>NC_138039.1:1393795-1841222 GCF_964106645.2 Podarcis pityusensis | reverse complement strand
AATGTAAAAATGCATCCACTATATTATTGCAAAAACCAGTTGGTCAATGCAAAACGATGGTTTAAAAATCAGTATTAGCTTCCTACTAAATAACACCAGTAACACTAAGTAAACTCTGCCTAATTGCTTTTAAAATAGGATTGGAGGAAGCGAGGGGCATATTAACAACATAATCCTATGTCTACTCAAAAGTAAATCCTCTTCACTTCCATGGGGTTTACTCCCAAGTAAATGGGATTAGGACTGTAGCCTTGCACTTGGAAAAGTGAGTCTAGGATGCTGGGAAGGAGCAGATTCAAGGCACTCTCAGAATTAGAGGCGTAAACTGCATTGTTCAGCAGACCAGGGAAGAACGAAACTTGTATAGCTCTTTATATTTAGAAAATAGCTATCAGCACATTTTAATGGCATCATTAACTGCATGTGCACTTTTAGATTTCTTTCCAAAAATTATTTGATGGACAAAAAGTACAATATGCTGCTCTTTCATATTTCAATGCCTCATATGTACACTTGGAGGGGAAAAAAGAATTGGCACCCGGGCTGCAGTCCTAAAATGTTCAGAAGTCTTAAATTCATTAAGCAGAGAGACACACATTTGATCTGGTTTTGATGTGCACAGCCTCCCAAGAATAAAGGAAATGAAGACCCAAAGGTTCACAAATCAGACAAGCGGGTGCACTGGAAAAAGGAAGGGAGGGCCCAACTTCTGCAGACAAAAAGTGGGGCATGATTCTCCTATGAAGGACCACTCTCCCCATCTTTAGTTGTGATTTGTGCATTGGCAGCGGGTTGGCCCTAGATGACGTCGCTTCCAACTCTACTGGAGCTGAAGTCTCCTAAAACATCAGCTGTATGTGGCATGGATTTGCTGTGGAACAGCCCTGCTTTGCACTAATTTAAAGGAAAAGAAAACAGCACACCTTCAGATTGAAGTTGCAGGTAGGCAGCAGTGTTGGCCTGCCGTAGTCGAAACAAAATAAAAATTTCCTTCCAGTAGCAACTTAGAGACCAACTAAGTTTGTTATTGGTATGAGCTTTCATGGGTGATACAGTCATCAACAGGTTTACCACACCTATCAGCCAATCACCCATCCCCACCACCCTTTTAAGTACAGTGGACGCTCGGGTAGCGAACGTGATCCGTGTGGGATGCACGTTCACAATCCGCAGCGGTGCGTCTGTGCATGTGTGGGTTGCGATTTGGCGCTTCTGTGCATGCGCGACCACTGAAACCTGGAAGTAACCCGAAAAAACAACCTGAAGCATCTGTAACCTGAGGTATGACTGTAATAGCACACCCCACCTTCTCACTATACAGTGGTACCTCGGGTTACATACGCTTCAGGTTACATACGCTTCAGGTTACAGACTCCGCTAACCCAGAGACAGTACCTCAGATTAAGAACTTTGCTTCAGGATGAGAACAGAAATCGTGCTCCGACGGCAGCGGGAGGCCCCATTAGCTAAAGTGGTCTTCAGGTTAAGAACAGTTTCAGGTTAAGTACAGACCTCCTGAACGAATAAAGTTCTTAACCTGAGGTATATAAGGGTCTGGTGACTTCTGTTTCAGTGTATCTGAAGAAGTGTGCATGCACACGAAAGCCCATACCAAGAACAAACTTAGTTGGTCTCTAAAGTGCTACTGGAAGGAATTTTTTTATTTTGTTTCAACTTCAGATTGAAGATACAGTATGCCAGACAAACGTGAAGTGCAACTCGGCAGCTACGCTGTGCAAAATGGCAGGCTGCTTGGTGTTTTGGTGTTCGCTGTTCATGCATTTTTAGAGGGATGAGGTGCATGACGCAATTACCGTATTTTTCGCTCTATAAGGCGCAACAGACCATAAGACACACCTATTTTTTGGAGGAAGAAAACAAGGAAAAAAATATTCTGAATCCCAGAAGCCAGAACAGCAAGAGGGATCGCTGCGCAGTGAAAGCAGCAATCCCTCTTGCTGTTCTGGCTTCTGGGATAGCTGAGCAGCCTGCATTCGCTCCATAAGACGCACACACATTTCCCCTTACTTTTTAGGAGGGAAAAAGTGCGTCTTATAGAGCGAAAAATATGGTACTCCCCAGAGATTCTCACAGTCCCTCTGCCCTCTGGAGATGGAAATGTGTATGACTTCATTCTCTCCACTGCTGAATTTGTCGCTCATTCTGCTGAAGAGAGGCAAACCCTAAAGTATGACAAGTCTAGCTAACATTTTAACAAGGCATCCCAAAAAAGGTTTGTTTGTTTGTTTGTTTTTAAACCAAATCAAGGAGAAAATCTGATGTTGATTTTCTAGGTACTGATATTTTCCGCCCTCTAAAAAATAAGGTGCGGGCCATCCCAGCAAATAGAGATCGGGAAGCACACAGAGGCGACAAGCAATGATTTTTGGTGTGAAGAGAGGGAGAGTCACCATTTCCAGAGGGGATCTCCTTTTGCAGGAAAAACAATCTTGTGGTACCTTCAAAGTCTAGCACATTTCTTATAGCAAGATGGGCTCCACTCCATCAGAAGCACAAAGTCCTATCCTGCGTTGCAGGTACATATATTAAAGGTAAAGGTAAAGGACCCCTGATAGTTAAGTCCAGTCGCGGATGACTCTGGGGTTGCGGTGCTCATCTCACTCTACTGGCCGAGGGAGCCGACACAGTTTTTCTGGGTCATGTGGCCAGCATGACTAAGCCGCTTCTGGTGAACCAGAGCAGCACATGGAAATGCCGTTTACCTGCCCTCCGGAGCGGTACCTATTTATCTACTTGAACTTTGACGTGCTTTTGAACTGCTAGGTGGACAGGAGCAGGGACCGAACAACAGGAGCTCACCCTGTCGCAGGGATTTGAATCGCCGACCTTCCGATCGGCAAGCCCAAGGCTCAGTGGTTTAGACCACAGCGCCACCCACGTAAGATACATATATTACAGAGTGGTAAATAGTGAGGTCAGAAGGAAATGAAATTATAGAATCAGAGGAAAGGAGAGCTGGAAGAGTCGACAAGGGTCATCTAGGCCAACCCTCTGCAGTCCAAGAATCTTTTGCCCAACGTGGGACTTGAACCCGCAACCCTGAGATTAAGAGTACAGTGGTACCTCGGGTTAAGAACTTAATTCGTTCCGGAGGTCCGTTCTTAATCTGAAACTGTTCTTAACCTGAAGCACCACTTTAGCTAATGGGGCCTCCTGCTGCTGCCGTGCTGCTGGAGCACAATTTCTGTTCTCATCCTGAAGCAAAGTTCTTAACCCGAGGTACTATTTCTGGGTTAGCGGAATCTGTAACCTGAAGTGTCTGTAACCCGAGGTACCACTGTCTTGTGCTCTACTGACTGAGCAAAATGCACACGGGGCTATAACTGTGTCATAAACAGGGCTCCCTTGCGAAAGATTTTAGAAAAACCTCCCTAGTTTTGCTGGTGAAAACACGGAGAGCATATGAGGGACTGACCCTCGCTGCTTTCGGACTCCCAAACTTCTTTGCCCAGCGACACCAAACCTTCCCTGCAACGCATGCCGGAGTCCACAACCCAAATGCGGAGTGCTTGGTGCCAGCTGATTTGGGGTTATTTTTGCACCTGCTAACTAAGCCCAGCCAACAGGCAGCCTCGGGGGTGACCCTCACCGCAATGGCACATCCAGCACACTAACCCACACCCCTGCCACGCAGTGCATTTTATTTATTTAATGAAATGTTCAGCCGCTTTTCAGGGGGGCTGCTGGGTTGGAGGCAGCCTGGACTCAGTCTCCCACACACAGACACACACTCCCTGCCACTCTTGCATGCGCCAAAATGGCCTGAAACCAAACAAACAACTGGCGTGGTGTTTATTTTTGCAAGACACATTATTATTATTCCAAACTATTTGTTGCTGCGGCGGTTCATTGTGACGTCTGACTGCAAAAAATAAGGAGGGTGGATAACAGCCAGCATACTCTTTGCTCTCTCTCCCCCCCCCACTTGCTCATAAATGTCACCCACCCCATTCCTGCAACAGGATAGGCCCCCCTGCAATTTACAAGCCGGCAATTGTCTCCGGCAACTCAATGGCCGGTCTTGTCTCGATAAAATACGCCCGGCGTTTGACGCACGAAGCGCCTTCGAGATTCAATCAGTTATGCGCAGGCTAAAGCCAGAGGGGTGGGGAGCAACCCTGGGCCCCGTTGCCTCGGCAACCGATGCCCTGCATTAAAGGAGTATAGGTTTACTTGCCAAATACGAGGAGATTAGCCAAGTAAAGCCCTGGGCTTTTCTCTTAAGGGCGGGGGGGAAACGCTTCTGAGCATTCAAGCGCCCTCCACTCGGCGCAAGCGAACTAATGTTATTAGCGAAAACGTCTCTTGGCACACCGGGACGGGGGGAAAGGGGGCAGACGTGGCTGGAGAGAAAGGCAGGCCTTGTTTTCTTTCTGAAAGCCAATTCCATCGCTTAGCAACCGCCCGGGCAGCCTGGCAGAATGCAAGCCTTGTTTGCAGGCTTTTAGTTCTGCTCAGTAAATTATGTTTAACGCGGCCGGGGAGGGTGGCTGGGGTGGGGTGGGCTGCGGTACAGAGCAAGGGTTGGGGGGGCCCTCTCTCCAAACCAGCTCAGACAAACAAATCCCCTCCGTGGGCTTGCAGCCACCACCCCTCCCCGTCTCCTGGCTCCAGCCAAAGCAGTGGGCCGGGTGCTGTGGGAACCGGGTGCAAGGCGGAGCAGGGAGACGTCTGCCAGAAAAAAACGAGGCCCCGGAACAAAAGCGCTGGCCTGGCCGTCGGTGGCAGACGGACTGATGGATACGTCCAAGTCTGCCTCTCCCTTTCTGAAGTGCAAAGAGGGAGGGTTCGCTCCACCAGGCCCAACGCATCTGCCTCGGAGAGCATCAGCGGCGCACCTTTGAGTGGCCAGGGAAGGAAGGAGAGGCAGGAAGGCTGCAGGGCCGCCAGCGAGCATGGGAAGGCACATGCCTTGCGAGCTGGCGGCAAGGAACAGCATCCTCGGCTGGCTGGAGTCCTGCTCCTCTTGGCTATACAGTCACACCTCAAGTTACGTTTGCTTTGGGTTGCGCATTTTCAGGTTGCATCCCGTGGTGAACCAGAAGTAATGGAACGGGTTACTTCCAGGTTTCACCGCTCGCGCATGTGCAGATGCGCAAAATGACATCACGCGCATGCGCAGAAGCGGCGAATCGTGACCCACACGTGCGCAGGCGCGGGTTACGTTCTTTTCCGCTTGCGAACAGGCCTCCTGAACGGATCTCATTCGCAACCAGAGGTACCACTGTAAATTTAAGGAGCACTCTGCAAATTCTAGAATTAAGATGCCTTCGCTCTTGGCTCTACCTCTCTCACACGCAAATGCATGCACCAGCCGCTCCCAAATCTCAGCAACCTCAGTCAGTGTGCAAAAATCCCTTTCTGAGCCAAATCCTGTGTGCATTTTAACAATACGGGTCATTTTTCATGTGGGGCTCCTAAACCTAAAAACTAGCCAGTGGGCAACACAGTGGAACCTCGGTTGTCAAACGTAATTCTTTCCAGAAGACCGTTCGACTTCCGAACCGTCCGACAACCAAGGCGCAAAGGGCGGTCAGCAAATTCCATTGAGAAACGCACCTCGGAAGCTGTCCGACTTCTGAAAAGCGTTCAGAAACAGAGGCAATTACTTCCGGGTTTTGGGCGTTTGAAAGCCGAAATGTTTGGCTACCGAGACGCTCGAAAACCGAGGTTCCACTGTAAATACTTTTTCTCACGGAGTAGGGAGGTGAACAGACCACACGGTCTTAATTTTGTGAGAGTTCTCTCCAGTTATGTTAACACCGCAAAGGCTTTCAGCCTCACACAGCGCTGCTACACATAATTCACGCTCTAATATTTTGTGCAAAGCTTCTGTTCAATTTGGCAAATGGACCGGACTCCCTGACCCTCAAATCCAACAGTAATGCGAGTTGTCAGTTAATTCTGCTACGGGTTTGATTTTTCATCATGTCTCTCTTTCCTTTTCCTTCTCTGTTGCACAGCACACCCATGTACAACTCAAAACCCTAGTGAAGATTTGACGTTTTCATCCCCAAAAAGTTTTTGATTTGAGTTTCTACTGAAATGAGGCTGCATTTTAATGTTGCACGTTAATCTTGTCTTTAAGTTGTATTTTAATCAATGGTTTTTATACCTGGTGTTAGCCGCCCTGAGCCTGGTCTTGGCTGGGGAGGGAGGGCGGGGTATAAATAAAATTTTATTATTTATTATACAGCGGCTCATTTTGGCTCATTATGCTAGAAAAGGGGGACCCCATGTCTCCAAATACATTTTTATTTTTTTTAACCACTGCTCAGAGGTACACCACATGGTTTGCATATGGACTATCCCAGCTTCAGTTCTGGGCATCTGTTGTTTAAAAGGAACCAAGTCACAAACCCTGTGAAAAGACTCTTGGCCAAGACTCTCAAGAGCTGCTGCCATTCAGGGCCAAGAATGCTGCGCTCGATGGTTCAATGGGTTCACCCATTATATGGCAGCTTCCTACCTTCCCCTTCTAGGGCTGCTTCCAAGTTAATGGTGGAATCCAGTGTGGCTCATTCATGTGATTTTTATTATTATTATTATTATTATTATTATTATTGTGGTACCCACACAGGGCTGTTGGGACCAAAAAGGCCAGACAACATTTGAACCAGATTCTCCCTGTAACGTGGAAAAAATAACCCATTAAATGTTCACAGTTGCTGCTGGTAGGAGGGACCTTTCGTGGTATGTGGGTAGGCTCTCTGGCCATGTTCCTACTTCCTTTTGCTCCTCACCTGAGCACAACCAGCGCCATTTTGTTCTCAGTGGCCTATTGCCACAGATCATCCCATGATCACATTGCCACCACCGCACTAGGAGGAGCCGGGTGCTCAAGATCTCCACATAGGACACATCGCATCAAAGTGATTTCAGGGCCATTTCCACAAAAGGCAGCAAATAGCTATGTCCGGCTTTAAAATAAGAGCAATAATGTGGAGGTCTTGAGCAAGACCTGTTTTTCACTCTTGGGCAAGCTACGGTTAGGCAAAGAACACTCTTGGACAACAGCTGAACATTGAAAACAGAACAAGGACACCCAGAAATGGATTTTACCAGCACCACCAAAAGATCTAGTCTCCATTTTGCCCAGACACAACTCACTCACTCTAACATCTATCTATCTATCTATCTATCTATCTATCTATCTATCTATCTATCGTTCAAAATGTACCTGTGTATAGTGCAAAATGGCAGGCTGTGCACCGAACGCTGAATTGACACCAAAAAAGACGCCACGGTGGGCCGGAGTGTGCACGCACGCTCGCACGCAGGCGCAAACGCTATTTCTGATGCTTCGTCTGGCGCGGAGGAGGCGTGCACAGCTTCCCATTGGCTGCAGGAGCGTCCTGCAGCCAATGGGAAGCCGACTAGCGTCACAGAAGGCAGTCCCCGCTCTACTCCGCGCCGGTTTAGCGTGGTGCATGAGAGCCGACTGAGCTGGCAGCGGGAGTCCATGGCCCCCTTGTGGCCCATGGGCCTTAGGTTGCCAACCCCTGCTCCACCACCACTGCCAACACATCATTCAGGAACCTAACTTCTACTAGGAGTTCTTGAGGAAGAAGTGGGGCTCTTCAGCTCTAAGACAATTTTCCTCAAATGACCCAGCAAAGCTGAACAGGGATGCAGATATTCTAGAGGCAGGACCGTGAAACGGGGACTGTCCTGGATAAATATGCACAGCTGGAGTTTATGCCTGTAAAAATTAAAATAAAATACACACACACACACACACACACACACACACACACAGGTTGTCAGCCAAGCAAACAGAAAACAAAGCAGTTTTTTTAGGTCCAGTTGCTAGAGCAAGTCTTATTCCTGCCCCCTCCCCAGAAAACCGCTTCTTTAGACACACACATCAGCTGAATAAACAGGTTTTGTGCTTCACTCCACACCTCCAAACTGGCCAAAAAATGCTGGGCTTTGCCACGGGGTGAACCTGCCAAAAGCCACTGGCCCTGCCTATATCCCAGACCCATCAAAAACCAGCTGAACGCCAGCCTCCTGGCTCGGCCAACACTTCCAATAAATTGCTTTTCTCAAAAAGAAAATAAAAAATGAAGAAGCCGAGTGACCAACATTACAGAGAACTTAAGTGACACACAGACACAACCCTCACAATTACTCAGGCTAAAAGATGGCTAACGACACCAACGGCAGATTTTCAGCTTGTTTTTAACAGCAGTGGTCAAGGGGAGATTTGTTTTTCAAAACACAGGACTGACCCAGCTAGAAGGAACCGGCGGTCATTTTGCATCATTCCCTACTGAGTACAGTAGGGCTTTCTCGTGAGTAAGCATATATAGGGTCAGGCAGTCTCTCTCATATACAGTGTACACTGCACATATTTTCTCTCTCAAAAATAATAACCGTTTACTCCTTTTTGTGATACGACAGTGACACCCAATGGCCAGTCTAATTCATTGCAAGTTCAGGAGATGCCCTGTTGCATCAGTTTCTACCTCGTGGGAAATAAAAATTTGACCAGCCTCCGCTCAGTATGGAAAGAGCCATGGGTGATTACGGCACCTCTCATAAAAATTAAATGTGGCAGTTCACAGATAAAGGGGTGCTTGTTTGAGAGAGAAGCTCAGAGCCTTTGAAAAACAAAGGAGAGAGACCTTCGCAAGTAACCAGCCACGTCTCTGCGCAAGGACTTTGGGATGCCTGCAAAGGGAACAAACAAACACAGACCCCCTTTGCATGCTAGGAGAGCTTTCCGACTTAAACACACACCCTTCCAGCCTAGAGAGTTATTACTATCACTATTGATTTTTAAATTTATCAGCCGCCTTCTCTCCCCTCAGGCAACTCAAGACGTCTTTGCAAAACCACAAAAAAACCCCATATATTCTGTAGGATCAATGAGTGGGGTGTGTGTGTGCTGTGAACTCAAAAAGAAAGAATACTCTTAATTCTGCAACATGAAAATACTGAAATCTGCCTGTAAACTATAAACCCAAATGTCCATAAAACTCATTTTTTTTTTTTGCATCGGTCGTTTTGCATCGTACAGTCCTGGGAAAGACCAACAGGCCTTGCTAGGCACCGGAGCCCCCTCTCATGGCCAACAGAAGCCCCCCAGCACATCACCCCACACTTGCTAGGCACTGCAGCACAACACACCTGTCTTGGCCAACCTAACACTCCCTGGGCATGGGGACTAGAGTGTCCGGCTGCCAGCCTCAGCCACAGACATCTAGCTTTGGCAGCAAGCTGGGTGAGCTCTGAGGCCCCTTCTGAATCTATGAACCCACAGCGGCTGGGCACAGCCCCACAAGCAACTCCCGCCCAGCCTGATCCATCTAATTCAGGGGTTGGCAACCTAAGGCCCATGGGCCACAAACTGCTCATGGGGGGTCATTTGACCGGCCCGTGGACCCCCGCTGCCCGCTTGGTTGGCTCCTGTGCAATAACGCAGAGGTCTTGAGCAAGACCTGCCTTTCGCTCTTGGGCAAGCTATGGTTAGGCAAAGAACATTCTTGGACAACAGCTGAGCATTGAAAACAGAACAAGACACCCAGAAATGGATTTTCCCAGCACCACCCAAAGAACAAGCCTCCATTTTGCCCAGACACACACACACTCACTTACTCACTCTATCATCTAAACTCTATCATCCATCTAAACTTTGCACAGAGCAAAGCAGGGACCACTTTTCGCAGTGCTAGCCGGCTTCCCATTGGCTAATAGCGTTCGTGCATTTGTGCATGTGCACACACTCTAGCCCACCACGGTGTCTGCAGGACCGCAAACCGGCCCAAGCCACAAAACTTTGCTGACCCCTGATCTAATTCCTGCATTGCAGGGAGTTGCATGAGCTGAGCTTTCGGTTCCCCTCCATCCACCCTACAATTCTTTTTTTAATTTTTTTTTTATATAAATTCATCTTTATTGATTTAAAATATCACCTTACATACACATTACACATAGTTACAGCAAAATTAAACACAAAAAGATAAAAGAAAAAAGATAAAGAAAATAAAAATTCAAAAGCAAAGAAGAGTTAACAATAAGATGAACATTGGCTATAACATCCTGTCTTTTCTAATAAAGTCTTCTGAAAGAAACTTCCAATCATTCTTGTTGTACTTTTTCTATTTTCTTAATTTTATCGCACAGTTTGTTTTATAACTTTTCCTGTATATTTTTCTAGTATATTTATTCCATTTGTTTATTATATACAAGTATCATTCGGTTCTGCTAGGATAACGTCATTTTTACAATATAATCTCATATATTCTTTGAATAGTCTCCATTCTCTAAATATTTTTTGATTTGGGGCCCCTCTGATTTTTCCGGTCAGCTTTGCTAATTGAAAGTACTCAAGCATAACTGATTGCCAATCTATTATTGTAGGTGTTGTTTCACATTTCCAACTTCTGGCTATCAGTATTCTTGCAGGCGTCACTGAATACATAAGCAGCGGACTTGTATTTTGCTTTATTTCTATTGGCAGTTTTCCTAGCAGGAAAATCTCCGGCCTTTCCTACAATTCTACCATCACCTGCTACCCGCCAGAGAATGCCCAGCCACCCTCCCCATCGGGTGACCTACCTTTGACGTTGCCCAGGGAGAGGGCGCGATCGTGGTCCGCCAATCCCGGCCCCACCTTCCCGCCGCTGCCACTGTTGTCCTTCTGCCTCGCCACGGCCACGGCGATGCCCACGGGGAGGTGGCGCACCTCCCCCTCGCCCTGCGACCCGATGCTCTCGCGCCCAAAGGACTTGGCACTCTCGGGCCGCTCAGGCTCCTTCTTCAGCTGTTTGCTGGCCTGGGGGGGCAGCAGCTGCTGGATCCTGGCCGAAGCCTGCAGGGCGGGGTCGGCCTTCATGTGCCCCAAACCACCGAAGGGGCTCTTCTTGCCGCTGCCCGACCGAGCCGCCGCCGCCTCCTTGGCAAAGCTGCCGCTGTACTTGATGAGGCTCTGCATGGCCGAGCCTTCTCCGTGAGAGGTAGGATGGAGGCCTTCCGCGCTCCGTGTCGCCGTCACCACGGTCCTCTGCAGGCCTCCGGGGTCGAGGTACGCCTTCTTGGCTTCCTCCTCCGCCCGGCTGGCCTGGTTGTGCTGTGCTGCCAAGACCGCCATCTGCGTGGTGGCAAAGTTGCCCATGTCGAAAGGCTTCCATTTCTGCTCGGAGGGCTTTGGGGGCTGGCCGTGGTCGAGGTGCTGCCCCCGGGATGAGGCGGACGACAAAGAAGAAGAGGAAGAGGAGGAAGAACTGTCCAAAGTGCCATAGATCTTCGCCGCGTCCTTGCAGCCGGGCCGCGGAAACCGCTCCCGCTCGCAGGAGCGATGCTCTGACTCCGAGCCCGGCTTGAGCAAGTCTTTGGAGGCGAGGAAGTCGCCCCTGCTTTCGGGGGAGCCGAGCCGGGGCCTGCTGAGGAACGTCTCTGGGGGCCCCTGCTTCCTGAGCGCCGTGGAGGTGGCTCGGATGACGGAGCCCTTCTCGCGCAAAACCTCCATCCTCTTGGCGTCGCCGTGCGCCGCAAAGTCCGGGGGCAGCAGGCTGCGGGCGCCGTCGCCCAGGCACCTCTCGGGCAAGGCCTGGAGGACACCCACCCGGGCGGCCGGCGGGTCCTTCTCCTTCACCTTGCCGCCACCGTTGTCCCGGGCCTGCGAGGCGATCTGGATGGGCCCGCTGCGTTCGTCATAAGCCTCCACGGAAGGCACAAAGGTGGGCGCGATGACCTTGTGCTCCCTGCCGGCCTCCTTGGCCAGAGGGAAGATGGTGTACATGTTGGAATGGACCGGCTGCGGGGGGAAGGCAGAGGAAGCGGGGGCCAGCTTCCCCGGCTGGCCCGGAGAGGGGCAGCTGCAGGCCACGTGCAAGGCGGCGGCCCCCGCCCCGGAATCCCCCCTCCGCAGCCGCTCCGAGTGCGAGGAAGGCCTCATGTTCTCGTCGTGTCGCGCAGGGTCCCTGGCGCAGCGGTCCTGCTCCGAGCCCAGCGCTTTCCCCAGAGGGTCCCCTCCGCCGTTGCAGTTGCTGAGCGAGGAGGTCTGCAGCGGGTTCTTGAACTTTGGTTCTCCGCCGTGGGCGCCGCGACTCGGCACGTGCTCAGCCAGGAAGGGGGGCAGCGGCTGCTCCCCGGCCCTGGCACCCTTGTCGGGGGCGCTCACTTTCCTGTCGCTGTCGGGCTTGGCGTCCTGGGTGAGGTCCACCACGCTGTGTGGTCTGGGTTCCTCCCGGGCCTTGCCCTCTTTCTTGGGGCCGGCCAGAAGGACGTCGCCCCGGCATGCCCGCTCCTTGCTGATGTCCCTGGCACCGTCCTTTGAGGCCCTGGGCAGGTGCCCAAGCTCCTTCTCGCGGTGGAGGGCGCTGGGCCCGTGGCCGGCTGCCGTCCTCAAGGGGGGGCCCTGGGGGTGCAAGGGAGGCTGCCCTGCGTGGCCGCCAAGATAAAACCCATCTGCAAAACAAGGAAGACACTTAAGCAACCCCAAGCAAGGCGGAGAGCTTGCAAAGGAAACATGATTGCACAGATTCAAAGTGCCACAGGGACCCAAACAATGCGATAATTCCAACAAAATGCGGCATGACTTAATTGTATATGCATAATAATGAGGAACATGGCAGGGACGTGTTAATGGCACAGATTGGCATATAGAGAGCAGAGATGGGTTTGGGGTTTTTGGTTTTTTATTTCACACCATCTGTACCCTATAACACAGAAAGTAAACAAGTTAATGTAGTAAACCAAACACGGCAACGTTAATGGTGAAGTGTATTATAATTTGCCTTGGGTTAGTACCCCGTTATTTCCTAATATTGAAAAGAGTTTATTTTGCTTTGGTTGGGGGGGGGCAGAGTTCTCCGATCCTAATGACTTTCACTTACTTTAGCTTCTGTATGCCTGAGACACTTGCTTTTTCCTTTTCGTGTGGATTAGTATTTTGAAATTCAATAATTAAAAAATGGAAAAATACAACGAAATATCGTTGTGTGCCGGGGAACCCCAAGTTGACCTGGCAGGTGGCGGGGAAAAGGGGTTAAGCTTTCTGCCTTGCTTGGATATGACTTGCACAATTTCAACCATGTGAGATGCACTCATCCTGTACCATGCAAATGTCTCTATGCGCATCCCATATACATTCAACACCATATTCGTCCCATATACATTCAGCCAGTGTGGTGCGGTGGTTAGAGGGCCACACTAAGAGCCGGGAGAGACCTGGGTTCGAATTCCCCACCTGACCATGGCAAAGCTCAGTGCGTGACCTGCGGCCACTCACTGCCTCTCTCAGCCTAACCTGCCTCACAGGGTTGTTGTGGGGAGCAAATGGGAGGGATAAGACCATGTGTACCAGTGCCTGAAATGGACCGTGCCTTCTGTGACAGAAGTCTAAGAAATTATGTCTATTTTGGGAGGAAATTGAGGAGAGAGAGAAGCTTTTCTCCTTCCATAAGTCTGGAAGCCACCCAGAAAACAGATTCTGGATGGAGAAATGGGAGCCTGCCCTTCTCCCAGAGCAGAAATTCCTGCCCCAAGATGGGAGGCAACAGGCGACCAGCTTAGGCAGCTGCAAAAAAGAGGATCAGGCAAATGCAAGGAGAAGGAAGGAGCCATCTCAGGCCACTAGTCCTCATGGTGCCCAGGTGCACTTACAGGACCAGAGGCACCCAGTCATGTGGCAGCTAGACTGGAGACTGGGAGTGGCTGTTGAGACCACATAACACCGATCCTGAAAGACCTACATTGGCTCCCAATATGTTTCCAAGCACAATTCAAAGTGTTGGTGCTGACCTTGAAAGCCCTAAACAGCCTCAGTCCAGTATACCTGAAGGAGCATCTCCACCCCCATCATTCAGCCCGGACACTGAGGTCCAGCTCCGAGGGCCTTCTGGTGGTTCCCTCACTGCAAGAACCCAAGTTACAGGGCCTTCTTGGTGGTGGCACCTGCCCTGTGGAACGCCCTCTTATCAGTCAAAGGAAAAAACAACTACCAAGCTTTTAGAAGACATCTGAAGGCAGCCCTGTTTGGGGAAGCTTTTAATATCTGAAGGATATTATTGTATTTTAATATTTTGTTGGAAGCCGCCCAGAGTGGCTGGGGAAACCCAGGCAGATGTGCGGGGTATAAATAAATTCTTCTTCTTCTTCTTCTTCTTCTTCTTCTTCTTCTTCTTCTTCTTCTCCCCCCAATTAACCTCCATCTCCAAGGCCTGCTCCTCTGTAGGGTTGCCATACGTCCGGAATTTCCTTGACAAAGCCAGTATTCGTCCCTTGTGAACAGCGTCCGGGTGGAAATCTGGACATATGAACGCCCTCTTGTCAGATGTCAAAGAGAACTACCACCAAACTTTTAGAAGACATCTGAAGGCAGCCCTGATTATCATCATCATCATCATCAGTGATGGTGAGCAACCACAGGAAGGGTTTGTTTGTGTTCTGCATATGTGCCATTTGGGGGCTTTCCCAGGGGCAGTTGGGGGCACTGGACAAAGGGTGGGGGGGAGCCCAACTCACCTTTTGGAGACTCAAAGAGGCTGTGCTGGCCCAACTGAGCAAGCAAGGGGCTGCCGCTGTTGTGAGGCTCCAGGTGGCTCAGAGGAATGTATGAGGGATACAGACCGTTGGGAAGGTGGGAGAATCCTGGAAAAGAGGGACAGAGGAAAGTCAGGTGTAAACCTTATTATTATTCTTATCATTATTATTTATTAAACACATCGGTTGGTTTTTATAAACCCATGCAACTCAAAGTGACACGCAAGAGTGATTAAACGACACCCGTTGATTCCAGCATAGAACACAGCACAGAAAAGTTCTAAAAATGCATTCCTAATTTTGTTATGATTAAGAATAAACAAAATAAAGCAAAGATAAAGAGCATGCAGAAATACTGCCACAGCAGGCTGAAAGCAGCATGAAGTTGGATGTTGTCATTGACTTTGTTGTTCCAAAACTTTGCAAAGAAAAATGCCCATTTTCCCCCATGAACCTGTTACGCCGGTCTATATGTATTATTTTGTAATAAGTTGGCTTAGTCATAAATTACTAAGGATAAAATGTTCTTAATCCATTCAGGTATAGTATGAGATTTTATCCCCCACCCCGCATTTAATGTGTTATAATCGTAGCAGCAGCAGCTATAAAACACTATTTGTTTATTATTTTCCGGAATAACATCTTTTAGATTATCCAGCTGAAATATTTTGGGTTCTAAGGGTGTAGTCAGATACCCTAATGCTTCAGGGATACTAGCCTGAACGTATTCCCAGAATATTACAAGATATTCAGAAGAAAACGCATCCACGTTTTTAAAACTGGAGTGCTAGGGGTCGTCCCACAAGATCTTGCGAGAGCTTCCTAAACCAAAGAGGTTTTAAGCTTCATAGAGTTGGCCGAGACCCCCAGAGGTCATCTGTTCCAACCCCCTGCAATTCAGGAATCTCATGCCTTGCTTTGATTTAACTTGCGCAATTCCAACCAGCCCTATGGTTGAAATCGGGAAAATGAAATGCTTCTGAGCTGCAAACGCACACAAATGTCCCTCTGTGCATCCCACACATTCATCACCATGTTCGTCTCGTGCATTCAGTGAGAACAGAGTAGAGGTTATTATGTCGGACTCATATCTAGGAGAGACCAGGGTTCGAATCCCCACGAGGCCACGAAGCTCACTCAATGACCTTGAGCTCAGTCACCACCTCTCCTCCGGGGTGGGGGTGTTATTATCTCTGCCCCCCCTTTACTATAATTATATTGTGTGTTTCATGGTTTATGTTGCAAAGCACCCCGTGCTCTCCGGGTGAGGGGTGGTATATAAATTTAATGAAATAATAATGACGACGGGTGTCACGGAATCACAGAACTGTAGAGTTGAAAGGCACCCAACGGGTTAACCAGTCGCACCCCCTGTGATGCAATCGTCCCGGCTAAAAAACCCCTAAGAAACTCAGATATACAATCTAATCACCAAATGGCACCTTAAACCTAGGTTATGATGTCTTTTTTTTTGCAATGGGGTTTATTAGTTCTATTAGTTTCACTACTATAATTGCTTCATAAAACCTCAAAGCGGTTGACAAGTCTTTAAAACATCAGATGAAACAATCCAGGATAGAACAAATTCAAGCTCCCAGGAAAATGTTCCAGATCCTTCTCTTAAGTGTTGTTTTGCTTTCCCCAGCGTCCAGAGATCTCCACGTGGTCGCAGTTGGACCTGCGCCAGTCGCAAAACGCACCTGGCGCCTGGCTAATTTCTAACACTGCCTGATACCTTGGGCTCATAGTAGATAGGTCAATGAAGACGTCAACCCAGGGTGCAGCGGCCATGAAAAAGGCAGATTCCGTGCTAGGAAACATTAGGGAAAGAATTGAAAATGACACTGGCAACGTCACAAGGCCATTATACAAATCTATGTTACAACTGTGTTTGGGTGTACAACTCTGGAGACCTCAAAAAAGGTTGAGAGAAAGAGCAACCAATGTTCAGGTGGTGAAGCAAACACCCCTAAGGAAGGAAGGTTGCAGCGACTTCTGAGTTCAGAGAAAATGTGAGGAGGTTTATAATATTATGCATTGCAAGGAGAAAGTGGACAGAGAAACGTTCTCCTCCCTCTTTGGTAACACCACAACTTGTGGACTTTCAATGAAGGGGAGCGTTGGGAGATTCAGAACACCTGAAAGAAACCACTTCTTCACACAACGCCTAGTTGGACTGTGGAACTCCCTCCCACAGGAAACAGTGACGGCCACTAATCTGGATAGCTTTAAAAGAGAACTGGACAAATTCATGGAGCAGAGATTCATCGAGGGCTGCTAGACTTGGTGGCTGTGCTCTGTCCTCCATAATTGGAATAATAATAATAATAATAATAATAATAATAATAATAATAATAATTTATTTATACCCTGCCCATTGGACTGAGTTTCCCCAGCCACTCTGGGCAGCTCCTAAACGAGTGTTCAAAACAATAGAGCATTAAATATTAAAAACTTCCCTAAACAGGGCTGCCTTCAGATGTCTTTTAAAGATAAGATCGCTGTTTATTTCCTTGACATCTGCTGGGAGGGCGTTCCACAGGGCAGGAGCCACTACTGAGAAGGTCCTCTGCCTGGTTCCCTGTAACCTCACTTCTCGCAGTGAGGGAACCGCCAGAAGGCCCTCGGCGCTGGATCTCAGTGTCCGGGCAGAATGATGGGGGTGGAGACACTCCTTCAGGTCTACTGGGCCAAGGCCGTTTAGGGCTTTAAAGGTCAGCACCAACACTTTGAATTGTGCTCGGAAACGTACTGGGAGCCAATGCAGATCTCTCAGGACTGGTGTTATGTGATCCCGGCGGCCGCTCAAAGTCACCAGTCTAGCTGCTGCATTCTGGATTACCGGTAATTGCAGTTTCTGAGTCACCTTCAAAGGAAGCCCCACATAGAGCGCATTGCAGTAGTCTAAGCGGGAGATAACCAGAGCATGCACCACTCTGGCAAGACAGTCTGTGGGCAGGTAGGGTCTCATCCTGCGTACCAGATGGAGCTGGGAGACAGCTGCCCGGGACACAGAATTGACCTGCACCTCCATGGACAGCTGTGAGTCCAGAATGACTCCCAGGCTGCGCACCTGGTCCTTCAGGGGCACAGTTACCCCATTCAGGACCAGGGAGTCCTCCACACCTGCTCACCTCCTTTCCCCCCAAAACAGTACTTCTGTCTTGTCAGGATTCAACCTCAATCCATTAGCCACCATCCATCCTCCAACCGCCTCCAAGCAATGCTTCTAAAGACTAATTACTAGAAACTAGAGGATGGGAGAATCCTGCTTTCTGGATTCGCACAGGCAACTGTTCAACCCCTGTGAGAATGGAGTGCTGGAGTAGATGGACCACTGGCCTGATCCAGCGGGCTTCTCTTATGCCCTTATGACAGATGGCCACCTGTCTGTCATGGACTCCCTTCCACCCCAGCCAAGGGAAGGGACCAAGTTAAGGCTGCTTTGGCTTGCTGGCTTTTTGCTCTGACCACATCTGCCCTGTCTCCCCCAAAAAGCATGCAGAAAAACTGGGGACGGCAGCGTCCGTTAGCGATATTTCACCAAAAAGCAGCAGGCGAGCAGGAACCACGCAACAGAAGCGAGTCTTGCTTAACCCTGCTGCGCAACCGCGTCGGCCACAACGACAGGCCTGTGGCTGCAGAAGGGAAGCAGGTGCAGTGGCACATGGCAGCAACATCCTCGCACATGCTTCAGCCTGCTTCCTCCCAAGCGCCCTGCCTGCGCACCGCAGCCGGATGCGGCGACAGAGGAAGCACGTCCGCAAGCTTTGAGTGCCTCGTATCTTGAAAGAACATAACAAACATGGGTTTCGTGGTTCGGAATGGCAGCAGAATGGTGTTCTTCTGGAGGAACAGGTGGCCGGGTTTGGGGCACGGCTGAACCGGGAGACTTAGCTGCCCAGGAAACCACAGATCTTGCAAAATAACACAGAGGCTGCGTTACGCAATCTGAGAACGGGAAACGGATTTGCACAGGCCTCGGAGTTGCAATAAGGAGACCATTAGCTAATGCTCTTCCAGGCTGCATCAACAGAAGTCCAGTGTCCAGATCAAGGGAACTGCTCTATTCTGCCTCGGTCGGACCACATCTGGAGTCCTGTGTTGAGATCTGGGCACCACAATTTAAGAGGCTGACAAGCTGGAAGGTGTGCAGAAGAGGGCAACCAAGATAATATGATGCTGCTGATAATAATAATAATTTATTATTTATACCCCACCCATCTGGCTGGGTTTCCCCAGCCACTCTGGGTGGCTAACAACAGAATATTAAAATACAATAACCTATTAAACATTAAAAGCTTCCCTAAACAGGGCTGCCTTCAGATGTCTTCTAAAAGTCTGGTAGTCGTTTTTCTCATTGACATCTGGTGGGAGGGCGTTCCACACAGGGTGGGGTGCCACCACCGAGAAGGTCCTCTGCCTGGTTCCCTGTGACCTGGCTTCTCGCAGTGAGGGAACCGCCAAAAGGCCCTCAGAGCTGGACCTCATTGTTTGGGCAGAACGATGGGGGTGGCGACGCTCCTTCAGGTCTACTGGACTGAGTCCGTTTAGGGCTTTCAAGGTCAGCACCAACACTTTGAATTGTGCTCGGAAACATACTGGGAGCCAATGCAGGTCTTTCAGGACCAGTGTTATGTGGTCTTGGCGGCCACTCCCAGCCACCAGTCTAGTTGCCGCAATCTGGATTAATTACAGTTTCCGAGTCACCTTCAAAGGTAGCCCCACGTAGAGTGCATTGCAGTAGTCCAAGCGAGAGATAACTAGAGCATGCACCACTCTGGCGAGATAGTCTGGAAGCCAAGCCTTATGAGGAGCGGTTGAGGGAGTTGGGCAGGTTTAGCCCTTCATGGATCACTGGCTTGCCGTGGCGAAGGGGCTTGAATAACTCAGAGAAGCTATGAACTATGCCGAGCAGGGCACCCAAGATGAACAGGTCATAGTGGAGAGTTTGGACCAAACGTGATCCACCTGGAGCAGGAACTGGCAAGCCACTCCAGTATCCCTGCCAAGAAAATTCCATGGACAAAGACAACAGGCATATAAGCTCACTGGAAGGACAGATCGTGAAGCTGAGGCTCCAATACTTTGGCCACCTCATGAGAAGAGAAGACTCCCTGGAAAAGACCCTGATGTTGGGAAAGATGGAGGGCACAAGGAGAAGGGGACGACAGAGGATGAGTTGGTTGGACAGTGTCTTCGAAGCTACCAGCATGAGTTTGACCAAACTGTGGGAGGCAGTGGAAGACAGAAGTGCCTGCCGTGCTCTGGTCCAGGGGGTCACGAAGAGGCGGACACGACTAAACGACTAAACAACAACAAGCCTAGAAGTAAAGGAGACTTGAGAGGAGATACGATCAACATCTGCAAATATCTCAAGAGCTGCAAGCTTGTTTTCTGTTGCTCCAGAGGGTAAGACTCAAACCAATGGAGTCAAGTTGCAAGAAAGGAGATTCCGACTCAACATCAGGAAGAACTTTCTGACAGTGAGAGCTGTTTGACAGTGAAAACAACTCCCTCTGGAGGTTGTGGACTCTCATTCATAGGAGGTTGGATGACTGTCATGGAAACTTCAGCTGAGATCCCTGCATTAAAGGGGGCTGGATTAGATGACCCTCAGCACCCCTTCCTATTCTGCCATTCTATGAAAACACATCTAAAAACAGGCAGGCGGGTTCTGCAAAATGCACAGGACCAGTACATTTATCTTTTGGAGTGGGGAACCTTTGGCCCTTCCAAGCATCATTGAACTACGATTCTCCCCCCCCCCCCCCAGCCCTAGCAAGCATGGCCAGCAGCCAGGGATGTTGGGAGCTGTAGTTTACCAACATCTGGAGGGACAAAGGTTCCCCACGGCTGACCTGGTGCATCGAGACCAAGGTTCGAATCCACGCTCAGCCACGCTGAAGCTCCCTGGATGACATTGGACCACTCATTGCTCCTCTCTGCCTTCACATATCCCTGTATCTCATTGTGACATTCCTGCTCATGGTTGAATCGCTCATTCTTCCAGGGTGCTGTAGTGGTTGGATCAACCTTGCGCCTCATGATGGGAGTTGTAGTCCAACAACATCTAGAGACCCACAGTTCAGAAATGCTGGGTTAGCTTTTCAGACTAGGACCCAGGGAGACCCGGGTTCGAATCCTGACTCGGCCATGAGGAACTCTGTGTTGAGCCAGACACTGTGCCTCCTGGTTGAACCTACCTCACAGGGTTGTTGTCGGGATTAAAATGAGGAGGCAAGAGCCATGTAGACTACTTTGAGCTCCCTGGAAATTAGAGTGGGAAATAAGTGCAAATCAATAGATTTGTTGCACCGCGACTCTTGTCTAGGCCTCCCAGGTGTTCCTTGGGCACAGGTGGGCATCTAGTCCAATGGCACGTTGGTAACACCAGCCCCCCAGATGGCAACTCCAGGCTTGGAAGAAGAGTCACACATCTTAGCAAAATCTCAGAAGTCCACCAAGTTCAAGCACCCTCTCTGTCCTTCCTCACAACCAGCAAAAGAAATAAATAAATCATAATCATAATCATAATTTATTATTTATCCCCCGCTCATCTGGCTGGGTTTCCCCAGACACTCTGGGCGGCTCCCAACAGAATATTAAAAGCACAATAAAACATCAAACTCTTCCGTAAACAGGGATGTCTTCAGATGTTTTCTCTTTGACAACTGGTGGGAGGGCATTCCACAGGCTGGGCGCCACCACCGAGAAGACCTCTGCCTGGTTCCCTGCAACCTCACTTCTCGCAGGGAGGAAACCGCCAGAAGGCCCTCGGAGCTGGACCTCAGTGTCCGGGCTGAACGATGGGGGTGGAGACGCTCCTTCAGGTATACTGGGCCGAGGCCGTTTAGGGCTTTCAAGGTCAGCACCAACACTTTGAATTGTGCTCGGAAATGTACTAAATTATTATTATTATTATTATTATTATTATTATTATTATTATTATTATCATCATCTAAGTGGCAGGTCCACTGCATAAAATATACCTTCTGTGAGAGCTCCTCACCCCATATATGTCCACTTGACTGCTACAGATGCCCCATACTACATGCACTGCATCTCTCAGAACTCAATTGTTTCGTGTGGCAGCACCTGCACTTTGGAACTCCCTGCCTCTTGATATTATTCCCATTTATGCAGGTTTTGCCATTTACTCCAGAAGGAGAAATAGGCAACGGCTCTCTGCACACACAATGTTAAGTTTTTTTTGGGGGGGGGCCTGAATTTAAACAGAGGGGCTGGAAAGGAAGTTACACGTAGCTTATGGACGACTCATTTTTTTTCTTCTTCCCTTTTTTACTGGTCTGTAGCTTACTCCTTGGGCTGTAGACAGCAGCCTCTGGAATGCTCTGTGGCTTCCAACTCTGTTTTACAAGGAAACTGATCGGCAAGGCGAGAGAACCCCACCCCTCTTTCCTGGAGCAGTTGTTCCAGGAGGAGTTTAGATTCCTTGAAAGCAGAGTCAAGATGCTCATTCCCTCAAGTGGGGAAGGGCAGGTAGTCCCAAGTTTGGGGCAAAGGCGGTTTCCGAGAGCCCCCCCCCCAAAAAAAAATCTCCTCCTCATTAGCAGCACAAAGGGATGGAAGAGACCCCTCCCAGAGAGAGGGGCAGGGGTCTGGAGCCAGAGACTCCTGCAGAATAAGAACACAGAAGAGCCTGCAGGATCAGGCCCATGGTCCAGCATCCTATTCTTGCTGTAGCCACCCAGGGGCCTGTAGGAAAACTGCAAGCAGAAGAGGGGCACCAGAGCCCTTTTCTCTCCTGCAGCAGTGAGTTCCAAAGTTTTAAGCAAAGTTCTTTCTTTTACCTGTCCTGGATCTTCCAACATTAGGTAAAGGTAAAGGTAAAGGGACGCGGGTGGCACTGTGGGTTAAATCACTGAGCCTAGGACTTGCCGATCAGAAGGTTGGTGGTTCGAATCCCCACGATGGGGTGAGCTCCCTTGCTCAGTCCCTGCTCCTGCCAACCTAGCAGTTCAAAAGCACTTCAAAGTGCAAGTAGATAAATAGCTCCAGCCAGTAAAGCAAGATGAGCGCCGCAACCCCAGAGTCGTTCGCTACTGGACTTAACTGTCAGGGGTCCTTTACCTTTACCTTTTAAAAGTAAAGGACCCCTGGACGGTTAAGTCTAGTCAAAGCTAAATAGAAAACTATCTTTAGAAAGATTTTTCCTCCAAAAGCATTTTATTTTAAAAATCTTATTTAAATTAATAAAAAATCTGATTTAAATTAAAAAAAAAATATTTATTTATTTATTTTATCCACCCTGGTTGGAAGGGACCCCCAAGAGTCCAAGGAGGATGGATGGCGGTTAACAGATTGAGGTTGAATCCTGACAAGACAGAAGTACTGTTTGGGGGGGACAGGAAGCGGGCAGGTGTGGGGGATTCCCTGGTCCTGAATGGGGTAACTGTGCTCCTGAAGGACCAGGTGCGCAGCCTGGGAGTCATTCTGGACTCACAGCTGTCCATGGAGGCGCGGGTTAATTCTGTGTCCAGGGCAGCTGTCTACCAGCTCCATCTGCTACACAGGCTGAAACCCACCTGCCCGTGGACTGTTTCGCCAGAGTGGTGCATGCTCTGGTTATCTCCCGCTTGGACTACTGCCATGCGCTCTACGTGGGGCTACCTTTGAAGGTGACCCGGAAACTACAACTAATCCAGAATGCAGCAGCTAGACTGGTGACTGGGAGCAGCCACCGAAACCACACAACACCAGTCCTTAAAGACCTACACTGGCTCCCAGTAGGTTTCCGAGCACAATTCAAAGTGTTGGTACTGACCTTCAAAGCTCTAAATGGCCTCAGCCCAGTATACCTGAAGGAGCATCTCCACCCCCATCGTTCTGCCCAGACACTGAGGTCCAGCGCTGAAGGCCTTCTTGTGGTTCTCTCCCTGCAAGAAGCCATGTTACAGGGAACCAGGCAGAGGGCCTTCTCAGTGGTGGCGCGCGCCCTGTGGAACGCCCTCCCACCAGTTGTCAAAGAGAAAAATAACTACCAAACTTTTAGAAGACATCTGAAGGCAGCCCTGTTTAGGGAAGCTTTTAAGGTTTAATAGGTTATTGTATTTTAGTGTTTTATTGGAAGCCGCCCAGAGTGGCTGGGGAAACCCAGCCAGATGGGCGGGGTATAAATAATATATTATTATTATTATTATTATTATTACTATTATTATTATTATTATTATTATTATTATTATTAATCTAATCCAACCCCTGCAATGCAGGAATCTCAGCTAAAGCATCCATGGCAGAGTCTATTCAACTTCTGCTTAAAAACCTCCAAGGAAGGAGAGTCCACCATCTCCCAAGGGAGGCTTGTGCCACTGCCCAACAACTCTTGCTTAACACGAGTTCCTGCGTCATGAGAGAAGAGGAAGCCCTTTCCCCTTTCTCCACGCCAGGCGTAATTTTGCAAACCTGTGTCACCTCATCCTCGCCTCTTCTCTAAACTAGGAAGTCCTGCGACCGTTCCTCATAGGGCTGCTGCTCCACCCCCTCACTCATTTTGGTGGCCCTTTTCAGAATCTTCTTCCAACCCTTCAAGATCCTTTCTGAGGTGGCCAGAACTGTGCACAGCACCCCAAATGCGGTCGCACCATAGATTAACGTAATGGCGTCAGGATCATGGCAGTTTGATTTTCAATTCCTTTGCTAAACATCTGCCCAGGCATTTGTCTGTCCAAATGATTAGTCCAGGGGCCCATCTGGAGATTATTCTAGGTAAAGGGTAAAGGGACCCCTGACCATTAGGTCCAGTCGTGGCCGACTCTGGGGTTGTGGCGTTCATCTCGCTTTATTGGCTGAGGGAACCGATGTACAGCTTCCGGGTCATGTGGCCAGCATGACTAAGCCGCTTCTGGCGAACCAGAGCAGCGCACGGAAACGCCGTTTACCTTCCTGCCAGAGCAGTACCTATTTATCTACTTGCACTTTGACGTGCTTTTGAACTGCTAGGTTGGCAGGAGCTGGGACCGAGCAACGGGAGCTCACCCCGTCACGGGGATTCGAACCGCCAACCTTCTGATCGGCAAGTCCTAGGCTCTGTGGTTTAACCCACAGCGCCACCCGTGTCCGGAGATTACTCTACCACTGCATTAAACCTGGAGACTGCCCCTCTCGATTAATTTAGATATTGGAAATCCCATGGGGAGGCTATGGGGTTGTGGGACCAGTTTTGGCCCAGATTGGCTGTGCAGGAAGGAAAAGAAACAGGCTGAATGGCTTTCTCCATCCCTGGGAATGTAAGAAAGTAAAGAACTTCTGGGAAATGATATATAATGAGATGAAAAAGATGTTGAAATACACATTCTTAAAAAAACCAGAAGCATTTTTACTTGGTATTATAGGCCAAGACATTAATAGACAAGGTGTCAAACTGTTCTTATATGCAACAACAGCGGCAAGAGTATTATTAGCCCAGAAATGGAAGCAAGAAGAAATTCCGATGAAAGAAGAATGGCAGACGAAATTAATGGACTACGCAGAATTGGACAAAATGACAGGAAGGATTCGAAACCTGCAAGACCAGAGATTTACAGAAGATTGGAAGAAGTATATGAATTATTTGAAGAGCAAATGTAATCAACAAATTATGCTAGTAGGACTACAAGAAGTTTTGTAAGGAGAAATATACGAAGTGTTACAAAGTAGAAAAAGATAGAGATATTGGTTATGAGTTTGAAATGTAATAGGGAAAATAAGAAATGCATACTAAGAGATTAGACTGGAAAATTTTCAGACAGGACTGATGGAAGTCAAAAAAATTGAATAAGATGTAAAGGTATGTTTAATTACTGTTGAAAATGATATGTTAAAAAACTAATAAAAAAATTATATATATATAAAAAGAATGGCTTTCTCCATCCCTCCCAGCCTTGACCCCTTTCCTAATTGGCAAACCAGCTAGCAGGCACCTACAGTCCGGGTCTGGAGAACGGGCCAAAGGCACCCGACCAGGAAGAAATCGCAACCTTTCCCCCGCTCTCAGACCAGACATTTCATCTGTAGACACAAACAAGAGTTTTGAAACCTCCTAAGGGGTTACATAACTCCAAACAACCGCAAGACTTTAGCAATCTTGCTGACCGCGCAGGAGAGCAAGTTGGCCCTGCGACTTCCCAGGCCCAGGAAGGGGGCAAGAAAGGAGATGGGTGCAAGGGGTTTTCTGCACACACAGTGATTGGTGTTTGCTGTGCATGCAGGATTTGGGCAAATCTGGGTGCTGGGTCAATTGCAGCTTCGCTCTTCACTCCCATCTTTGAAAGCACAGCCACCCGCTAGGTCCTTTTTCTTCCATGCGGTTTCTGTGGCCTGTTGATTCCTAATCTCATGACCGGATGCTTCCTCTCCTGTTGGTGAGTCAGATATATATATATATATATCTCACAAACACACAAATTAACCCCACCCTTTCGTGTTTAGAAAGAGGAACAAAGATTAAGATTTCTTTTTCCAGGGACGAGACGGGTGGGTTTGCCAACTTCTTGCAACATCAGCCCTCGCAGGCTCTCCTCCCAATTTCTCCCAAAGTAGGTCAGGCTCATTAACCCCATTTGATGGACAAGGAACACCGAGGAACAAGGGAGGTTTAAATGACTCGTGATTCATCTTCGGGGAGGGGGACTCGTTCTGCAGAACGCCTGGCTTCGCAGGCACTCCTCCTCCATGGAGAAACATGACAAGAGACTGGACTGCCTAGTCCAACACCCTGCTCTGCCCGTGGCCGGTCGCGTCCGCTTGCATTATGAAACACAGCTCAGTCACAGGTGGGCAGGTGCAGGGCTACAGCTTCTGAGGTGCAAAGCATGCAGAGAGGGGTGCTTCTCCTGCCCCACTTCTCTCCCCCCCGGCATTCACATACCAAGAGCCTGTTGGATCAGACTCATGGTCCTTCAACTTGAGCATCCTCACAGTGGCCAACCAGCTGCCTGGGTGGGAAACACTCAGGCAGGGCCCAAGCCAAAGGCGCCCCTCCCCTCCTATGGTTTCCACCAGCTGATATTCAGCACAGGGTGAGAAACTAAGATACTGTGGTCCCTTGGTTCTCAAACGCCTTGGTTCTCAAACAACTTGGAACCCAAACACTGCAAACCCGGAAATAAGTGTTCCGGTTTGCGAACTTTTTTCGGAAGCCAAACATGCTCCGTTTTGAGTGCCATGCTTCCATTTTGAGTGCTACACTGAGTTTTTGCTATTTATTTTGCGTTTTGAAGCAAAATTTCTGATTTGCAAATATGGGAAAATGAAAGATTCCCCTCCTTATGGATTTCAATGTTTCCTGAGGTCATTTTGTGTGTTCAGTAAAGAAAAGCCAACCAGCTTTCCCGTTGCCCCCTTGTCACCTGTAGTTTATGGGAGAGTTTCTCCAGAATTTTGTAGTTTATGGGAGAGTTTCTCCAGAATTTTGCATCCGGTGGACAACCTGAGCTGCAGAAGGAATCTGCCAAATGGCTCTGGAGATAAGCTTGGGGTGGGCTCCTGGTCAAAGGGCATTCAATTTCAGTGTTTTAGGAAGGAAAGCAAGTCACCTCCACAAGGTGCATTGCTCAGGATTGAAACCAATGTCCACCAGTGCTCAATCTCTGTACAGTGGTACCTTGGTTCTCAAATGCCTTGGTAAACAACTTGGAACCCAAACACTGCAAACCCGGAAGTAAGTGTTCCGGTTTGTGAACTTTTTTCGGAAGCCAAATGTGCTCCGTTTTGAGTGCACCACTTCCATTTTGAGTGTTACGCTGATGTCTGTCTGTTTTTGCTATTTATTTTGCTTTTTTGTTTTGTTTTTGTGACTGCGTGGAACCCAGTTCAGCTACTAATTGATTGATTGTGTGACTGCAATACATTGTCTATTGCTTTCATTTTACGGATCAACTGTGTTGTTAGATAGTAAAATCCAAGTTAAATTGCTGTTTTAAGGGTTGTTTTTAAAAGTCTGGAACAGATTAAGTTTTGCATTACTTGGTTCTGCGCCTTGGTTTTGGAACGCTTTGGTTTTGGAACGGACTTCCGGAACGGATTAAGTTTGAGAACGAGGGTACCACTGTATATAATCTCAGTGCTTTTTTTCTTAAAAAATGTTTAGGGGTACTCTCATTTTGACTCAATGAAATCACTATTTTACAGTTCAAATCGGGAAAAATAAATACAGTCAATGGACAAAAGTACAAAGATTCACAAAAAAGGTTAGGGGTTTGCGTACCCCTGCGTACCCCCAGAACAAAAAGCACTGTATAAGCTAATCGCTAAGTGGCACCTTAAACCTAGATTACGTTCGCTACAATGGAATGTCTAGGCAACTTTTCCTTTTCCAATGATGGTGATGATTAATTCATTTCTAGACCACTTTATATTTAAAATAAATCCCTCCAGGCAGTTTACAACACATTAAAACATCAAATAAAACACCCAGAATAAAAGAAATTCAAGCTTCAAGGAAAACTTTTCAGCTCCTTCAGTTTTCCCCATATTGATTTACCTGCTCAATTTTTTTATAGAGCTGTCCCATAGCAGAAGGACTCTAGGAAGGCAGCGGGGTGTAGTGGTTAGAGTGTCAGACAAAGACCTGGGAGATCAGGGTTCGAATCCCCATTCCGTTATGAAGCTCACTGGGTGACCTTTGGCCAGTTACAGCCTCTTAACCTCCCTCGCAGGGTCATTGTAGGGATTAACTCAGGCGAGGGGTAAACCATGTGCTCTCAAAAGGTGAATAAACTCTTTTGCTTACCTGTGTAGGAAAGCTAGAGGGGCCAGCCAGGTGGAGATGGCATGCAGACATCTTCACAGGGTCGCCATTGGACCCACGCCAGGTGCAAAACCCACCTGGGAAATTTCTAGCACTATAAATGACCCTCTGGGTTCCTTCCGACTCTACAATTCCATGATTCTATGGATGATGGGAACCGTAAAGAGCAAACCTGCAGTTTCCCCTGCCCAGCCATCAATTGCACCATTTTCCTAGTAGGTATTTCAAGGGATGCGGGTGGCGCTGTGGGTTAAACCACAGAGCCTAGGGCTTGCAGATCAGAAGGTCGGCGGTTCGAATCCCCACGACGGGGTGAGCTCCCGTTGCTCGGTCCCTGCTCCTGCCAACCTGGCAGTTTGAAAGCACGTCAAAGTGCAAGTAGATAAATAGGTACCGCTCCAGTGGGAAGGTAAACGGGATTTCCATGCGCTGCTCTGGTTCGCCAGAAGTGGCTTAGTCACGCTGGCCACACGACCTGGAAGCTGTATGCCGGCTCCCTCGGCCAATAAAGCGAGATGAGCACCGCAACCTGAGTCAGTCACGACTGGACCTAATGGTCAGGGGTCCCTTTACCTTTTTATTTCAAGGGATGGGAGCCGCCTTGAGATTTGCTCGGATGCTAACTTCCCCCAGTGCCTTTCGGCGCAGGGAGCAGGCAAGGACACGGCTCTGGAAGGCTCTGGAAGGGAGCCTTTTTGCCGAACGTCTTTCCTGGGGTCATCCAAGTCCCTCCCAGCCACCGACCCAGAGGCACCATCCGCACCCAGGCGGGGGCAGATGTTTCCACCTTCCACAGAATGCCATCAGCTTGCCAGCATCTCCCCCCCCCCCCAAAAAAAGCTGTATTTGACCCTCAGGAATAGGCAGGGGAGCGCTTCTCCCGGAGGAAGGCTCCTCGTGGAACAGGAATGTGATGACACAGATGGGTTGGAATCCAGACCCCTTAAGCTTGCGCAGAGGCCAGCTGTGGGTCTCCTGCAAAGAATCCATGATTGATGCTCCACAAAGGAAGCCAAGGAATGAGTTAAGGCACCTAGGCAGCTCTGCAAAAAGAGGAAAGAGTATTGGCACAAAAATGGAAGCAAGAAGAATTAGCGACGGAAGAAGAATGGAGGATGAAGTTGATGGACTATGCAGAATTAGATAAATTAACAGGAAGGATTCGAAACCTGCGGGATTCTTAAGAGGACTGGAGTAAATATATGAACTATTTGAAAAGTAATTGTGAATAACAGATTACGATAGTAGGACTGCAAGAAGTTTTGTAAGGTGGATTATTTGAAATATTACAAGAAAGACTATGAAGAGAATTATTAGTTAAGGACAATTAAATGCAATATAGAAATTAAGAAATGCAGAATGAGTGATAAAGAACGGAACATCATCAGAGGTGTTGACGGAAGTCTAAAACATTGTATAAGATGAGAAGATACGTTGTAAGACTGTTGGAACTGATATGTTAAAAAATCAATAAAAATGTATAAAGGGGGGGCAGGAGGAGAGGGGGCAATCTCAAAAAGGCACCTTTTCCCTTTGCCTGTTTCCCACACCACCGAAAGCCCTCTCCTCCATCCATTTGCCCAATGTGCTCTTAAAGCCACGAAAGCTGGTGAGCATCACTGCCTCCTGTGGGAGGGAGTTCCACAGTCTAACTATGAGCAGCGTGAAGATGGACTCTCTCATCGGTTAACACGAGCCAGAATGCGGCGTTTCTATGACTCTATTGGTGTCAGAAATCCAGATATATTAAGGTAGGCGCCAAACGGCCCCTTAAATCTAGGTTGCCACAACACAATGTCTTATTTGCCAGGGAGGTTGGACTAGATGACCCTTGGGGTTCCTTCCAAGGCTACAATTCTACGATCTCAACTACATTGCTTGACTGCAGCTTGCTCTTGCAACAATTCACTTGTCCCAATATGCAAGGAGGAGAAACACACACAGTGGAAATGGCATCAACTATGGACTAAGGAAGAGGTTTTTAAAGGTGGTCTGTGAGTTCCATTTGGGTGGCCTTTGGAAAGCCTGTAGCACAGTCAAATACAGTGGTACCTTGGTTCTCAAACACCTTGGTACTCAAACAACTTGGGACCCCAAAACTGGAAACCCAAAAGTAAGTGTTCCGGTTTGCAAACCTTTTTTGGAAGCTGAACATCCTCTGTTTTGAGTGTTATGCTTCCAATTTGAGTGCCACACTTCTATTTTGAGTGTTACGCTGTCTGTTTTTGCTATTTCTTTTGCGATTTTGTTTGATTTTTGTTTTTGTGACTGCATGGAACACTGTTCAGCTACCGATTGATTGTTTTATGGATTTTATGGATCAGTGGTCTCTTTAGATAGTAAAATTCACGTTCAATTGCTCTTTTAGGGGTCGTTTTAAAAAATCTGGCACGGATTAATCCATTTTGCATTACTTTCTAAGGGAAAGCGCACCTTGGTTTTGGAACATTTTGGTTTTGGAACAGATTTCCGGAACGGATTAAGTTTGGGAACCAAGGGACCACTGTATATCTGCTCTCAGCCCTGCATTTACTTCCCTTGATGTGATGATGGAGGACTAAGATGCCCAGAGAGGGGTCCCTGATTCATGCGGCAGCGCAGAAGCACAAGACTTGCGTCCTTTGCTGTAAACAAGTCAGCTGCCTTCATTGAGATGCCAGTTGCCAACCTGGCGCCCAGAAATATGCAGGTAGTTGCAACTGAACCCACAGCAGGAGCAAAACACACCTGGAGAATTTAAAGCACTGGATTGTATACCTTACAAAAGCAGAACAAATCTGCACAAATAAAGAGGAAACCACGTCACCGTTTCACAGGTGGCAAAACGTGGGGTTACTCTGCTAAATAATTTGGCATTCGCCACCGAGCAAACCCAGAGCCCAGGGTCACACCGCTCTACAAGAAACCGAGGTTGCTCCCTCCATCTCTGGTATTCAACCCGTTCCAAATCGCAGCTGAAGCTCTTCCTGCAAGTTCAGCCTTTGCTGTGAGGATTGTAAAACATCCTCCCTACACCTAATACCCGGCCTTCAACCGCCACGGTCTTAATTTTCACCCCAGCCTGCTCTCTGAGCCGGTTGTCACTTTGGAAAGTTTAATTTACACAGCCGATCTTATGCCTGCCCCCACCTCGAGGACCTGGCAGGCTCCGACTGGGCCCCCTCCCCTCCCTGAGGGTGGCAATATCAATTTGACGGGTTGTCTCATCTTCCAGCAGCAACAGAGGCCAGAAAAACAGCCCTCAGCAGAGGCAAGCTAGTCTATTGGGCACAGGTGTGTTTGCAGCCTGGCACTGCCAACATCCCAAGTGTGTGGCAAGAGGCTGCCACCTGGAAGGGGACCAACGGGCAATGGGAATGTGGGGGCTGCATATAGGCCGCCCGCCCCCCCCCCCCACTCCACCCCTGCATTTCTGGAAGAAGCTTGCGGCAAGATTCTCACATCGGTTTCCGGAGCGACGCTCTCAGCGGTTAGACTGTCAAGCGAATCAATCATTTACCGTCAAATTCAAAGACGGGCGTGATCAGATCTGCCGCTGGCTTTGCATTTGCCACGAAGCAAATTCCGCCGACATGCAACCAATTGCAGACGGTGTGTATCTGGCGATCGTTCGTTCCTGCTGAGGGTTTCTTAATAAAGCACATTTTGACTTCTACATTGCTGCTTTCTTTCTTTTTTTCTTTAAAAAATGAAACCTCTTTAGTTGTAGAGTTTTATTTATTACGCCGTGGGACTGATGCAAAATAAACTCTGTGCGTATCTAAAATAACCTCTGCCATGCAAGAGTAATTTATAATTGAGCGAATGGCTGCCTTTGCACATCACATTAAGGCCTGGTTAATGGCCTGCTGTATGCGCCCAGATTGATCCGCCTTTACTCATTGGCACTGGGCAGCAGGGGCAGCAAACCATGGCCTTGACTTCGTGTTATGCTTGAACCAGGAATTGCTGTTTGCTTCCCTCTGAACAATCCCATATCAGAAGTCGAGGCTTCTTCTCAGCGTACCAGCCATGCAAAACAAATTGGGATCCTGCAGGTGGATGTAACTCTACTGCCAAGGGTCGCAGTCGGCTGCTTCCACTCGGCAGAATCATCTGCGTGTCCGCGGTTTAGTTTTTCTTAATTATTATTTATTTGTTTGTTTTTTCAGAATAAAAATTTACAGACATATATTGAACACAGATCATAAAAACAAGATTCCAAGGAATCTCCTGGACTTGCATCTTCCCCTTTGTGGGTCCCATTATTAATCATTTCCTCCTGCATCTTTTATGATGATCCCAATCTTTTACATCCCCGTTATATCCAAAATCCACTATTACACTACAAGTGATAATTCCAATCCTACTAACGATGCTAACTGTTTACAATGGTCTTTAAGATTGGGAAATGTTTATTAGGTATATACAAAATCATTGTAAACAGCTCAAAACATTAGCAGGATTTTAAGCACACTTGCATTGTAACAGAAAGTACAGATAATCTAGAAATATGAAAAACTGGAGAAGTATTGATATGTAGTTGGGAATAGAATTAATAGAACCCTGGGAAGGGATAGGGGGAAGTCAAGAGATTCAGAGTAATATTGAAATGTGGAATTTTTATGATATTATAATGTAACTCTTTTTTTCTGTTCTTTTCCCTTAATCTTTCTCTTTTTGAAAGTCAATAAAAATCATATGATATTAAAAAAAGAACTCTCTCTCCCTCTCTCTATATATATTTATTCAGAAAAGACCACCCATCAGATGAGTTGGTGTTGCCCCCCGCAAAACAGCCCCAGTTCCCCAAAGTGGAACTTTGAGGGGCAGCAGGAAGAAGAAGGCCAAAGCTTCGGACCAATTCTCGTTTGGACGCTTTCCCCGAGGCTCAAGGGAGGGCTGCCAACTTGGCTGAGCCCGCTTGGCCGAAGCTCTTTGGTCTGGCAGTGCCAGCCTTTGGAATGGAGGGCCTTTCCTTCTGCCATGGCAAGAGATCAAACAATCACAGCAGTGACTGTCAGGACTGTTAAGGAAAAATTCTGGGGTGAGTGTCTACTCAACAGTCCAGCTCATCAGGGTCCCCCACGGATCCATGCATCTAGTTACAGGTAGGTAGCCGTGTTGGTCTGCCATAGTCGAAACAAACAAACAAAAAATTCCTTCCAGTAGCACCTTAAAGGTAAAAGTAAAGGGACCCCTGACCATTAGGTCCAGTCGTGGCCGACTCTGGGGTTGCGGCGCTCATCTCGCTTTATTGGCCGAGGGAGCCGGCGTACAGCTTCCGGGTCATGTGGCCAGCAGGACTAAGCCGCTTCTGGCGAACCAGAGCAGTGCACGGAAACGCCATTTACCTTCCCACTGGAGCGGTACCTATTTATCTACTTGCACTTCGACGTGCTTTCGAACTGCTAGGTTGGCAGGAGCAGGGACAGAGCAATGGGAGCTCACCCCATCGCGGGGATTCGAACCACCGACCTTCTGATTGGCAAGTCCTAGGTCCCTAGGCGTCCCAAGGTGCCACTTAGCGATTAGTTTATACAGTGCTTTTTTTCTGGGGGTACGCAAACCCCTAACCTTTTTTGTGAATTTTTGTACTTTTGTCCATTGACTGTATTTATTTTTCCCAATTTGAACTATAAAATGGTGATTTCATTGAGTCAAAATGAGAGTACCCCTAAATGTTTTTAAGAAAAAAAAGCACTGAGCTTATATACAGTGGTCCCTTGGTTCTCAAACTTAATTCATTCCAGATGTCTGTTCCAAAACCAAGGCCCACAGCACCACCCACGTCCCACCTTAGAGACCAACTAAGTTTGTTATTGGTATGAGCTTTCATGTGCATGCCCACTTCTTCAGTGTCCATGCGGTCAGTAAAAGAAGGAAGTTCCAGCCAAGTCATTTGGAGCAAAACAGCGGTCAGTAGACCATGATCTTTATTGTTGCGCAACAGGTCCCCACAGCAGTAAGAACCCCAAACATGGGGTGACATCCTCTTTAAAAACTTCCCTCTTTCCCCCAAAATACACTTTGAGAGGCATCACTGATACATCTTCACTACATCACTAGCACGTCACAAATGGGGAGGGGTCTACAAGGGTTACACAAGTTCAACATGAGGTCACTTGATCAGACCCCTTTCCCAACACCTCTTAAGTCCCCATCACTGGGAAAACAATAAAACTCTTGACATCTCCTTGCCCTCAGGACTTGTCTGGAGATGGGCTTCCGGACTTGCTCAACTGCCTCTGCAGATGTCTAGTGTTGCCCCCTTGGTCGCTCCCTGGGTGGGGGGCTGTGTCTGTGCTCTCACGCTTGGGGAATTATGGCGGGATGCCCCATTCCTGCTGCCTACGGGACTTCCTGCTTCTTGGTTCATAGAGGAAGGTGGAGCCCAAATTCACCTTTCTTTAAGGGTTAAATGGCGTTGTAAAGTTAAAGTGTGGCTTTTCTACAAATTTATAAAGCTAAGTACAGTGGTACCTCGGGTTACAGGCGCTTCAGGTTGTAGACTCCACTAACCCAGAAATAGTACCTTTGGATAAGAACTTTGCTTCAGGATGAGAACAGAAATAGTGCGGCGGCAGCGGGAGGCCCCATTAGCTAAAGTGGTACCTCAGGTTAAGAACAGTTTCAGGTTAAGAACAGACCTCCAGAACGAATTAAGTTCTTAACCCGAGGTACCACTGTATCTTCCCTGAGCTGTCAAGTTGAAAGGATACATTCAGGCAGAATATTTGTAGCACTGCAACAACTTTAAAGATGTGCCCCCCCCCATGTTATTTCCGTAACAGGACGCTCAGAGAAGCAAGACGATACGATCATCTTTACTGTCATTGTCCCATACAGAACAAGGAAATTGAAAAAATCTACACCAGACATTCAAAAATCAACAAGCCTGCTATCCCAGCCACCCCAGCCTGGTTAACCCCCTAAAAACTCTGATACCCCATAATTAAACACAATATACTCCCATAAAAACTACCTTGCACTGCGTTTAAAACCCAAGTCGCATTTGGATAGAAACTGTTTCTCAGACCTCCGCTTTTGTGCAACCGTCATTCGAGGGGGGGGGGGACTCCGAAACACACACACATGGTTCTTTGGACTGCCTCATATTGTATGGGGGGGGGAGCCTGTGGCCCTCCAGGCGTCGCTGCACTACAAATCCCAGCAGCTCACGGCAACATGTGCAGAGGACGACGACCAAGAGGATCAAGGGTCGGGGGGGGGGGCTGATGAGGAACGGTTGAAGGAGCTGTGTAGGTTTAGCCAGGAAAAGAGGAGATTGAGAGGAGATGTGAGAGCCATCTTCAAATATCTCAAGGGCTGGCGCATGGAAGAGGGAACAAGCTTGTTTTCTCCTGCTCTGGAGGGCAGGACCCAAATCAATGCCTTCAAGTTACAAGGAAGCAGCATTCAAAATTCGCCGGGTGCCAGAGGTGCATTTTGCACCTGGCTCTTGGCCACTTGCGACTGTGTGAAGATGCCCAGATGCAGCCTGACGTCTCCACCTTCTGGAGCTGCACGCCTGGGGATCCATGGATCTTGCCTGTTTTCACACTCTAGCAAAACATCCTGCAGAATTCTATCTGTGATACGTTATCTGCACAATCAGAACAAATGTCAGGAACCAAAACGTGGTACAGAAATACCTCTGCAAACATCCACCTTGTCTAGCGTCCATTCCGGGGAACATCCACTGCAAACCCAGAAGTGCCAGAAAGGGTTGCTTCCGGGTTTGCTGCTCGCGCAATGCGCAGAAGCGCAAACTGCTACGTGCGCATGCGCCACTCAGAAGGCAGGAGGAGATAGGGAAAGGAGCAACAAAGGCCCAGTCCCTTCGTGGTTTGGCCATTCTGGCTCCTGACCATCACTTGTAAATATTGACGGCTGCCCATCGGGCTCCAGGATTTGATTTCCCAAGGGGAGGGACAGCTGCCAATGCCATGGAGGTGAGCTTCACCTGCTAGTGACATGGTATTAAGCATGGGTAGGCAAACTAAGGCCCTTCTCAATCCGGCCCGCAAATGGTCTGGGAATCAGCATGTTTTTACATAAGTAGAATGTGTGCTTTTATTTAAAATGCATCTCTGGGTTATTTGTGGGGCACAGGAATTCGTTCACTCCCCCCCCCATATAGTCCGCCCCCCCCCACAAGGTCTGAGGGATAGTGGACTGGCCCCCTGCTGAAAAAGTTTGCTGGCCCCTGGTGTTAAGTCACCAGATCTGGAAAGAGATCTGTGTATCCCCCACCCTCTGGGATTGGCTAATGAGCCTGGGGGGGGGGGGAGATGGAAACCGCTCTCTTGCTGTGTGACGGAAGGGGTCGCTGCTTGCCACCAGGAACTTGGCACGGGCAGAGGGCCCGCCAGGCGCCTTCAGCACTCAGTCACAGAATAACAGAATCAACTGCCAAGTTGGAGGGGACCCCAGAGGTTCTCTAGCCCACCCCTGCAATGCAGTCACCACAAACATCTGTGCCACCCGGCTGGCCTTTGAGGAAAGAGTAGGTTGTGACAACAGCCACACGGGTGCTACTAGCCCAGAGATGGAAAGAAGACAAAGTTCGTACCAGAGAGGGATGGCAAACCAAGCCGATGGACTACGTCGAAATGGCAAAACTGACCAGAAAGCTCAGGAACCAACAAGACAAAAACTTCAAGAAAGAATGGGAGGGGATTGTAATTTAATTTAGGAGACCACGGTAAGCAGATGAAAACATTAGCAGGATTTTAGTAACACTTGTAATGTAACAATCACTGTGGACAATAGGGAGAGATACAAAATATAGATTATGAAATAATATGCAGTTGAAAATGTTGACAATAAGACCCATAGAGAGGATGGTGGGAAGTCAGGAGATTCAGAGAAATCTCTAAATATGGATATGCATTTGGTATTGTTATAACTTTACACTTGTAAAATCAAATAAAAATTATTTTCAAGAACAACAACAAAAAAGAGGAAAGGGCAGGTTCCCTCTTTTCCTTGATGGGGGAACGTCCAAAGAACCTTTTCGGTCTAAAAATGTATGATTGATCATTTCGGTGCCCCTTTTCCAAACTTTTTCCAACTCTAGACCAGGGTCAGCAAACCTTTCCAGCAGGGGGCTGGTCCACTGTCCCTCAGACCTTGTGGGGGGCCAGATTATATTTTTTGGGGGGGAGAACGAATTCCTATGCCCCACAAATAACCCAGAGATGCATTTTAAATAAAAGGACTTGTAAAAACACCCTGGTTCCTGGACCGTCTGTGGGCCAGATTGAGAAGGCAATTGGGCCGGATCCGGCCCCCAGGCCTTAGTTTGCCTACCCATGCTCTAGACCAGTGGTTCTCAACCTGTGGGTCCCCAGATGTTGTTGGACTACAACTCCCATCATCCTTGAGCTCTGGCCTTGCTAGCTAGGGGTGATGGGAGTTGTAGTTCAACAACATCTGGGGACCCACAGGTTGAGAAAGGCTGCTCTAGACAATCCTTTTTGAGGTGTGATGACCAGAATTGGCCACAGCATTCCAATGCAGCCACACTATAGATATGTATGGCGGCATTAGGATATCGGCAGGGGTTTTTTTCCCAACGCACACTATCCTGGGAATAACCTACACGAAATGCAATGCAACTTACCTCATACATAGAATTGCACTGTTGCTTGCATAGGAGCAGAGGACTGGGTCCCTGGCATCCACCGCCCGCCCGAATTTGTGGAGCCCCAGTCACAGCCAAAGCATCTGTGCGTACCATGCAAACCCAGCGCGAATAAATATAGGGTAAACCTGATTAAATAAGGTTTGGCGCGCCCGTCAGTAGGGATTCCAAAGCTGATCAAAAGGTAAATGCACAATCAAAGATGAGGCCATGCGGATCAAGTTATGTAAACATCATGCAAATTTCTAACAGCACAGCCCTCTGGCGGCAGCGGGGGTTGTGGCGAGGAGCAGAATCCTTGCACTCTTGCCAAGCTCAAAATTGCAAAAGCTTGGGCCACCCAGCAGCACATATTTCGTGCACTCACAAGTATCACGACCTGCAGTTCAGGCAGGATGGGGTAGGGCTGGGCTGGGTGGTATATTGATATATCATCCAAAGTCAGTTAGAAGTCCGTATTGGGATATTGGCTTCACACTTTTTCACCAGGCAATATACAGTGGTACCTCTGAATACGCACACATCTGGTTGCGTATCCTTCAGGATGCCGACGCGCCAAAACCCAGAAGTATTTTCCCGGGTTTCGCCGTGTGCACATGTGCTGAAACACTCTAGGTGCCGTGCGCATGTGCAGAACAAGCACCTCCGGTTGCGAATTTCTCAAGATCCGACCAGACCTCCGGAACGGATCCAGTGCACAACCGGAGGTACCACTGTACAGTGGTACCTCGGGTTAAGTACTTAAGAACAGACCTCCGGAACGAATTAACCTGAAACTGTTCCTAACCTGAAGCACCACTTTAGCTAATGGGGCCTCCTGCTGCCGCCGAAGCACAATTTCTGTTCTCATCCTGAAGCAAAGTTCTTAAGGCGAGGTAATATTTATGGGTTAGCGGCGTCTGTAACCTGAAGCGTCTGTAACCCAAGGTACCACTGTATCGCAAATCAGGATGTGTGTGTGTTAAGCAAAAATCACAATGTGGGGGGAAATGTGAAGTCAGCCTATGCTTTTCTCGATTCCTGCAACTCCTGTAAACTCTGTCAGCTCAGCTCTCCCCTGACCTGCAGGGAGCAGCAAATCGCAAGAGCAGGCGCTGGCAAAAATCACGATGAAGGAAAAACCGTGAAGCCAGCCAACGCCTCTACATAGCTCCATCCTTACATCTTGATATATCGGTAAACAAGATGTTTAGATGGTGATATATGGCGGTGTTGAAAACCAAATATTGGCCAGCCCTACACCAGGGACTAGGAGAATCCACCGCTCCTTCCAGAATGGCACAAACTGGGTGTTTGATTCTCCTCAGAGCTTCTCACATTGGCCAGGTAAAGGCCCAGTTTTCCACCAGGTGCAAAATGGAGGCAACCAAAAGGTAAGGGGAGCTGAAGCAGCAGCAAACAATAATAATAATAAAAAGATTTAAAGCAGCTTACTAAAGAAGGACGAAGGCCTCGTACATTATTATTTATTACTCTATATATTTATTACATTTATTGCATTTATACAGTGGTACCTCTGGATACAAATGGGATCCGTTCCGGAGCCCCGTTCGCATCCTGAAGCGAACGCAACCCGTGTCCACGCGTCTGTGCATGCGCGGGTCGCGATTCGCCACTTCCACGCATGTGTGTGACGTCATTTTGACCGTCTGCACATGTGCGAGCGGCGAAAGCCGGAAGTAACGTGTTCCATTACTTCTGGGTCACCGCAGAGCGCAACCCAAAAGCGCTCAACCTGAAGCAACTTGAACCCGAGGTATGACTGTATTATATTGCATTTTCCTCCAAGGAACTCAAGCTAGCATTCTCCCTCCCCCGCCCAATTTCATTCTCACAACAACCCTGTAAGGTAGGTTAGGCAGAGAGACATCTGATTGGCTTCCAAGGTCACCCAGTGAGCTGCATGACCTGGTGAGCATTTGAACCCTGGTTTCCCAGGTCCCAACCCGACACTCTCCCCGCTACATCACACTAACTCTAGCACCGTCAATGCAGATGGTTTTTTGCAGTATCATCATAAGCAACCGGAATAGGCCCCTGCCCCAGGGAGGTTACAGTTACCGCAACCAACAAGGTAGACTGGTGATCAGTTGTAGCCCCCGCCCCCCACCTTGCCTACATCACAGGGTTGTTGCAGCAGTAAAGGGAGAGTAACCCCCACATGAGTTGCCGCCCTGCACTCCTAGGGCGGGATGCAAACATAATAAACATTAATTGCTTAATTGCTTAATCATTTTAAAGCCAGGAGAGTTAATCGGCTAAAAAAGTCTTTAAGCCGCTGGCCTGCCTGGCTGGGGCATGCAGGAGGGAAGGCAAGTGAGGAAAAAACCCAACCCATGGGCTGACGATCTTGCTTATGTGACAACCACATGCAAGCAAACATCTTGCAAAAGCCTCACCACTGCAACCCGTTTGTAACCTCCAGAATGTCAGTTTCTGCAGAATAACTAGATCAGGGGTAGGCAAACCTAAGGCCCATGGGCCGGATCTGGCCCAATTGCCCTCTGGATCCGGCCCACGAACAGTTCTGCAATCGCCAATTGGATTGGCGCAATTGCCATTTTTTTAAAAAAAAAAATTCGGGTGCCATTTTTTTTGCAATTTCCTCCCCTCCCTCCCTCCCTCTTCCTGACTTCTCCCCGCCCTGTGGAGGAAGGGGGTTGGGCTTTGATAGGAAGCCTCGCCGTCCACCCACCGGCCTCTCCCCATGGCCGCACTGTGGGCTGGTGATTGGTGCAGCTATTGGCCCTGTGCCTGGGAAAGTTGGCCCAAAAAGGAGAGGCGCCACTACTGCCGCTGGCTACCAACCTCAGGCACGGTGGCGGTGGAGGTAGGCAGGGGGAGGGGAGGGGCTGGGGGAGGGAGAGAAGCCCCCTCTGCCATGTGCATGTCCGGCCCACCACTAGGTCTGGGGGACAGTGAACCGGCCCCCTCCCAAAAACGTTTGCTGACCCCTGAATTAGATGCACAAACAGAAGATGGGAGACACGGACCAGGCTTGCCAGTAGTACATGGAACAAGGATCTAGGGGTCTCAGTGGATCACAAGCTTAACGTGAGTCCACAGTGTGGTGCAGCAGCAAAAAAAGCTCATGCTATTCTAGTCTGCATCAGCAGAAGCATAGTGTCCAGAGCAAGGGAAGTAATAGAACCACTCTATTCTGCCTTAGTCCGACCACACCTGGAATACTGTGTCCAGTTCTGGGCACCACAATTTAAGAAGAATATTTATTGACCAGCTGGAACATGTGCAGAGGAAGGCAACTGAGATGATCAAGGGCAGGGGTCAGCAAACTGTTTCAGCAGGGGGCTGGCCCACTGTCCCTCAGACCTTGTGGGGGGCCGGACTATATTTTTGGGGGGTGGAATATGAACGAATTCCTGTGCCCCACAAATAACCCAGAGATGCATTTTAAATAAAAGGACACATTCTACTCATGTAAAAACATGCTGATTCCCGGACCATCCACGGGCCAGACTGAGAAGGCGATTGGGCCAGATCTGGCCATGCCTCCCAATGGACTAGATGATCCAACTCTACTATTATATAATGCACTCTCTGTGGGGCTGTCCTGAGGCCGGTCTGGAAGCTGCAACTAATGTGGCAATGTTGCCGCTCAGCTGTGGACCAGAACTCCTAACCGTGCTTGCATAACCACCACCCCTTTAGTATTACAAACTTCATTGAAAATCTTTTAAACAATTACCAAGCATAAAGTGTTATCTTCCAGGACAAATACATGTACCATATGTTAAGTCTTGTGTGCACTCATCCACACAGCATCAAAACAGACTTGGACAATCTTAAAAGAGCTGTCCTCTGGTGCCTCTCTAAGGAACAATCTCCCCGCTGGTGAAATTTCAGCGCATGCCAAACACTTGCGGACTCTCCAGAGCAGGGGTCGGCAACCTAAGGCCCATGGGCCACAAGCAGCCCATGGGGGTTCATTTAACCAGCCCATGGACCCCTGCCGCCCGCTCGGTCGGCTCTCATGCACTGCGCTAAACCGGCGTGGAGCAGAGCAGGGACCGCCTTCTGCGACAATGGCCAGCTTCCCATTGGCTGCAGGAAGCTCCTGCAGCCAATGGGAAGCTGTGCACGCCTCCTCCGTGCTGGAAGGAGACCAGATATAGCGTTTGCGCCTGTGTGTGTGCATGCACGCTCCTGCGGGACCCTGAACCGGCCCAAGCCACAAAAACTTTGCTGACCCCTGCCTTTGATAGCAAATAATGCCAGCCTGCTCCTAACCTATCAGTTTGCGATTTTCTGTGTTTGCAATGGTTATCATACACGTGTCGGTTTTATTGGCCCTTCTAAAAAAATATTGCGTTGCACACTGCTTTGTGATTTTGCAACCAACAACAGAATCATAGGACCTTAGACCTGGAAGGGACTCAAGGGTCATTGAGTCTAGAAGTGTGACATTTTTCAATAAACAAATAAATAAGAAATGTTGTGGGAGGCAAGGAGTCCCCAACCACAGAGAGGGGAGTCAAGGGATTTTGGAAGAGAGGTGTTATCGTTCTCAACCTGGGCCCCCCAGAGGTTTTGAGCTATGGCTCCCATCAGCCCCAGACAGCCCATCACCGAACCTTATTATTATAATCATTATAATTATCATGTATTGCTTTATTTATTACCCAACCTTCCCCCTAAGGTCCCAGGGCGGGTTACAGCGTTAAAAACAATAATTCTATTTCCTTGCTAATTGAGCGGTTTTAAATGTGTACTGCATATTTGACCTCCTTAGTAACGTTTGATTTTGAAATCTTTAAGATAAATTCATTTTAATTTCGCTGCGTTGAATTCTCTGTACTTGACCTTCGCGCGTGTTGTCTAATCCTGAAATCTTTAAGATAATATTTTAGTTTCCTGTTCATTACGTTGCCTCGAATGTATATTTTGTGTTTGATCTCCTCCTGCGATGTTTGTTTAGCGATGCTTTATCTAGTGTTTTGATGTCGGCTGTAAACTGCTTTGAGATTCCCCCCCCCTTAAAAACAGAAAGCAGAATAGAAATGAAATGGATGATAATGTTAAAAACAATTTAAAACAACCGACAGACATGAAAATAGGGTGGGTCCTAAAATCCTACATCTCGGCAGTCTAGATCCAGGGGAGTTTATGGGAGTTTATTTAATTTATTTGACGTATTTATATCATGCATTTCTCCCAAGCTGGGCTTTGAGACAGAATTGTAGAGTGGAAGGGGATACCAAGGATCATCCAGCCAACCCCCAAGAACACAAGAACCTCAAACTAGAAGAACTACCGACAAAAGAAGAATGGCAAATGAAATTAATGGACTATGCAGAATTAGATAAATTAACAGGAAGGATTCGAAACCTGCGGGATCAGAGATTCTTAGAGGACTGGAGTAAATATTTGAAATATTTGAAAAGCAATTGTAACAAACAGATTAACGCTAGTATGATTGCAAGAAGTTCTGTAAGGAGGATTTTGTGAAATATTGCAAGGAAGACTTTGAAAAGAATTACTGGTTAATGACCATTAAAAGTAATAGAGAAATTAAGAAACGCAGAAGAAGTGATAAAGAACGGGAAATCTTCAGAGGTTGTTGACAGAAGTCTAAAATGTTGTATAAGAGAAGAAGTTATGTTAAATGATTGTTGGAAATGATACGTTAAAAAATTAATAAAAATATATACACACAAAAATACAAGAACCTCAATTTAAAAACATCACTACGAAATAATAGAAACAAACTAGTTGCAATGCATTAACTGCATTTAAAACTGGCACTTAAATAGAGTTTACCGTGACAGCAGCCTAGCAGGCAGAGTTAGAAACTCCGATATCTCTAAGCTATCCACCAAATGGAACCTTAAACCTGGGATGTGGTCGCCACAACGGAACAGCTAGGCATTGTTTTTTTACAGAGTGAGGATTATTATTGTTATTGTTATTCTTACTCATTTCATTTCTATACTTTTTCACATGCACACACATATATTATATTTTATTCCTTTTCCAGATTGAAAGTGACATTTGTTCCTGAGTTATATTCCAATTCAACAAAACAAGCCACTTCCCTCTCAACCCGCCATCGATGTTTAGAACCCAAATTGCATACAATTGCATTTTAAGATTCTGTCTCATCTAATTTCATCCTCTTTAAGATGTTTCTTAATATATTCTGCTATTTTCTTACCCCTTTACAAACTGTAAAGAGAAAAAATCCCAAAGTGGTTTACAGCACATTAAAACATCGTCAAATAAAACAATCCAGAATAAAACAAATCCGAGCTCCAAGGAATATATTTCAGATCCTTCTCTAAATGACATTTTGCGCCCCTCATATTTATTTGCCTGCTTAATTTATAGAGCTGCCCCATAGCAGAAGGACTTTAGGAAGGCAGCAGGGTGTAGTGGTTAGAGGGTCGGAGGAGGACCTGGGAGATCAGGGTTCGAATCCCCACTCACTGGGTGACTTGGAGTCAGTCACAGCCTCTTAGCCTACCTCACAGGGTTGTTGTAGAGATTAAATGAGGAGGGAGGTGAACCATGGACTCCCTGGAGGAAAAGGTGGGAGAAAATTGCAACGAATAAATAAGCTCTTCTGCCAGGCTGAGATGTCAGGCACCAATCTGGCATCTAGAGATCTCCATGTGGGCACAACTGGACCCACACCGGTCGCAAAACACGCCTGGCGCCTGGGGGATTCCTAACCCTGCCAGTAGGTCAGCACCTCCTGTCCCTTAATTTCCAAAGGCCTGTGTGAACAGGAAGGATAACAGGGAGAGAGAGAGCCCAGTCTGACTTCTCTTGGGAGTGAATCTCACAATATGGGGGGCAGCTGCAGAAAAGGCCCTGTCTCCCTCAGATCACCACCGACTGTGCCTCCGAAGGGACCGAGAGAAGATGCTCTCCCGAGGCTTGCAAGACCTGGGCAGGTTCGTAGGAGGAGACGCCATACTGGGCTTTTTAGGTCATAACTTGGAATCGTGCCCAGGTTAGGGACAAAGCATTTGGCACAGCGGTTCTCAACCTGTGGGTCCCCAGCTGGACTACAACTCCCATCATCCCTGAGCTCTGGCCTTGCTAGCTAGGGGTGATGGGAGTTGTAGTTCAACAACATCTGGGGACCCACAGGTTGAGAAAGGCTGATTTAGCACCAGACTGGGGCAGGCTGACCCAATGCAGCCCCCAAAGCCTGCAGGAACAGACCCAAGAACCTGGAGCTCCTTGCCGGGAATTTGGGGGTCTAGCCTAGCACAGGGTGTGCCTGTGGCATCAGCCCCTTGCGACTGGAGGCAGCAGGAAGACCCCGGATGGGCCAAGCATGGCATAAGGCTAAGAGCCTGGCTTTCCAGCAGCCAAGTGCACCTGCGCAACGGATCAGCTTCTTCCGGCTGCTGAGCTGGAACCCCCAGATCCGGCCGCTGTCCTAGGGACTCCTGGTTTGTAGGACACAAACAGTGGGTCTGAACTAACCCTCCCTGCCTTGGCCCAGATAGCAGGTGTGTACACACAGAGAGAAAGAGTTATGCGCACCGATTTATGCATCTGTGTACATTAATAAAGAACTGGGCGCGACGCAGACATGAATTCATAATGCAGACAAACCGCATCTCTCTGCCGTGTGCATTCCACACCCACCGCTGCTTTCACCTCTGTTATGCAAGGCCATTCAAAAAAATGAAAGGAAAATCTGAGTAGTCCTGACTCCCCAGAGGACAGGCTGCCTTGTTCAGCCTTTTGTGTGTGAGAGTGTGTGGTTTTTATAGAGAGAAACAACAACAACAAATCCATCCATCCAGGAATTACATTTTGCAAACAAGGCTGTAACGTTTACTAGCCAATAAAGCTGCGTTTTCCACAGCTCTCCCTGCAACATTCCAGCTGCTATTGTTTGTGGCCCAATGGCTGCCTAACGCAGAGTCATTCGCTCGCAGTCGTGGTTCCACCTTGCAAAACCTCCCTCCCTGGTCACCCGGAAGCCAGTCAGACTCGCCACAGGTGAGCACCCAAAGGTTTGTCCAAAGGCCAGAATAAGGCATCCTTTGATCTTTGGAAGGTTGCGCATGAAACACGCCAGTGCTCTTTGGAAGCCTGGTTCTGCAGTTATGGCTGGAAAGGGGTTTCCACACTGCCAAGTGCTCCCCCAGTTTCTCCATACCTGCTCACTGTATGTAAATCTAAGCACACGGAAAGAAATCTTATCATTTTCCCTTATTTCTACAAGAAGCAACAATCAACATTGATCGGAACTTTGCTTTGCGTCTTTCAACATACATATATTGATGATCTACCAGAACTGTATCACTATACAACAGAACCCAGAGAAAAATACTGATCTTCCTCATCCACAGCACAAGACACAAACCCCTTTTTCTTTATGGGAGTGAGAGGGAAAAATCCACTCCTTGGTTATATCTGGATAATAAGAATAAGAATAAGAATAATAATAATAAATTTTATTTATACCCCACCTTCTCTGGCCAGAGCTGGGGCTCAGGGTGGCTAACACCAGTAAAATTACAGTAAAAACATAATGGGGGGGACTAGTTTAAAATACAGGTGAAAATGCAATTTAAAACGCGGCCTCATTTTAAAAGTAGCCCATAGATCACAACCATAAAGGGAGGGAAACACAAGGGTCAGACTGAGTCCAAGCCAAAGGCCAGGCGGAACAGCTCCATCTTGCAGGCCCTGTGGAAAGATGTCAAGTCCCGCAGGGCCCTGGTCTCTTGTGACAGAGCATTCCACCAAGTCGGGGCCAGTACTGAAAAGGCCCTGGCCCTAGTTGAGACCAACCTAACCACCTTGCGACCTGGGACCTCCAAAATGTTGTCATTTGTGGACCTTAAGGTCCTCCACGGGGCATACCAGGAGAGGCAGTCCTATAGGTATCACATTGAAACAGATTAAAAACAGACAGGTAAGTCTGGATCAGGGGTTATTCCACTGCGGTCAGGGGTTCTTATTGCATTTAAAGCCCACGTTTTTCTCCAAGAAAATCCCTCCAAGAAAATCCCGTTAATCCCTTCAATGCCCCTGTGAGGTAGGCTAGGAGGGTGACTCCAAGGTCACCCAGTGATGGAGTGGAGATTTGAACCCAGATCTCATTGGTCCTCATTTAACCCTCTAACCCAGACATCCCAAAACTCGGCTCTCCAGCTGTTTTGGGACTACAGTTCCCATCATCCCTGACCACTGCTCCTGTTAGCTAGGGGTGATGGGAGTTGTAGTCCCAAAACATCTGGAGGGCCGAGTTTGGGGGGGGTGCCTGCTCTAACCACTACACCACTCTGCCTTCCTAGAGTAGGTTTGCCGGATTCTCCGGACATATCTGGAATACTCCAGTCGGCAGCAGTGTCTGGGCGGAAATTGGAAAATCTGGATGTATAACTTTGAAATACTACAACCCTATCCTAGAGTCCTTCTGCTATGGGGCAGCTGTATAAATTAAATAGGCAGATAAATAAAGGGAAAGCAAAAACTCATTTAGAGAAGGATCCAAAATATTTCCCTTAAAGCTTCCTTTTGTTTTATTCTGGATTGTTTTATGTGCTGTTTTAACATGTTGTGAACTGCTTTGAGATATTTTCTTTAAAATATAAAGTGACATAGAATTGAAATGAATAAAATAGTAATAATCCCACTTTTTTTTTTTTTTTTAAAGGCACCTAGACATCCATCGTGGCCACCATAACCTCGGTTTAAGGTGCCATTTGGTGATTAGTTTTTGCATTTGAGTTTCTAACACTGGTCCAAACACTTTGCAGCTCCCCTATGAATAAAGGTTGCAGCGCTCAGGAGTCGGGACGTGTTAGATAAGAGAAGGGGAGACATGATAAACATTTATGAAATTATGGACGGCTTGGAGAAAGTGGATAGAGGGGGGGGAATTACCCCTCTCTCATAGGACTAGAACTGCTGGGCATCCTTTGAAGCTGAACGTTGAGAGGATACAGGACCGACAAAAGGAAATCCTTCTTCACGCAGCACAGAGTTTAACTGTGGAACTCCCTGCCACAGGAGCAAGGGCTGGCCAACTTGGATGGCTTTAAAAGAGGATTGGACAAATGCAAGGAAGAGGAGAGGGCTATTGAGGGCTACTCCACCCCTTTCGTCCAGCCCGGACACTGAGATCCAGCGCCGAGGGCCTTCTGGCGGTTCCCTCATTGCGAGAAGTGAGGTTACAGGGAACCAGACAGAGGGCCTTCTCGGTGGTGGCGCCCACCCTGTGGAACACCCTCCCTTCAGATGTGAAGGAAATAAGCAGTTATCCTATCTTTAAAAGACATCTTAAGGCAGCCCTGTTTAGGGAAGTTTTTAATATCTAATGCTGTGTTGTTTTTAACATTTGATTGGGAGCCGCCCAGAGTGGCTGGAGAGACTCAGCCAGATGGGCGGGGTATAAATAATAAATTATTATTATTATTATTATTATTATTATTACTACTACTACTTGCCAGAATGGCTCTGCTGAACCTCTGAGGGGCCTGGGATGGTGATCTCGGGGTCTGGGTCGGTTGCTATGGGGAGAGGCAGTCTTTGAGGTGTTGCATAAACTTTATAGGACAAACCATCACTTTGAACCGGGAAACTAACTGGGAGCCAGCGTGGCGAGGGCAGGATTGGTGTTACGTGCTCGGGCCATTGGACTTGCAAGACTTTTTATCGCTTCGTATTTTCAAAGTTTCCGTGTGACTTACAATGCAACAAAACCTACTAAAGCAATAATATCAGAACAATAACAGCGACGGAAAAGAAACATGTTGCTAAAGCCTGGACTGAGCGACTGTAACAACAATCTCATTATAGCTGCCCCACCAGGTCTTCCTGCCAGCAACTCCCTTGCCGGAGCTATTTCAAGATCAGCATGCTCAACTGGAACTGCCAACTTACTGGGCTAGCCTGCTCTTGCCGTCTGCCGGATCAGACCAAAGGCCTGTCTAGCCCGGCCTTCTGGTCTAGGTGCCCCAAGGGAGGTCCATAAGCCAGCAGGACCGGAGTTCAAGTGCTGCAACACACTCCCCCCCTTCCACTTGTTAGCTGTCGCTCAAGGGAGAAGGCCGCGGTCAGTTTAAGGAGTTGGCAGCCCTATACTCAACTTCAGTGGTCTAAACCACTGAGCCTCTTGGGCTTGCCAATCAGAAGGTCGGCGGTTCGAATTGCAGCGACGGGGTGAGCTCCCGTTGCTCGGTCCCAGCTCCTGCCAACCTAGCAGTTCAAAAGCACACCGGTGCAAGTAGATAAATAGGTATCGCTGCGGCGGAAAGGTAAACGGTGTTTCTGTACGCTCTGGCACTTGTCACAGTCCTCGGTGCGCCAGAAGCAGTTTAGGCCTGCTGGTCACATGACCCGGAAAGCTGTTTGCGGACAAACGCGGCTCCCTCATCCCAAAAGTGAGATGAGCGCCGCACCCCATAGTCGCCTTTGACTGGACTTAACCATCCAGGGGTCCTTTACCATTACCTAAGTCAACTTCAGATCCACAACACACAAACCCCTCTGCTCCCTAAACTGTTGCTGAGAGGAGAGGCAGGCTTAAGAGAACATGCCCATCATTTGAGGCAAAATGTCTTGCTGGGTGGCAATCGCTCACTCTGAGATAGAAAAGCCTCTGTTTAGAAACATCAACAACTGTGACTGTTTTCAAACACCTACATGCGTAACAAATACAGTGGTACCTCTGGTTGCGAACGGAATCCATTCCGGAGGCCTGTTCACAACATGAAAAGAGCGCAACCTGAAGCGCCGTATCTGCACAGGTGTGTGGCGCAATTTGGTGTTTGTGCGCATGCGCGAGGCACGATTTAGCGCTTCTGCGCATGCACGAGCGGCGAAACCCAGAAGTAACCCTTCCCGGTACTTCCGGGTCGCCGCAAGACGTAACCTGAAAGAACATAACATGAGGTAGGACTGTACGGAAATACTCTTCCCTAACTTGGAAGTGGCTGTACACACACACACACACACACACACACACACAGCCCCCCCCCCCTCTTGAAATGAAGGTTGCCCAAGGCTCCTCTATGGCTAGGAGTGCCTTTCATCAGTCTGGTTTGCCAGCTATGGCCATTCCCAGACAGGGACAGACTGCCCACCGCAGTGCACATGATAGGAACCTGGAGGCTGGACTGCTGCAATGTGTTCTTTCTGGGGCTGCCCTTGGGCCTGGTTCAGAATCTCCATTTGGTGGAGAATGCGGCCGCTGGGCTGCTGATGGGAGCATCAGGCAGACAACGTGTCACACCATTGTTAAAAAAAAAATACGCACTGGCTGCCCATCTGGTCGCAAGCCAGGTTCAAGGACTATCTTTTATCTGCCCTGAATCTGTTGCGTCGAGGGAGCTGCCTGCTCCCTGTGACCGTCCCTTGTCCACAGTCTGGCTCTTTCGACATGTGGACATTTCCAAGCAACTTTTCAAAGGGCATGCTGCTGAAATCCAAGCAGGGGGAACGACGGCATGTGTCGCTGTGGCCAAAGCAGGCAATAAGTCTACTCAACAGAGTAAGACGCTGTTGCAAACTGCAACGTCCTTCTGCCAGGTCCCAGCCAGAGAAGGTAAACGTCGCCTCTGCTCCCCCCCCCCCGACATTATTTGCAGCCCCGGCAGCACAAAGGCCAGCCTGTTCCCCAACCCAGTCTCTTTACAGGCTGCTGTTCTTGGGAAAGTTAGCATTAAAAATAAATTTGGGGAAATGCGAGGCAGCTGGTGGGGAGTCTCCTGCCAGCAAGGCCATCTTCCGCTCCCAACCCCCACCCCACCCACTGGAAACACACACAAACACACCCTGTTCACCGGAGGGGAGCGAACCAGAGGACTCTACCTAGAGACAAGGCTTGCCTGGCAAATCTCTTCCAAAGGCAGGGTTTAAAATAACCAGGAAAGCTGCAGCAGCACTCTGCTATTTTTAAAAGGAGACATTTATTAGGACTGGGAGACCAACACACGACAGTCCTTTTCTCCAGCTGGAGGTTGCATTTGGATGGGGCTGCTAAAAACAGAGAGAGAGAGAGAGAGAGAGACTCCATTTCTCCCCATGATTTTCCACTTCCCATAACTTTAATGCAAAAACTAAAAGGGGGGCTGTTATTTAATTTTTTTTGCCAGGGCAGGGGAAGTGTGACTGTGGGGTGGGGAGCCGATTTAGGAATAGAAAGCAGCTGCAGTCATCTCAAATGGAAAAGTGTCAAAGCCAGCAGAGTGAGAAATCCCTTCCCCACCAGCTACAACGCAAGTTTAAATTGCTAATGGCGATTTTTTAAAAAGAGAGCAAGGAAGGTGCTTTTAAGAGTGGCTGAAAGCGCTTTGCTAAGGACAACACCCAAAGGTTTAGCCAAAGATCTCCAGAGTGTACCCCACTGCACATTCAACATGCAACAGCTGATGAGAGAAAAAGAATGTCCGAAGGGTAAAGCTGTGCCCCCTTCGGAAATGGCAGCTGACTATTTTTCCTGCACGATGAGGACTTGAAGCTTGGTTGTCTTCTTTTTTAAAAAAGAGCAGGCATTCTGTACATTTGAATCAACCCTTGCTTGGGATAGGAAGCAGGGAGAGGGGGTGGGGAATTGCCAGCCAGCCAAGCAGGAAGGAAGAAATCAATACCGTACATGTTTTTACTACGTCCTTGAACAAAATCTGCACATGGTGCTGGCTGTCTATAACCGCTAAAGCTGTAGTTTTCAACCAGTGTGCTGTGGCACCCTGGGGTGCCTTGAATGCTGGTCAGGGGTGCCATGGGCAACACTGGCCTCTGTCCCTCTTTCCTTCCCTCCCTCCTCTGATGCCCTCTTGAGTCTCTGCCTCCCAAAGGCTTGCACAGCTGTTCGTTGCAGCAGCCCTGGCTCCAAGCTCCCCAAGCGAATGGTGCCTCTGGGGCTGGTCAGGGGGTGCTGGTTGCCAGAAGCAAGCAAGCAAGCCAGTGGGCGAGGGAGCCCAGCCAGCCAGTCCACCAGCTCTTGCTGGGAATGGACAGACAAGTCCCAAGTCCCTGAGGGGCAGTGTGAAGAGGCACCTCTCTTTGGGGCAGCTCAGAGACCGGGGGGGGGGGTGCTGCCCGGAGGACTCCCAAGGAGATGGGAGAGGAGAGGAGGCTGAGGGAACCCTCCACAAGGGAGTGTGTTCGAAAAAGGGTGAGAGGCTGCCTGCTCTGCAAGCAAAGGGTGACATAACTGGGCCCCTGAGCCCCCCAGGGGTGCCGCAGAAAGAATGTGGTTGGCCAAGGGAGCCGTGGACTCAGGAATGTTGAAAACCTCTGCACTAAAAGGGTATAGTGCACAGGATAGTGCACACCCCGGAAATGATCTCTTTCAGCTTCTGCCTTCTGGAAGAAGGTACAGGGTTATAAAGACTAGGACTAGCCGCCTGAGAAACAGTTTCTATCCAAATGCGATTTTGGTTTTAAATGCAGTGTAAGTAGTCTCTATGGGAGTATATTGTATTTTAAAAATGGGGTATCAGAGTTTTTAGGGGCTAAGCAGGTTGGGATAGCTGGGATAACAGGCTTGTTGGTTTTGAATGTCTTATGTAGATTTTTTTTCCAATTTTGTTGTTCTGTATGGGACAATGACAATAAAGACTATCGTATTATATTGTATACAGTGGTACCTTGGGTTAAGTACTTAATTCATTCCAGAGGTCTGTTCTTAACCTGAAGCACCACTTTAGCTAATGGGGCCTCCTGCTGCTGCTGTGCCGCCAGAGCATGATTTCTGTTCTCATCCTGAAGCAAAGTTCTTAACCCGAGGTAATATTTCAGGGTTAGTGGAGTCTGTAACCTGAAGCGTATGTAACCTGAAGCGTATGTAACCCAAGGTACCACTGTATTTCTATTCCTCCACCTGTTCCCTTGTGCCTCAGGTGCAGATTGCTGCCACACTTAAAACTCAAACAACCCCTCCAGCTGCAACCTGAGGCTAGGCAGATGTTTGGGGTGGGAACCAAGGCTAGGCTGGGCCAGACAGCAGTTGTGCTCCAAAACATCTGGAGAGGCCCCCAGATGCCGGTTATCTTCGCTTGGAATGGAATCCAATGAATTTGCCTGCATCAGCAGGTTTTGGCGATTTGGAAATGATGTATGGTACTAGGAGCTATTTGGGAGTAAGACAGGGCGGGTGGAAATCAAACAGGTGCACATCTAAATATGTGGCTTCAGAGGAGGAGGAAGGCAGCCAATTCAGAGAGTGTAGCTGGGATCTCCAAAATTTATTCAGCGGGCTGATCCAGCTCTCCCAAAAGAGGCTGAGCTCCCAAACCCTTCCTCTGTTGCAATTTATATTGCAAGCTGCTCGGGGCAGGGGACTACTGCTTTCTCCACTAGTAAGAGCATAAGGACAGAAGAATAGATAGCCCATCTAGTGCAGGATCATGTTCCTGCAATGGCCAACCAGATGCATCAGTGGGAAAATAGCAAGCAGGATTCAAGCAGAAGAGCAACTCTCCTCTCCTGCAACTGAGGTTCAGATGCTAGGAGCCATCAATCACCCTCTCCTCCTCCAGGAATTTGTCTAATCCTCCTTTAAAGTCATCCAGGAAGGAGTTCCACAGTTTAAGTACATGTCGTGTGAAAAAGTACTTGCTTTTATCCGCCCTGATGCTGTGAGCATCATTGGCCCAAGAGGCTGTCATGCTCCAGAGAGGCCCAGCAACAGAAGCCAGGACGATGGCAACTTCTCCTTAAGAGTAACAGACGCACATTTAATCCACATCCCACACTGGATGTATCCACACCAACCATGTCAGCTGGACTTTCAGCAGGGTGCCTAGGAAAAGTCTCGTTGGAAGGGACCCCAGAGCATCATCTAGTCCAGCCCCGCCACAAAGCAGGAATCTCAACTAAAGCATCCAAGGCAGATGGCTAGCCAAACTCTGCTTTAAAGCCTCCAAGGAAGGAAGAGTTCACCGCCTCCCAAGGGAGTCCATTCCACTGTCAAGCAGCTCCTACTGTCGGAATCTGATGCTGCGCTGCAATCTCCTAACTTGAAGCCATGTGTTCGAGTCCTGCCCTACAGAGCAGGAGAAAAGAAGCTTGCTCCATCTTCCTTGTGCCAGCCCTGGAGATATTTGAAGATGGCACATCTCCCTCTCAGCCTCCTCTTTTCCAGGCTCCGGCTCCCTCAACCGTTCCTCCCCAAGGGCTGCTGAAGAAGCTTAGCTGTTCTGGACTGAGAGAGAGAGAGAGGAAGGTCCTCTGGGGGAGAAGACCATCAATGGCTGTTATATTGTCCGAGGCAGCCATGCTTCTGAATTGCAGCTGCTAAAAGCCACTGGAGGGGAAAGGGTTCTGGGTGCTTGAATCCTGCTTGTGGCTTTCTCCAGTCTTCCAATTTCCAATTGGAAGACTGGAGAAATACCAACTAAAGCACAATGGCAAGAGAAGTTGATGAACGATGCAGAACTGGCAAAAAGACAGAAAGACTAAGAGAAAAAGACAACAGAGACTTCAAAAAAAATTGGGAACCATTCCTATTATATTTGCAGAAACAAAGAAAGGCAATAGACTTGATGGCAGGATTTAAATAAACATCCACATTATTAGCATCAGAAAATGTTTGGAAGATAGTGAAATAAGATGATGTAAATAAGATGATGTATTCAATTTTATTTTTAGGTTTGAAGTTATGTTATTAATAACCTTTTCTATTAAGAGATAGCAAAGTGGGTGAAAATAGAAACAAACCAGAAACGCAAGTTGGGGGAAGTCTTGGGGGGGGAGGAGTGAGGAATATATAGTAAACGTTAAGAATTTGAGATGTATGTAATGAATGAAAAATGAATAAAATTAATTTTAAAAAAGAATCCTGCTTGTGGGTTTCTCAGTGGGGCATCTGTCTGGCCACTGGGACAGCAGGCGCTGCACCCTATTCGATTTGTTGCAGAAGCATAGAATTGTAGAATTGAAAGGGCTCTCCAAGGGTCATCTAGTCCAACCCCCTTCCATGGTCACATTTTGTTTCCTCCATCAAAAGGGTGAACTGCTACCCTTGGCTACTCTACTGGTGCAATGCAGGCCCAAACTGTAATGTGGGTGGGCCTTCATGGACACAGATCCCGCAGGAAATCTCTCAGGAGAGCGCAGAGGAGACACTCTGCACCCCTCAGCCACCCCAGGAATGCACAAACCACCCAGCCTCAGCCACCCCACCCATCGCAAGGTTGCTCCATTTTGGCCTTTCCACCTGGGGAATCTCCCCTACTCACGACGCAAAAGAAATGTGCCTATTCTTACAAAGAAAGGGATAAAAGGGCATGAATCGTATCAGATCCATTTCCAGAGGTAAGCCTTTTGGGGCCTGCCCCAAAGCCAGAGAGTTTGGTTTTTTTAAAAAATTTGTTCTGTTTCCACCCTCTCTTTTCAAAATTTATTAGTTTCGAAGGCAGCAGCTTCCAAGAACGCAATTAAAAACATCGGATAAACACCACCAGAATTTCAGTCGCAGCAAAAAAAACTTGCAACCACAAGACACCATCAAAAGCAGCAAGGACTTTGTGGTTTTTCCCCCCCTACGTTAAAAGCGAATAAAATGGTTTGGCTCTGGCACCCGTTGTGCAGTAACGTGAATAGTGTAAAGGTGAACATCTCCAGGGATGAAATTCCCAAACTGGGGCACCACCACAGAAAAGGCCCTTCTCTGCTTGCTTGCTTGCTAGCTACCTGCCTGCCCTCTGAAGGTGGGGGCACCCACAGCAGAGACACCAGGTATAACCTTACAAGACAACTGGGTTTATAAATCCTTTAAATACCCCACAGTCCTTCTCCTGCAGCTGAGCTCCAGGTGTGCAAGAACTGAGAACAACTTTGCAGGTAAGCGAGCAAAAGTTACTGGCCCACAGCTTTCTACTTTTGAACTCCAGGTAGCAGACACACCATTTTCCATCCAGGTATCTGGTTTTGTTTCAGTTCAGCAAACTTACTGTATCATGTGTGTCTTCAAAATCATAGCTTGGGGGGGGTGCTTAGACAACTGCTACCAAATCTGTGTGTATACACTCAAATATATGTTTGTAGATTTTATAAATATATATAAAATACACACACAAACTTTTGTAAAAACTTCCCAGCTGCTTGCCTGGAAGCTCACACCTGTTCACCAGTGGCGATCAGAAAAGTGGTTCTTCACAACTCTGGTTTAGAACTGTCAGATCATAACCGAAAAAGTGGGCAGGCAGAGATCAGACTAAACCGAAAGTAGGCTAAAATGGTTCCATATCCTATCAGAAAACAACCTCAACATAGGAATGTCATACACAGTGAATGTCAGCGGTTTTCTTCAACAGATTCTAAGAACCTCTCCAGCAGCTATGAGGCCTCAAGAAAGAATTAAATGCTAAAAAAAACCCTTCCATGTGAAAGCAACAACCCTGAGTGTTATTCTCAGCTTGAGTTTGTCTGGACAATGAGTTCACTTTTTCAAAGATTAGAGATTGCCCTAGGAGTGGGGGGGGGGAGGTGTTAAATAAAAGGGTGTTTGCTCATGTGCTTAGTTTTATTGCTCTTCATTCTACACCCCTTGTTTTAGCACCTGGAAAATTGGCGGTGCCACCTATTCAGAAAGCCAATAAATCTTCCCTCTCAACTCGACCAGACTTCCTTCTTTGCAGATGTTGGCAATCAGGTTTGCAAAATTTCAAAGTCATTCATTCCATGTGGGTGAGGTTTCATTATTGCAAAACTTGTCACCCTACCAACCCCTCCTCCTGGTAAACTCCAAGTCACCTATGCACGCCTAGCGCTTTCTTCTTTCTCTTTTCTGTGAAGGGGGGGGGGGGAGAGAAGGCAAACACACAGCAGTGCATTGTAGTACAACTGTGTGTGTGTGTGTGTGTGTGTGTGTGTGCATGCACACACACACATACATACACACACATTTGCCTTTTGCTGGCTTCCAGCAAGCCTCAGCACAGGTTTTAAAAGGGCCAGAGAGATGGCAGAATTTGAGGTCCTCGTCACTGAAGGCAGCACCATTTCCCTCCACAGTTTTGCAACGGAATGCCGCACATCTGCAGAAGGCTGCCAGCTGTTTTTAAACCTAGCCCATGCTCTGGGTGGATTGTCTGATCCAAGTATTTAAAAACAAAAGGGGGTGGGAATCTAATTTGGGAAGAAGAGGAAAGGAAGGGGGGAAGAAACACCAGGCAGCTTCAAAGTCTTAGACCTTAACAGGGAAGGAAAAACGCCTAAAGCACTTGGGAAAAACTGCAAGGAAAAAACCCCATCAAGTTGGGAATGAGTGCTGTTGTTTTAAAGGGGTTTGGGGAGGCTTAGATTCCTCTCCACACAGCAGTTTTCTGTCTATGGGTTTTAAAATATTTTTTCAGAAGACCAGCTACCGCTTGGCTCTTGCACAGATACCCAACCGCAAAAATCCATCCCAAGTTAAAATGAGCACATGCCTGCAGAGGCACTTTTTAAAAGGTTCTGGGCATGGATTAATGCTCTCCTGGATTTCGTATCACACACATGCACAGACATAGCCCACTGTGCCCTCCCTCCTTCACCTCCAGAGGGCTGGAAAGAAGTCCAGGAACAAGGAATTTCTGTAAACACTAGAACTTTTCATCTGTTTCAAATTGCATGCACACACCTGCCCTTGCACCCAAAGATGGCACTTTAACTTCATTGCAGAACAATCCCTTTCTCGCACACAAAAGAATTCCAAGAGAAGATTGCAGGAGATGGGGGCATTTTTTCAGAAAAGAAAAGAAAAAAAAAGATGGATCCTACTATGCAAGTTTATTCTACCTGAGAGCCAAGAAATTAATAAATAAGCACAGGTTTTTACCCTCCATTAGTGCATTTAAGAGAAACCTGGGTTTGCTTTGGGCACATGGTAAATAATTCTTTTCTTTTTCAATCCTGGCAGCAATTCTTTTCAACACTTTCTCTTTTTTTAAAAAAAGTTAAAATCAACACAGGCAAACACTGGTAACTAACCAAACACAGCCAGCTAAGTTCTGTGCAATGTATATATTTGAAGACGGCAGGCCCAGTAAGATAAACAGACTTTAGCAAGACAAAGGAATCTTTGGATATTTTAAAAGGTGCCCAGAAACAGGGAGGGGGAGAGGGGCCAGTGTCCCTCCCTCACAACATTCTTCCATATTATTCTACAAATTCAAACCACAAGATTTGAAAAGGTTTCTTATATTATTCTCCATGCATTTAAATTATAAGCTATGACAACAAAAAATAAATAAATCCGAATCTCTAGTAACAACATATTATTTTGCAACTGAGATGCAAAACATTTGATCCACAACAGATGTCATTCAAATCTTGCAAGGTGAAAAGAAGAAAAGTTTGGGAAGGGGAGAGAAGAGATTCTTAAAAAATATGTCCCCAGCCATCTGTCAGCAATGCCTGCAAACCCAAAGTATCCGTGAAACTTTGGAGGGGCTGCCAAATGGCTTTGCTAAACGGGCAAAATCTTAAATCTGCCCCTCCCCTGAGAAGGAAGGGAGAAAACTTCTCTCCCTCAAACCCACTTTATGCTTCATGTTGGGCAGAGGGCAAAAAACAAACAAACCCATAGCAATTGGAACATTCAGTGCTATGCAAAGTCACAGAATCCACACTGCAGAAAGAGTCCGGCAGTCATCAGCAGCAAGAATAAAACTGGCAATAAGAGAACAACTTCCAGACTTATTTAAGGCAACAGCCGCCACCGCTAGAGTCGACCATCAGAGGCACCCATTCTCCCAACACAGCCCAGTTTGCACAAATATCTCAGTGCGGGAAAGAGACACCGGTGTGGTACAATCGCTCCCCAGATTGTAAAGGGAAAACTTTCCTTGCCCGTATTTATTTAAAATACAGGCATTTTGTTCAAGAGTTCAAGTTCAGCTGCACAGCCAAGGAAGGCCTGTTTCCCGCTGCCAGAAAAGGGTGGGATCCTGCGGGTCTAGAATTCCACAGGTCTGGAATGCCGGCTTCTGCCAGGCCGGCCAAGATTTATGCTTCTCGGCTGCTCTTGAAAATGTGTGCGGTGCTTTGTGTATGCTTGGGCGGGGGTGATTTCAAGAAATCCTGACGGGCCGACTCCTCTGGGAGAACAGGCTGGCTGGAAGGGACAAGGGCACCCCAAGCCAATGTAGGGCATAGCCTTAAAAGACAGGGATGGGGGGGGGCTGTGCCCTTATCCAAAGCAGCCTGTCTGGCATTATAGGGCGGGTTCCTATCAGTTCCCAAGCTTCATTCTATTGCATTTATTTTATTAGCGGTTTGAGGGCTGTTCCTATGGGACCCCCATGTTTTCTGGCTCACGGGACCTACAGCCATGTAGAGAAAGGGGTGGTCTGTTTTGCAGGGAGGGGGCACAACAGACTACAGTGTATTCCCAAAGCCGTACAGACTATTTAAGTAGAATCGCTTTGGGGGGTAGGGGTGGTAAGAAAGCCACCCTACCAAAGAGAGATTTGTCTGTTTTTAGGAAGCAGAATTAATGTGTCATCTTTATTAAAAGGGGGGGGGGTTGATGTGGACTTAAGGCTGCCAGGCACTTCTATAAAGCCCCATCTCGAATTATTGGGCAGAGGGCTGCTCCCAAGGGATCCCGAGGTTTTATTTTGTTGAATTCATTTTTGTGGGGAGGGTGCTCTACGGCATGCCCAGGTTTTCTGTCTTATGGGGCCTTCAGTCATATGGGGAAAGGGCAGATCTGTTTGGCAGGGGACTCAGTATGTTCTTGGGTGGGGAGGCAAACAGACTGCAGAGTATTTATCCAGCTATTTTTACTGCTATTTAAATGCAATCTCTTGGGAGTGGGGGAGAGAAGCCAGCCTACTAAGGGATTGACTATTTTTCGGAAAGCGGGATTATACAGTATATTTTTGGAGGTTGATAGGGAAGGAAACCAACCCAATTTTCCAAGCTTGGGACCCCCTAAAGTGTGGGGGGGCATTTTGAAGGTAAATTTGCAGAGGAAGGAGCAAAGCCGGACCCCCCCCCTGCACCGGCCTTCCTTCCACCCCCGTTTTCCTCTCCCCCAAATAAACCTTCCTCTTTCCCACCCCCCACCCCCTGTCCACGTCTGCGTGTCGACTTACCCGCGTGGGAATGGAGGTTGAGTCCGGCGGCGAGGTACTTGGCGGTGCCGAGGGGCGCGGGCGGCAGTCCGGCCGCCAAGGGGGCGAGCCGGGCGGCGGCGGCGCGGTGGTGCCCGTCCATGGCCAGGCCCGAGAGGAGCGGCGGCGGCGGGAGGTGGACGGCGCGCGGGGGCCCGCCGAGGTCTCGCCCATCCATGCTGCGCTCCCGCCGCCGCCGCCGCCGCCGCCGGACTCAGCGAAGGCGCAGCGAGGACAAGCGCCGCTGCCCGCGCCGCGCGCCCGGCCGCGCAACCATTCTCCGCGCGCGCGGGGCTCCGGCTGCCCAGGCGGCCCCGGACGGGAGCCTGCAAAAGAAGGCGAAAGGCGCCGCTTGAGTCTCGCAGAAAGGCGGCAGCGGCTCCAGTTTCCCTCCTAGACCCCCACCCAGCCCCACCGAGGGGTCTCCAATTTGCAGCGGGAAAGGAGAGACCGGCATATATATATATATACACACACACACACACACAGAGAGCTGCCTTTTTTCCGCCTTCAAAAAAGGCGAGAGGACAAAAGCAAGGAAACAAGACTCAGGCTTCTTTACTCACAAGTAAACCTCACGAGGTGCAATGGGGCTTACTCCCAAGGAAGTGGGCGTCCAGCACTCCCCACATTTTAAAAAAACAAAGATTCGTCCCTGGAACCCGAGTTCACATTTTGAAGACTTTTTTTTAAAAAAAGAATATATACGTTGTATTTTGTTTGCAGGGGGAAAATGTGTGTGTGTGTACAAAATAAAGACTTTTTAAAAGTTAGGGAGGTTTCTCCTAAGCGGCTGTTTACTCGCGAGTAAGCTCCTTCGGCCTGCAATCGAAAGCTGCCACCGCCGCCGGTATGCGCCCGTGTTCCCGGGCAGCCAGCTCCGATGGGATGAGGCTTACTCTCGAGTAAATAGGCGCAGGATCGTGCCCCAACCCCCCTTTCGGAAGCAGAGAGCTAGAGTCCTGTTTAAAGTCGACAGGGCTTGCTTCGGAAAGGGACAGAAACAGGCTCGCGTTCAGCGCGTTTGGAACCGCAGCTGCGCGTCCCGATCCGAAACGCCTTGGCTGAAAAGGACTTGCTCCCCAGGGGTGGAAAGGGCTCTTTAGGATCGCCCCCTTAACCGAGCCACTTTCCTGCCTCTCTTGCAACCTCGGTCATGGGGTGGGGGAAGATATGAGGAATTTAACCAGACCCACCTTCTTTGGCTTCTAGCTGTTATCTAAAATGGACTATCTTTTAAAATTCCGATTCGTCTGTTGTTTTCCCCCCTCTCCTCTCACGTTTTGCTGGACACCCTCTCCCTCCCCAGTATCGATTTTGACAAATCCTCATTCCTTCCCCTCCATCTTATCAGATGTGGGTCGACAAAAATGTAGAAAGGGCGGCGGGTGGGGGGCTGGGAGCTCCTACTCGCCCGGAGGCGAAAATAACCCATTACATATTTTATCATCTTCTTAGCCCTGGAAAAGTATTTAATGTTTAACCTTTTACGCACACGCTGCAAGCTGGCCCTGATAAGAAGCCCGAGATTTCTTCACGCCACTTGGGCAAAATGGCTCGGAAGGAAAATGGGGTTTTATTATTATTATTATTATTGAGGAAGCCACCAACCCGGTTCTGTTTCCAGCGACGACCTCCCTACACTGGTTGGAATTTAATAAAATAAAATAAAATAAAATAAAGGTTTCTTGCGCCTTCTGTGCGAGAAATCGTGCTAGTTTCCTTCCTAGGAAGCCGAGCTGACTGTCTTTAAGAAGTAAGATTGCAATCCTCGCCCCGTTTACCCAGGAGTAAACCCCACTGTCTTCAGGGTCTCTCCGGGTTCAATGGGGCTTAGACCCCGGTAACACTGGCAAGAATAATCATTTGTATCCTGCGTCTGGTTACTCAGCGGGGGTCGCTTCCAAATCATGGGACAGAATTTTTCTCTCTCCAAAAAATGAGGCTCCAATGTTTGCCATTAAAAAATAAAATCAACCATTCCTTCTTTTAAATGAGGAGGAATGCAGAGAGAAGTTTCCAAAGTATTTTTGGTTGTTTCCCTCTCCCCCACCTCCATAAAATATTCCAAAATGTTTAGAATTCAGCTCACTGAAAAAATGGAGGGAGTGGAAGAGGGACTTGTTGGAAAATGACTTTCTTTTTCAAAGAAAGGCTATTCTCCCTCTCTCCAACCCTGAAGTCATTCACCAGCTGCCTTAAAATCACACCAAAAAAAGAATTTAGTCGATGTTTTAGCTCTCTGTTCCCAGGGGAAAATATCGCCTTGGAATTTCCTCAGACTGGTTCTTATGAACTGGTTGAAGAGAACGCAGTGTTCAAAAATCCCCGTTTGGTCCCTTACTAGGTTTAATTAAGAGTTTCTTACTTTAATCTGGGTTTAGTTAAAACTACCTCCGTGTTTATTAGACAACACCCACCCCAACCCAATACACGCCACTGAAATAGATACAAGATTGAAACGTTTGTTCCCATTTTCTTATAAGCCACGAGATAAATAAATCGGCGGCTTTGCATTTTAAGGATATAAAGGGCAAATGGTCCGTTTGTCCATTTCAGTTGCACGTATGGTGTTTTTTTTGGGGGGGGGAGCCCTTCCCCATAACTTCTTACTCTAAGCTTCAATTTTTGATTCTTTGGAGAGGGAAGGTTCTTGTGTTAATTCCTATTTGGCCTTAATATACAGAAACACACACTTCGGATTCGTGTGTGTGAGATATGGGCACACTTTTCAGATCAGATGGGAATGAAAACCAGACCACCGCATCCCAAACCAATTCTGTACATATTTGGGGTGCGGAGGGGCCGGCTGTGCGTGTACAGAATTTCATTTAATGCCTTTTACTTTCCTTGATCTCAGTTCTTAACCCCCCCCCCCCCAAAAAAAAACATGGCTGGACTCCTGATTTTAATTAAAAGCAGCCTAAGCGAAAATGCCTGGTTATTGGGTTCTCTTTGCCAGGGAGAAGGGGGCGGGGAGGAGAGACCAAATCTGGGGCGCCCTGGTCCGGAGAAGAGGAATTTAGAAAAATTTGGAGAGGAGGGAAAGTGGAGAGGGGTGATGGGGGAGGGGGAGGACCCGGTCCTGAAATTGCCCTGGGGTTCCCCCCCTACACTCCTGAGAAAGCTTTTTTTCCCCTCCCCTCCCCTCCCCAGAGACAACTTCCCAAGTCAGCAAGAGTTGCAAAGCTTACCTTTCGGAAAGAGTTGTATTTTTAATTTTTATCTAGTCCTCTTCTTTGGCATTCTTCAGCCGGGTTTTCTCGCACCTGGACCCCAACCCTCCCTCCCGTGTTTCAAAAAATTAGATCCACAACCGGGGTGTTTTGGGTTTTTTTCCGGGGTGGGGGCTGCAGCGGCCTTCCTCCCCCCCTTCCTCCTCTTCCTCTTCCACTCTGAGCATCCAAAAAGGTCCTTGCTTGGTTCTCCTGGGCTCCCTTCTCCACCCTGAAAAGCGGCAGGACAGGCGGGTTCCTCGGCTCGCGGCTTTCACAAACTCGGGTTCCCTCGTCGTGTGAACGGGTCCGGCTTCCTCGTAAGCTCCAGGTCGGCTCCTTGTCGGTCGGGAGACTTCAAGATCCACACATATACAGCCCGGGCTTGGAATAGGTGCAATCCACCAAAAAAAACCCCTTTCAAGTTCCTCTCCGTGGATCTCTTAAAAAAAAAAAAAAAAGAGGGGGAGGGGAGGAAGGGGGGGAAGCCTCTTTAGCAATGAAACAAGCATTGTTCCTTGCATCCCGCCCCCCCTCCGGGCCAGCCAGCCAAAATTTCATAGTAGGCCTCCCCATTGGCTGCCCCGCCCGCCACTCAGCCTCATGTAAACACTTTGGCCCGCCGCCATCCTTATAAAGCCAATTATGGACCGAGCGGGGCGAGAGCGGGGAGGGGAAGTTTCAAGGCTCCCCGGCGGGGAGGGCTGAATGGGCGAAGCGGGCGGTGGGAATTCAGAGAGGCGGTTTCAAGGTGTCCCCCCAACCCCGGTGTTGTTGTTTTTTGCCATCTCCTCCGCCTCTGGTCTGCTCTGGCTGATCATAAACAGAAAATCGGGGCGGGGGGGGGGAGCTGCCATCTCCAGCCCTCCCCCCCCACCCCGAGGGAGGGGTTGCAAGCCGGCCACCGCCTCGCCTGCCCCACATTTCTTTGGGGGAGGGGGTGGGGAGACTGGTGGCCCCCGGAGCGTTTTGGTGGCCCAGGCGGGTTGCAGCGCCTAGGAAAGAAGGAGGGAGGGGTGTCTGTTCCGCTCTTGCATGCTTACTCGGAAGTAAGCCGGCCTTAAACTCCCAGGGAGGAAAGCAAACGCAGCATCGGCGGCCCGAGCCTAGGCATGTTTACTCAGGTGTAAGCTTCCGCCATGTAACCCCCCAAACCCTCCTCCGCAGGTAAGACAACCGGGGACGGGGGGGGGTAGGTGGGATGGAAACCACGCAGCAGCTCTGCAGCGACGGGGGCTTACTCGAGAGTAAGGCAGCGCGCTGCTGCTGCTGCTTGCCCAGGCTTGGGAGCAAAGCGACCGGGGAGGGGGGGGAAGGGCGCTCGGTATGGAGGTGCAGCTTACTTCCGAGTGAAGGTGCGTGGATCGGGGCCGCAGAGGACCTCAGCTTAGAGGCTTTATTTGGGGGTTCGTGGGGGCAGCGCACCAGATCTATCCTTTCTGGGAGTTCCTGTGGGGCAGAGCCAGGGAAAGCTGCACCCCCCCCAGACATTGGGGCGGCCGGGGGTCTCGGAGCCTGATCCCAAACCCACAGCAGCGCCCCTCCCGTTTTGCCAGGGTGGTTCCCCCCCCTTGCAATCCGAATTAATGCCTTGGGGAGGGGTCGTCCCTCCGCCCCGGAGTTGCTCAGCCCTCCATCCTATTCCCCCGCCCCCAGGCCCCAACTACACTTTTCAGGGACTTCGGATTTATCCTCACCCCCGAGAGAGACGGGAGAACCCTGAACACTGGGCTTCTCTAGCTTGATCCGCTTTCACGCCGCTTGGTTGTGTCTACACGAACTCTCCGGCCAACAAACATCCCAGGCCTGGTCTTGGGAGCGAGGTGCTGGCGAGGATATTTGCAGTTTAGGTCTGGAAACTTGGCTGCGAGCCTGTGCCCTTTGGCGTGGGAGTAATGGCCGGTGGACTTTGGGTCTCACTTCGGAGTAAACGGAGCCGGCTGTCCGGAGTCCAGTTTGGACTCTTCCTCCCCGCCCCCCGCCCCAACAACCTCATTTCGCTTTGCAAAGCAGTTGAACCAGGGCGACCGGAGGGACAAACTGGTTGCCTTTATAAACCGAATTGGCAGGTAATGTTTCAGATTTAGACATACTTTTTAAATGTATGTATATATACATAAACGAAAAGCAAAAAATATCCTAGTTCCTGTTTTCGAGCTTGTTTTGAGTCAATATGGTGATTTAGCTGTGATAACTGCATTGCTAGGGAGATTGAGCTAGTTGATCCCTGGAGATCCCTGCGAACCGGTACAATTCTAGAATATTTTTTTGCTGTATTAAACTCGCCCACCCCGCAAACCTACCCAAAGGAAAGAGATCTGGAAGCTGCATTTGCTTGGACCGGATATTTATTTTGCTTGTGTGAATTAAGAGTGTATTTGCAATAATAATAATAAAACATTAAACGAAACAAAAATCGCTTTTGGACACTCTTATTTGCCCCTGAATGGATAGAGGGAAGGGAGAAAAATTGGAAGGGGGGAGGGGAGACACCCTACCCTTACTTAATTCCAGTGTAAACGTAACAAAAAAACCCACCTAGCAGTTTCAAACTGCCCCCGAAGCTCCAGCGAGGCAGTTTCTAGGCCGCCCTCTTTGGGAAGGAGAGAGCGCGGGGGGGGGGGGGGGAGAGAGAAAGCGACCGAAAATAGAAGCCGAAGAAGAAAAATGCAAACTTCTTTTAATGGTTTTTTTTTTTTGGGCGGGGGGGGGGCGTTAAAACGTCGCGATGCAAAAGGAGATAGCAACAAATAGCCAAGCTTGGTCTCTCTCTCCCCCCCCCCCGGGCTAGTGAAGGAGTGACGACTTCGCCTCGGGATTGAATGGCCGGGATCCAAATTAGCGAAGGAGCAACAAGAGAATTGTTTTTTTTTTTTTTTAAGCGGGGGGGGGAGGGAAAAAGAGGAGGGGCGAGAGCCCCGCCGCCTGGGCAGAATGCAGAAAAGGGGGAGGCCCCCCCCCGCCTCTTTTCCCACCACTCCGGTTTTATTTTACAACGGTAACGGGTTTGCATGGAATTGTGTGTTGTTTTTTTAAGCCTGCAGATCTTTAAAAAATAAATTAGGTATTCCCCTCTCCCCCCCAAAAAAATTATTTTGCAGGACGGAGCCCTCTCTCAAGAGACGTGGAGCGAAGGTTGCATCAGATTCCCGGTTTTCCATGCAGGGGGCTGCTTGGTCGGGGTTTTTTGGGGGGGGTATTTTTTTGGCCCCATCTCTTTCTGGAGCAGAGCAAGCGTACAAGCCTGGATCCAGCCGATGGATTTTTTTTTAAAAGCACCCCCCTGATAATATTTAATGTTTTCACACCCGGATCCTCGCCAGAAGCTGCGAGTTTTTATATTGGGGGGGGGGGAGAAGCTGTGCGATAAATCCCTGCTTCGTCAGTAAAACGAAAGCGCTGCCTGTTTATTTTCCTTTTTGCAAAGGCGCGTCCTTTTGCAACACCCCCCCCCCCGTTAAAAATATATATATATAAGCGGTTCCCATCAGGCCGAGGCTCAAATCTGCATTTCATTACAGCGCCGGACAGCCCATCCCGCCCTCTCCGGGTTAGTGACCCACCCAGTCCCTCCCCCGCGTCTCCAGATTTTCCTCCCCGGCCGGATCCTCGCGCGTGCTTCCTCCTCGGGAGTAAGACCCGCCTGCCTTTCCTCCCGGAGGGGTTTACTCGAAGGCAAGAGGATTGCGCCAAGAAAAATACAGCTTTTGCGGGCGGGGCATTTCCCGCTGCAAAAAAAAAAAAATGCACCGGGGGGGGAGAGGGAGGTCGGGTCCCCACCCCGCGCGATCCCTCCCCAGCTGCGGGAGGAGATTTTGCAATTTTTAAAATTGCAATAAATCCCCAGTTGGGCCCTCCGGTCGCCTCCGCGGCTGCAAAAAAGCGGTTCCTACTCGCACAGAACCGCTTGTCACTGCAAGGCTGCTGGCGGATTTTCCCCCCACCCTCTCCACCTTTTGCATCTCTCTCAAAAAAAAAACAAAAAAAAACCCAACAAACCACCCATTTTTTAAAAATTCGCTTTTTCCCCGCCCGGTAAACAACAGCTGGGAGCCATCTTGGCAGCAGGGTGGAGTATGGGGGGGGGGCAGAGGAGGACGACGAGACGTCTAAAAAGAGCCTTATTGAAGATCGCTCTGCGCTTTTCTTCCTTTCCTTGCCTCTTTCCCCTTATTTCAGCATTTTTATATATTTTTAAAAACCTGTTTGCAACGCGCCGCCTTCCAGGTTAGTGCATGGAAAGAGCTGTCCGGCAAGGCTTGCAGTTCCACGCCGAGCTTTTTCCGGGGGGGGGGAGTGTTGGGGTGCCCTTAACCAGAAGTTATTGCATTTCCTCCCTCTGTAATTTTTATCCGGGGGGGAAACATGCTTTGCCGTAAGTATTTAGACCAATTCGTCTGACTTTAGATGGAGGGAGGGGGCTGTTCTTCATTTTCACCATCTCTCTCTCTCCCCCCCCCCCGCAACCCCGCAAAAAAATAGCACATAATTCCCTTTCGCATCCCCCCAAGATCTGTGAAACGTTGTGTTTATTTTTAGCAGCCAGGAATGTTGCTGGTGGTTTTTGCAACAAACTGTCGAGCCCAAAATGTATATATATATTTTCTCCTCCTGAATAGATCGATCGATCGATAGATTCTCCTCCCAATTCGGTTTGTCCATCCTGAAACTGGAGCTTAAGAGTTGCAGTTATATCCCCCCCCCAAAAAAAAAGCCTATTTAACAGCACAGCCTGTGGATGTTTACTCGGAAGTAGGCCCTATTGTGGCTCTGTGTACTCTCAGGTAAGTGCAGAGGATTGTAGTCCTAAGGATTTCTCTCTCTCTCGCCCCCCCCAAAACCCCCCAGATTTAATTCAGTAGATGTCCAGGGCTAATATATCCTGAGGAATCGTAAATGCATTAATTTAGGAAGCTGCCTGGACCACAGAATAGTAAAAAAATTCTTTTTTTCCCACCACTTACCAAAGGTCGTTCTAACCTTGAAGCAAGCTTTACACACACACACACACACACAGCCCTCCTCCAGCTTCCAGATTCTCACCCCTGATGCAAGCTTTGGGGCTGCAACCCTACATCTACTTTCCTGCGAGTAAACCCTATTGAAATCACATTTCCTTTAAATAATAATAATACATAATACTATTATTATTATTATTATTATTATTAAAGAATGCTTAACTTCACAAACATAATTGCTTACAGAAACACATTAGTGAGTTTGTAGTAGTGGTGTTACACTATTTTCACTATGGCGTCTATCACCAGTTTACACTACATTCCTATTAAATTTACAAGTCTTCATTTCTTGTTTTTTCTGTTAAATAAAAAAAATCACACCCCATATCTCAGTGTTATAGTTTGCAGTTTGTGTGTGTGTGTGTGTGATTAGATTAGCAATGCTGCTTGTTACGAAAATAAAACATTTTGCTTGGGGTTTTTTAAGCTGTTGGTGGTTTTATGGAAAGCTTTTGGGAACCGTTTTTTTTTCAGGCACCACCCTTGTGCTAGCAAAGAAGAGGGAAAGAGAGAGGAGGCCGGTTTCACAAATTATTTCTAGAAGATCAATAGCGCAGTCCTGATCATGTTTACTCAGGAGTCGGACCCCTTGCAAGTGTGTGTACTAGAACTCCGTCCTTAGAGAGGAACCTTGAAATATTTATTTATTAGACTTGCCTGCCTTAACAGGGTAGGAAAGGGGTTAGAAACAGTCAAGGTCTCCCCCCCCCCCCCGTGCTTATTTTTTCTTTGTATTAAAGCTTTCATGTATAAGATCAAAGTCTTTTCCCATGTGTCCCCCTTGCTTTATAAAGCTTGCTAGTTTTAAACCTGTGGATTACAAAGCTTTTTCGATTTTTACCCCCTCCCTAAAAAAGACAAATTCTCAACTGTAGGCTGCCAATTTTGTCCCAGTTTATGGAAATGACCATAAACTATTTTGGCTCTGGCTGTATTTTATGTCTTCTCCCCCATCCTTCCAACAGACAACTTGATTTATTTAAATAGGTGTTGTGGCAAAGGTGTGGGGCATCTTCCTTCAGCAACAATTGGGGAATCTTTTAGGGTTTGGGGGTTTTCCGTAAGGGCTTGGTGGATGAGCTACAGGTTTCCTGGTCTCTGTTCCCATGTTTTAGGACTCGGGTGCAGCAAGGGGGTGTTGACCCTTCACCCATTTGGGTGTTCAGCTGCTGAAACCCAAATATAGCTTGCCTAAGAAAGTGGGGAGTCCAATCTGAATATTTGGCTGTGCGTCTGCTGGGTCACAGGCCTCAGTGGGTCGATAGCCAGATACTGATATATGCATTTGCACAAGCTGACATAAATGGCAATATGATCTTACAGAGTTTCCTTTTGGCAATGCTGCGCTGTTGTAACCGCCTGATTTAAAAGCCCAGTTCTGGGCAAGGAGGAATCTGGCCTTAAGGAGGATCCTTGCGCTCCCTCCCGCTACCACCAATGATGTAAAACTTTAAATTTCCCAACTGGAAATCCTGGACCCCAAGATTTTTGGCTGGAGGGCCGGGTAAGGGAGGGAGTATTTGTGCATGTGTCTTATTTCCCTTGTGGCCTCATGGAGCACTGGATCGATGGGCAGCCATGGCATCTCCCTGGTGAGCCAGGAGAAGACGCAGTCCGTCAGCTGCCTCCTGAGAGACGCATCGCATTTCCTGCAAGGAACTGAATAGAAGAACTGAATTGCCCCCCAGCCCATTATATCACATCAGCAACTGCATATGCAGGTGAGGCTGAGAGGTGGCAAATTTGGCTCAAGGTCACAGTGAGCTGCTTGCCAGGGTGTGGGATTTGAACCCAGGCCTTTCCAGTCTCAGCCTTACATACTGACCATTGCACCACCCTCCAGGGTTTGTGGCCAAGTCCTGCATGCAGCTGTTGGCTTTGAACACCTTTTCACATGCTGTCTTTGGCTTGTGGGGTAAGAAAGGGGGTATTCATATCTGTTACACCTTTCGTTGGGGAAAGAGAGCCATTTGCAGTCTTCCCACGTTGCAGTGTGTACCTGCAGTATACTCTGTACGAAAGCTGGTTTTGCAAAGACTACGAAAGCTGGGTTTGCAAAGACGTCGGGTGTGTTCACAAAAGCATGTCGATTTTATTCCTGGCCAGCACCAGTTAAAACACACAGAAACTATCTCTAGGAAGCAATGTCAGTTCCATTTCATTTATAACACTGCAAGTGGGAAGCACTTATTTTAATTTGCTGCCCCAACAATCAGAGATTTAAAAAATCTTAGAACAGTAAAATGGAGTTGGACTGCCAAGGGTCATCTAGTCCAGAGTCCCTGGCAGGTGGCCATCTGACCTCTGAAAAAGGACTTTTCCCTTCCTTCCTTCCTTCCTTCCTTCCTTCCTTCCTTCCCTTTGTAAGGCATCTTGTGCAGGTTGCTATTCTGTTAACCACAAATACCCACAAGACCCACCAGCAACAGGGAAGAGTGGCTTCGTCCAACAGGTTGAAGCAAACACACAATACTGAACGGGAATCCTTGGTCAAGGTCAAGGCTTCTTCACACAGAGAGGCCCATTATAATTTCTCAACACCCCCAAAGCCCTTTTTCTGAAGGTGGATTGCCCAGCAGAGCTGGTAACAGAAGATGCTACTATTTGAGCAGAGTTTCTCATCCACATTGTGAAAAGGGTGGAGCTGCAGAATTTGCAAACTTTGACCACCAAGTTCCTTGGTGCATAGGGGAGAAGGCCCAGCTCAGTTGCCTCCCGTTTGGTGGTTACATTTAAATGATTACACCTCCCAACACTTTGCATTGATATGAAGAGTCACAGTTGCGGTGCCTGCAACAGTGTGGGCAGTTAGTTATCTCTTCTTCCAGAAAGTCACATTTCCACCAAACATTATTGCTGCTATTAATCATTTCTGCAGAATGGTTTCTGTTTGCAGGCTTAATTTTTTGTATATGTTTTTATTTTTAAAATAACAGATGCAACCATATATATGAAAAATGCACAAAGTATTCCAGACAGACAGACTGTTAAGTCATGCAGGTAAGAACACAGGGCTCAAAACCCCTAAGTTTCTCCATGCATTGTAAAACATCAGTATGAAGGTGCAAAGGAAACTATTCACATGACATCAGCTAGGATAAGTTGAAAATGATAAACTGCTCAGCATTTTACAGTTCGTTTATGAGCGAAGGTGACAAACATCCACTGTGCCCTTATCCAGGCTTCCTCAACCTCGGCCCTCCAGATGTTTTGAGACTACAATTCCCTTCATCCCTGACCACTGGTCCTGCTAGCTGGGGATCATGGGAGTTGTAGGCCAAAAACATCTGGAGGGCCGAGGTTGAGGAAGCCTGCTCTTATCCCTGCACTCCTGGAGGAAGGGTGAGGTGTAAATTTAATAAATTATTTCAGAAAACGTAACCATTTAATAAAGCAGCCTTTACAAGGGTTCAAAGTTTGACCCTTTTGGTTTGTTTTTTGTTCCCCCCCAAAAAACCACCCAAAATTATTACAAGTAGTTAGGAATGAAATGGACTCTCAGACAAGGTGGGATCATTTCTGAAATCTGCAAACTGCTTCATAGTTTTTAAAAATGTGACTAAGACTACTCACAGCTGTTGAGAGTGCTCCAGTGACTCTGAGGCTAATCCTAAACCTGTTTACTCTGAAGGAAGTTCTACTCAGAACAGTGGCAAATATACCCGCATAAAATAACATAAAATTTCAGAGCTGGAAGGGTCCCTGAGAGTCGTACGAGACTGATGCCCAAGGTCTTATGAAATGGACTTGAACCCAGCTCAGTTTCCTTCTTTATGAAATGATTTCCTTAAACGTCATTGTAATGCCATGCTCTTTCAAGCAATCTGAACCTCATTTGATGGGGCTCCTGATTTCCTTCCGATTTTTACGTATTGTAATGAGTGAGGGCCCCAGATCAAGCTCTGGGCCAGATCTGGAGACCCCCGGGACCCAACCATTCTCTCTGCAAAGTGGGGGCTGTGTCACTGAGCCCAGAGGACTGAGCAGCGTCCTCAAGAAACCCCAATAAAACGAACCACGGATTGCTGCGAAGAGCCAACGCTTCCTGAAGCAACCTGCAATTTCAATTCCAGGATGGCCTGGCAGTAGTGTGTCTCCCTCTCTACACACACCTGTTTCTGCATTTGCACAACTTAATACAGCAGCAGCCGTTGTGCTGTTCAACACGTTCCACTCTCCCTCGTTCAGGGTTTAGCGATTTGCGTTTGCCTGGCAAGCTGATAGGATCACATCACGTTGCAGCGTGTGGGCAAACAGAATTTTCCAGCGATTTCTCATCAGCTCAAAATGTCCAGCTTCCCAGAGAGCCGGCTTAGTGGGGGAAGGACAGGAGCTTTACGTCTGAGATTACTCTGTAGTCTCCCAGGTGAGGTGAGCCACAAAACTGGGAAGACCTTAGAAACCAGCCCATCCTGAACATCACTCCTGCTTGTTTCCTATTTGTAACACACACACACACACACACACACACACAGACAGATATCCTCACTCTCTCCTTCCATCTCTTAAATGCCTGCCCAAAAAATCAACCCGGATTTCTTCCCAAGCTAGGCTGGGGAGAGTACAGCTACGCTCTTATTTCCACAAACATCCCTCCTGCCTGCTGTGCATTTGATACAGAATTTGCTTTGAGCTATAAATCCCTGGGGAGGGCTGGGAAAAGCAAGAGGATGAGAGAATCTGCAGTCACACTTCCAGAATTCGAGAGAGTGCTGGGTGTGCACATTTTCTTGTTGTTGCATCGTTAATGTGCCATTTTTCAAGGCATGGTGAGAGATATACTGTTAAGGGGAAGGCACAGATTTCTAACTTGGAAATCTGCATTGTTTAAAGCCATGTTTGGGCTGGCGGGGAGAGCATTGATTTGCCCCCCTTGCTGATGGATCCTTTGAAAGGAAAGCCAGTTTCAAAAGAAAAGGGTACTATTAAGAGAGAGAGAGAGACAGAGACAGAGAGAGAGAGAGAGAGAGAGAGAGAGAGAGAGAGAATGTATGTATGGGGGGGGGAGTGTTTAACCTATTCCCTCCCCAAGGCACCAGTTGATTAGAGAAATCGAGATCAGAGCGCCCTGGAAAATTCATACCAGCTGAAGTTTGCTCGGGCTTTTAGCTGGAAAAGGACAAATTTCTAAAACCAACAATGGTCTGAATATACAAGATGCACTGAGATACAGCCATTTGTAAAAGGCTGCAAGTGGGTGGCATGTCCTCCATACAGTATTTATGTTTTATCTGTTTAAAAAAGACAAAATTTTAAGTACAGGTATCTGCATTAAGGTTCCATCAAGCTGAAAGAGCCTCTGGGTGGGTTTGAGCAAGCAGCTAGCCCTCAGTGTGCATACCTCACAGGAGTGGTGTAAGGACAGCTCTGAGCTCTTTGGATGAAAAGCAGGATACGAATGTGATAAATACTCAGAGAGGGAGCGGAAGGGAGAGAGGGAGATCTGCCCTGAGGAACTTCCAGTCTGATAGGTAAGGAAAAGTTGCCCTAATAAAGGGGGAAAGGGGTGAATGTGAGCAAATGCATCGATCCTTTAAAATAAGAAACATCTGGCTGCAATATTCGCATGCAAAGATTGTCATTTTTAAAAGAATAGCGTTGTCTGTTTTAAAAGTTACGGGTGTGGCCAGTGCCAGATTTATGTATCAGCTAAACAAGCTATAGCTTCAGGCCCCACTCTCTTGGGGGCCCCAACAAAATTAAAGGAAAAAACCAACTGGATGTACATTTCCAAAACATAAGATAAAAAACAAATATAATAAAGCCTACATACAGCAGCAGTGTTTTGCGTTGTGTCGGCTCCTATGATGTAAGTCATGGGTGCTGCCTGCTAGCCTGCTCCCTAAAACATCACTGGTTTGCTCCTTTCTATATATAGGGTGCCTACATTCTGCATGGACTGGTTGCACGGCAAGATGTGCAAATGGCTTGAGATACCTGTTGGGTCCATAAATCCCCATATAGCATATATTCAACACAAAAAACAGTGGCAATTTGTTGTTGACAAAGGACAGCTGGACATAGAAAGGGCCCCATTACCTTCAGTAGCTGAGGGCCTCATCAAACCTAAATCTGGCCCTGGGTGTGGGCACATATATGCACACAGACACCCACAACCTCGAGGTTGTGCGTGCCTCTCGCAAAGTCTTCCACCTCCTCTGGTCCCTGACAAATCATTTGAGAACAGAAAGGAAGTTATAAGCTCTGGCGCCGCTTTGGAGATGGAAGTGAAAAAAGCTGTCCAGGAAATGTAATCGCAGGTGTGATTCTGAAGACATGTCCATTCTGCAGAGAGGCCCAATGGCCTTGGTTTTTATTTAATTGAACAGAATAAACTAGCTTGAGAGAGAGAGGGAGGGAAGGATGAATAATGTCCTAAGTTGCAAAGCATACGAAAGCTAATGTTTGTCCTGCACATGCAGACGAGCAAAAGTTACAACCTGAGCGCCTAATGTTTCGCTGTGCTGGGATGCACTCTCTCACCCAGACATGTTCAAGAGTGTGATGGGGCAGCAGAGCTCCAGGGGTCTATCATAGAAGCAGGGATGGTTGCTTTGGGCTGGGCTCCTGGCCTCTCTTGCAAGGCACTCTTCGCAGCCTGTGTTTTGACCGTGGAGGGTGCAAATGGCCTGCTTTCAGCCATGCAATTGGTGTGCTTAGACTATGTGTGGGTCAGAAGCCGGGATGCAGGACTTGGGGCCGGCCCTATCATTGGGCAGTGTGAGGCTGGCAGGGCGGCAGCAGCAGCAGCAGCACTCTGGCTGTCCCTCCTCCTGAGCGCAGAGGCTTGCAACCTTCTGTTGGAGGGGAGAGCTGCGTGTGCCAGTTGGTCTTTCTTGCCTAATGCCAGGGCCGGGCCTGACCCAAGCAAAAAGCACAATATATAAAGACAGACAGTCCTTCAGGCAGAGGCGTAGGTAGGCCAGGTGGTACCCGGTGTGGGAAATTTCTTGTTTCTCCCCCCCCACACACACACATTGATTTTTATTTTATTTTATTTTTTGCCTGCGGAAATGGTTTTATGTTATTTCATATTTTCTTACAAAGGAATGTGGATCCTGGGCCCCTGATAACAAGTAGGCGACTGTGGACAGATACTTAAATCTACAGGATGGATTGTGTTTTGGCTGCACTGAATTGAAATTTCAGCCTTCGCGACATATGAAAAGCCAAGTAAGCAGTTTTTTTCGTGGAGGAGGGTCAAGATATTAACTGATATGCATGAAATTTCAGATATAGCCAAATAATCCCTAGTGTAGAAAGATAAGACCTTTGGAACAGGCATTTTCAAAACAAAAAGTTTTTTTATGAACCACCCTAGTAGCGCAGTAATTGTTCCTTGATAATTTGTCACCCCCCTCCATGATGGCACCTGGGGCGCCCCCCCCCCTACGCCTCTGCCTTCAGGGTCTTTGGGACACATTTTTGATGCTCTGCTTAGATGGGGAACTGAGGAAACATTCCATTTTCATGGTACTTGTAGCATTTTGCAAGTAGGAGGGACAGTTTTTGTATATTTATAAAGTGCAGAAGAGGGCATCCCAAATGGTCAAGGGGTGGAGCAAATAAAGGTTTCTGCGTTGGGGACTTTTTAGAGAAAAGGTAAGTTAGAGGCGACTTCCTAAAAGTTTGTAAAATTATGCCTGGCATGGAGAAAGTGGACAGAGAGGTTTTTTCTCACCACACCAGAACTCGTGGACATCCAATGAAGCAAATGCTGGAAGATTCAGGAAAGTCATTCATGCAATGCAGAGTTAACCTGTGGAACTCCCTCCCACAGGAGGCAGAGAGGGCCAGGAACTTGGATGGTTTTAACACAGGATTAGACAAATTCATGGATGAGGAGAGGTCTATCGATGGTCACTTGCCACAATGGCCATGCGCTGCCCCCACAGTTGGAGGCAGCCTCGCTTTCGAATACTAGTTACTGAAAACCACAGGAAGGGAGAGGACTCTTGTGCAAAAATCTGGCTTGCTGGTTTCCTATAATGTGCACCTGGTTGTTCAGGGAGGCAGGAGAGGATATATTGTTCATTAATATCCTTCCTAACTTGCGCTAGCAAGTTCCTTCACTGGGCAGAGATTTACATTCCCCTTTTAAACGCACAGCAGATAGCTGGTTGCAGGCTTGTTTAAGGCTCTCAATATTAGGGTCCTGGTAAGTCTCCTTATATCCCTCTTAAAAGAATGAACACGCCACAATCTTGTGCAAAGTATATAAAAGAAGTTTACTCACATCATCAGTTCACAGTTGGATCCCTGAAGGCAGATTTAGTTACAAAGTATATACATGTGGATCTATCCCATGTGGGGATAACCCCAGTGTCCTCTGTTGGCTGAAGCCAACAGAGCGTCTCTAGCTAAAAGCTGCTCCAACGACAGAGGAGTGAAAGAGAGAGGGTGTGCTGCGTGTCTTGTGCTTTTGTTACCTGCACAGGTAAGGCCACGCCCACCTCTAGCCACATGCAAGAGGAAGGATGCTCCAGGCCAGGAGGAAACAGGAAGTTTTCGACTGGATGGGCCAAGCATTCCCCTGCATGTCCACTCTAGGAAAACAAGGAATGTTGTACTTGTCTGCTACTTATGTATCACATCCCACAGTTGTTGGCATCTTGACAGACAATGGAGTACACTTCTGGGGGCGATGTCAAACCACTGTGTTAACAGAACTGAAGTGACCTCCCTGGGGCACAAGCCCAGGCAGTGTCCTGGGATGTCCAGACAACAAGAACCTCCCCCCGCCCCGCACCGCCTCGCTGAGGTGCTCAAAGGAAATCGGAGCAACATGTTCATGCATCTGGTTGTCCCTTGTGAGAACACGATGCTGGACATAAGTAACAGTCAAGTACAACATTCCTTGTTTTCCTAGAGTGGACAAGCAGGGGAATCAGGCCACTGGCCTTATACAGAAGACTCTGCTTATATTCCAATTAGTCTGAAAAGTTGGCACTGGTATACAGCTACTGGTGTGTGGTCTTTAAAAAAATAAATAAATAAATAAAGGAAGAACACTTTTTCTAAAGACAACATTAAATAAAGAACTAGGCACAGAGAAAACTGTTTAAAGACCATGGCAGCCCCATAATGCATCACAATTAGTTATCCTTTCTGTCTGACCTTTTTGGCCAAAATGGATCGATAAAGGGACAGCAGGAAACTGCAGGAATGAGAAGAGACTTGTGTTATGCTTAAAATTTCCCCCAGGGACCCCCAAGGCTGAAGTTCGTGGCACAACATTGTCTCAAAGCCTTGCTAGGTGGGTTTTTGCTGCAGTGCCTGCTTTGGGAGGGGAGAAGGGGGGGGGAGGCAGAGAATGCTTTGATGGTGGGATTTTGGATCAAGGGCAGCCTGATGTCCTCTGCTCGCTCGTATCAAATGTATTTCTGATTATATGGAAGCCGAAGCACGAAAAACAGCGAGAGATATGCATACAAATCTGAAAGCCGGATGCCTTTTGCATATCTTATCAATCTGCTGTGCACTTAAAAAGGGGACTTTCACGGCCATTGCGAATCTGCAAAATCTGATTAAAAACAATAAACAAAACCAAAACAAACCAGCACCCGGCAAGGAGCTTTCGTTCACCTAGGAAAGAGCTTGGATATGAGCCACTGACCGTTCCCCCATGCAATGTCACAAGTTGCTTTCAAGAAATGAAATGAAACCTTTGGCCTGGGGGCTGCTCCCCACAGGAAAAACAAGAGTCTGAATTTGGGAGGCAGGACCACAGAGCAGTGCAAAGAGGACATGCAGAAGGATTTCACCTCCTTCCGCAGGGCCTGTAAGACAGAGCTATTCCGCCTGGCTTTCAATTTGAACTTAGCCTGATCTTTTATTCCCCTTCCTTCCCTCCCCCTCCCCTTTTTATGAAGATTACCCACTCTGGGATCCCACAGCTAATTCTCCCCTGGTCTCCTCACTGGCCCAAATAGGACTAATTTAGCCTGCTAGTCCTGGTGATCATCTAATGTTTATTGGATGGATTCCGCCCCTAAACTGATTTTTGAATTCTGAATTTATTATTCACGTTTTATACTGTATTTTATGTTGTTTGTTGTTGAATCAATTGTTTTAAATTTGTTATTAGCTGCCCTGAGCCCGGTTTTCTGAACCAGGAAGGGCGGGGTATAAATAAAAATTTATTATAATAAACACAGGAAGGAGATCCCATTTCTGCCAGCTGCATTGCCAAGATCACCCCCCCCCAAGCACTTTCAGTTTTCTTTTCCAGGTGGCACCAAACATGCTGAGCCTATGGGGCATGCTCAGTCCTCATTGGACAGAGGACTTGGAATTTTCTTTTCAGGATGTGTTGGACTTCTGCATCCCTGGGGGGTGGGAGTGAAATTGCGGTTCTGCTGAGCATGCCGATACCCCCATCTTGTTTCTGCTTGTTTCTCCAACGAAAATAGGAACATCCTACCATACTGTGATGGCCTGGGACATGACTTGGACTCGGAACCAGAGGAGTCTCAGTCCGCACCAGATCCTTTGCCTCAGGCAGCATGTGAACCAGGTCTGGGGTCTGATCCTGAAGAGTCCCAGTCTGCACAGGTTCCCCTGCAACAAGCACCAGCTGGGCCGAGTCAGGGGCCTGAGCCTGCCCTGGCTCCAGATGCAGGGATTCCCTCGTTGCCTCCAGCTGGGCCATCACTTACAGCTGCTCCACTAGCGGTTGGGTCAGGGGAGGCTGAGGCGGCCTCGGGGTCTAGTAACCCAACAACGTCTCCCGAGCTGCAGAGACTAAGGTCTGAGAGAATGAGAGACCTGAGTACTCGCAGGAGGAGTGCTTGCCTTCGGCCGAGACAGGAAGGTGGGTCGCCGGGGGATCAGGACCAGCCGCTACCCTGACAAAGATAAAAGGCTGTCGGACCCCGTCCCAGGTTGCTGGAGCAACGTTGCTGTTTGCCAGAACCTGCCTGAGATCCTGTACCTGTCCTTGCCTGGTTTCCTGCCTCATGTCCTGCCTTGGCCTTGTCGGACTGACTCCTAGCGGAACCTCCGGATTCTGGACCGGTCCTGGACCACGTTTCATGGGTTACCCCCGGGCCCACCACATCTGCATCCCTGGGGGGTGGGAGTGAAATTGCGGTTCTTCTGAGCGTGCCAGTACCCCAATCTTGTTTCTGCTTGTTTCTCCAGTGAAAATAGGAACATCCTACCATACCTTCCAGTATTTCTCCAGTGAAAATAGGGACGTCCTAAGGAAAAGCGGGTCAAGATGGAGCAAGCTTGTTTTCTCCCACTCTGGAGGGTAGAACTCGAACCAATGGCTTCAAGTTACAAGGAAGGAGATTCTGACTGAACATCATCAGGAAGAACTTTATGATGGCAAGAAGTGTTGGACAGTGGAACAGATGCACTCGGAAGCTTGTGGCCTCTCCTTCCTTGGAGGTCTTCAAGCAGGGGTTGGATGGTCACCTGTCATGGATGCTTTAGCTGAGATTCTTGCATTTCAGGGGTTGGACTAGATGGCCCTTGGGGGGCCCTTTCCAACTCTACAGTTCTATTATTCCAGGATCAAATCAGAAACCTGGTCAGCTTCTGTAAATCCAGGACTGTCCCTGGGAAAAAGGGACAACTCAGAGGGTCTGAAGTTGGGGTTCTTCCTCGGAACGCAGATGAGCTTTTCTGCACCACTGATGGTCCATTTCCTGAGATGCGTCCCATGTGAAAGTCAAGAAGATAATTCTGGGATGGAGGGAAAGATTGTGTGTGTGTGTGTGTGTGTGTGTGTGTGTGTGTGTGAATGCCGGCGTTATCTAGGTTCCAAGACATTTCATCCCAAGGCAGCTGAGTGTATCTTAATATGCATGTAAAAGTGTGTGTCTGCCCCCCGCCCCCGTCTCCGTCTCCCACATGGAAAATATTTGCAACTGCCTTTGCCATTTGAAGGATCCGTTGCCAGGGACATTTCAAGGTGATACGCAAGTGCTGTGTTTGGAAGATCACAGAGCATTAACGCGGCAGGAGACAGAGAGAAAGAAAGTTGAAAAGTTACCTGCCTCCTCCTCCTCCTCCTGTGCCTTTGCTGCGTCCTTCTTAAAATTCGCCTCCTCCATTCACTGCCCTTTTAAACAAGCAGAAATCTCTTTCTCTTCCCCCTCTCTCTGAACTGGAAAATCTAGATCTGCATTATCGGCAGATTTGCTGTATCTGAGAAAGAGGCCTTCTTGAATGCTCTGGAAAATACAGGCAATTTTTGCCCAAGGTTAGATTCCTGAAGGCACCTCGAAATAACATGAAATCAAACATAACATTGGAGGGGGGTGGGAAGAAGATGGCTTTCTTTGCAAAGTCAATGAGCACCTGTTTGTCTGAGAAGGACACTTGTTTAAACAAAAATGCCTGTTTAGAAGATGATGAGCTGCTCTGGTCCCAGTTTCATAGCAGTAATAAAAAGATAAACCTTGATAAGGAAGGAAGGAAGGAAGGAAGGAAGGAAGGAAGGAAGGAAGGAAGGCAGGAAGGCAGGAAGGCAAAGCTGGGAAACATTTTTACCATGCTACAAGATAAAAAATATAAACCTAGTGATTCAAAGTTCTCACATTTGGTTAACTGAAAGATTTATACCCTACATTTAACCTAATTAGGATTCCCAACATGGCTTAAGGGCAATGCAAACACCCCAAATTGTTATTCAAACAAAAATGTGAACAGACCTAGTCACTGCGCCTCTGATGAACCTTCCTCACAGGGTTGTTGTCAGCAGGGAGAACCATGCATATGCAATTATAAAGGTATATACTGTTGTGGGTTTGGGGTGCCAGTCTAGACAGAAGGTATGAGAGCAAGCTTGCCCAACCAGTCCTTTTGCCCAGGCAATGGCTGTGGATGACTATTTAAGCACTATGATTCAAATAACCGAAGAATTTATCTGTGCCGTAGGATGAATGGTCTCACCTAGCTGCCAGGTAGAGACCAATAGCTGGAGAGGAGCGTGAGAGGAAGCTGGAAGCAGGGGGGAAGCTAGAGATATGGTGAACTGCTAGATCTGTGCTGGATACCAAGCTGTGACTCATTTCCCCCCAAAATACAGACGTGTTTCTACACTTGCAAGACTGGATGTTTTGCCATCTGCAGTACTCGAGGGTCGATTCCAAAAGATCCCACCTGAGAAACGTCTTTGCCCCTGTGGAGATGGTAGCACTGAAACAGCGGCACACGTCCTCCTGTCCTGTACTCTCTACAAAGACCTGAGGAACGAGATCATCACCCCACTCGTACTAACCATCCCAGGGCGCTCAACCACTGCCACAAGGTCCTTTCTTCTATCAGATCAAAATGAGCAGATAACAGCAAAGGTTGCTAAGTTCATAGCCGGGGCAATCAGAATAAGGGTCACTGCTGATTCAAGACTTTAAATTGTGCTTTTATATCAAATTTCCTTTTCTGCATATACTGTAATGTTTTACTGTTGCTATGACCATTGGCTAATGCGAATAAAGTTTTATCTCTCTCTCATAGAATTGTAGAGTTGGAAGGGATCACCAAGGTCACCACAACCCCCTGCAATTCAGGAATCTCAACTAGAGCACCCACAACACATCGTCCTCCAACCTCTGCTTAAAAACCTCTAAGGAAGGAGAGTCCACCACCTCCTGAGAGAGACCGTTCCATTTTCAAACAGCTCTTACTGTCAGAAAGTTCTTCCTGAAGTTGAGTCGGAATCTCCTTTCTTATCACTTGAAGCCATTGGTTTGAGTCCTACCCTCCAGAGCAAGAGAAAACAAGCTTGCTCCATCTTCCATGTGAGAGTCTTTGTCACGGTCCGGTCTACAGGCGATCAAAGTCCCGGCTGAGGATGTCGGGACCGGGGGCAAGATGGCGGGGTGGGAGCAGGAACGAGAGTCCAGAAGCCAGGGGTCCAAGGGTCAGGAAGCAGGGAGTCATGAAGTCAAGGGTCCGAGGGTCGAGAAGCAAGGAGTCAAGAAACCAAGGTCCAAGGATCAGGAAGCAAGAAGCCAAACACAGCAAGACAGGAAACAAGTTGCTGTGGCAAAGAGCCGAAGGGAAAAGCTGACCTTATATCCCTTCCCGGCTCTTGCCACCAGGTGCTGTGAGTTACCAAGCGGCCTCACCTGTGCAGCCGTGCCTTGCCTCCCCAGAACAAACTTAGGAAGACCCCAGTCCTGCAAAGCCCTACTAGTCACAGGGCCCAGCTCCTGCATGCACTCCTGACAGTCTTTTAGATATTTGAAGATGGCTATCATATCTCCTCTCAGTCTCCTCTTTTCCAGGCTAAACATACCCAGCTTCTTCAACCGTTCCTCAAGGCTTAGTTTCCAGACCCATGACCATCTTGGTTGCCATAAAGAAGACCATAAAGAAGGCTGATTGCCGAAGAATTGATGCTTTTGAATTACGGTGATGGAGGAGACTTTTGAGAGTCCCATGGACTGCAAGAAGATCAAACCTCTCCATTCTGAAGGAAATCAGCCCTGAGTGCTCACTGGAAGGACATATCCTGAAGCTGAGACGCCAATACTTTGGCCACCTCATGAGAAGAGAAGACTCCCTGGAAAAGACCCTGATGTTGGGAAAGATGGAAGGCACAAGGAGAAGGGGACGACAGAGGATGAGATGGTTGGACAGTGTTCTCGAAGCTACCAGCATGAGTTTGACCAAACTGCGGGAGGCAGTGGAAGACAGGAGTGCCTGGCATGCTCTGGTCCATGGGTTCATGAAGAGTCAGACACGACTAAATGACTCAACAACAACAAGCTACCTTTAGATTTTTATAGACTTTTCATTCTTTTTAGTTTTTCAAGACCCCCCTTAATGCTGGTCTATGACCGTAATAAAGATTTGATTTGATTTGATATGTGTGTATATGAGGGTTCCCCACCTTGGTGGATACCGAACAGGTCTTTGGCCAGGATGGCAGACTGGTTGGGCCCCAATCCTTGGCCTGATACCTCATGTTCCACGGCAGAAGAAACCCAGCACATAAATGCTGGAAAATGAGACAGGCCCAAATATTTGGACAAGCAAGGCAAACTTTGGATTTTACCAGAGACAAATTCCGGCAACCGCAGAAACAGAAGAAGAAAAAGAATCGGGATTGGTTTGTTTGCTTGGCTCCCCCACCCCCCTCCTTTGGTGGCCAAAAGCCCCGTTCCCCCACCCCAGCCCCAATTCACCTCCCCATCATTTCTCATCAAGCAAAGCTCTTGAGACCTCAGCACCCGCCTTCCGCCGTGATTTCCTTGACAACACGGAGAGGCAGCAACAGACAGCTGCTCTAAAGTCCTCCTTAGAGCAACCTGGAATTTGATGTCATAACAACTGTTTTTCTACTGTGTGTGTCAAAAAGGAAAGGGCTCTCCAGGAGGGGAAACGGGAGAGATTTAATTATAGAGCTGCATTGTGAGATCCCTCTTCTCTCTCTCTGCGCATGGGTTTTTGTACATGTGCATCTCCCGCTATTATGATTTGGCTACAAGTGCGTCGTGGCTGATGGGACCACACACACAAAGGAAAGCCATGGGTGTAACGGCAGGGGCACCCGACTTACCTCAGTCTGGGTGCTCCAAGGACAAGCTCTTATTTTGATTTCTGCAAATCAGGTTACGAGAAAGCGGCGGCCAACCCGACACCTGGTGGAAACCAGCAAGCATGACCCGAGCGCAAGGGCACTCTCCTCTCCTGTGGTTTAAGAAGCATCGCTGTCAGAACATAGCCATCCTGACTAGTAGCCATCGATAACCCCTCTCCTCCTCTGTGAATTTGTCTAATCCTCTTCTAAAACCATCCAATTTGGTGCCCATCTCTGCCTCCTTCAGGAAGGAATTCCATAGATTAACTATGCACTGCATGAAGAAAGACTTTCTATTCTCTTTTTAAAAAAAAAAAAAATTTATTAGTTTTTAACATATCATTTTAAACAGTAATTAAACATACTTTTACATCTTATACAGTTTTTTTTACTTCCATCAATCACATCTGAAAATTTTCCGACCTATTCCCTCAATATACATTTCTTACTTTCACTATTACATTTAAATCTCATAACCAATATCTCTATCTTTTTCTACTTTGTAACACTTCGTATATTTCTCCTTACAAAACTTCTTGTAGTCCTACTAGCGTAATTTGCTGATTACAGTTGCTCTTCAAATAATTCGTATATTTCCTCCAATCTTCTGTGAATCTCTGGTCCCGCAGGTTTCAAATCCTTCCTGTCATTTTATCTAATTCCGCGTAGTCCATTAATTTTATCTGCCATCTTTCGTTGGAATTTCTTCTTGCTTCCGAAAGGCTTTCTCTTCTCTGTCCTGAATCTTCCTACATTCAGCTCCATTGTATGCCCGTGAGCTCTACTGTTAGGAGAGAGGGGGATTTCCCCCCTTCTGTCCACTTTCTCTTGGCCCATCTTACCCAGTGAAGCTAGTGGCGCAGGGTGCCTGCGCACCAAGCTCTGGAGGGCGCCAAGCGAGAGTCTGGGGAACACCAAACGAGCGCGCTGAGTGAGCGATGCTGTTAGACTCCAACTCCCAGCAGCATCAGTAGGACAGAACGCCCAATGGGCAGCAATGACGCTGCCAGGAGTTGTAGTCTAGCAACATCACGGAGGTCCACATTTTCTGGTTAACTGCCCCAGCAGAGATTGCTCCAGGTGTGAAGAGATAAGTCCTGCTTCCTGGCTATGGACCTACCTGATTGCAATGGCCAACAGCACTGAGACATCATTTAAGATTTTCCCACAATGCTCCAGTGCGCCCAGCATAGTACCATTCTGGGGTGTTTGGGGAAATTTGAATGACAGCTTGTAGCTGCCCAATGTGGGGAGACCAGATCAAGGGGTCAATGTTAATAGGCCAAACTGGAATCCTACTTTCTAGTCTTGCTTGGGGGTTGGAAGTAGTGACTTGGTTCGGATGTTTGCGTGAGCCTGCTATCCCCTCCCTCTTCTTCACCACATCAGCTTCCAGTTTAAACCAGTGCTTTTCCCCCCTTAAAAATGTTTAGGGGTACTCTCATTTTGACTCAAGAAAATCACCATTTTATAGTTCAAATTGGGGGAAATAAATACAGTAAATGGACTAAAGCACCAAGATTCACAAAATATTTATGGGTATGCGTACCCCGGCATCCACCCAGAAAAAAGCACTGGTTTAAACCAACCACAGTTTGTTGGTTCACCTGATCCGGTCACTGTGGTTAGTTCTAACTATGATTTATCTGACTATGCCAGGCTAAAAACCACCATTTTATCTCAGCATGTGTGAAGGAAACGATAAACCACACTTCACTGGTACAAGCAGATGCATTTAAAATAGATGCTTCCAACCTCCTCACTGGTGTGCTGGCAAAGAGGGGTTTGGGGAGGGCAGAACCCAAAGCTTTTGCATTCACAATAAACTGTGGGTTGAGCATGACATTTGAAACCTCCCATTGCCTCTCTCCAGCCGTAGAAGCCCATAGAAGAACTTCAATTCCTTACCCTGCCTAGATCACAAGTAGCCTATACGGTGATCTCTGGGTGCCCCAGCCAGCATGGCCAATGGTTACAGCTTCAGGAGATCTGACAAACAGTGGTTGGTTTAAAATGATAGGAAGTAGAATCCAACTTTTGTTATGGTGCTTCTTGTAGCCAGTGACTCCACTGAAATTGCCCTTTAAATTTTGAGCTGCATGCGGGTTTGTGGGGTTTTTTTAAACTGGTTTATTAATGCTGTGGGTGCCTTGTAGAAATTGTTTTTCAGATCTTTTAATTATCATTGAAGCTGTAATTTTAAATGGCCGTCGTGTAAGCTGCTTTGAGTTTTGCTCAGCAAGACAGCTTATAAATATTTTAAAATACAGTGGTACCTTGGGTTAAGAACTTAATTCGTTCCGGAGGTCCATTCTTAACCTGAAACTGTTCTTAACCTGAAGCACCACTTTAGCTAAAGGGGCCTCCTGCTGATGCTGTGCCGCCGGAGCACGATTTCTGTTCTCATCCTGAAGCAAAGTTCTTAACCGAGGTACTATTTCTGGGTTAGCAGAGTCTGTAACCTGAAGCGTCTGTAACCTGAAGCATATGTAACCCGAGGTACCACTGTAAATGGCATGAGGGACCCAGTCAGTGATTCTATGTGTGGGTTAAAATGAAAGTAATAGCCTCTGCTTCTTGCACAGTAACTTATCATGAGGCCAGTCCTCAAGAAGAAACAGAGAGAGAGAGAGAGAGAGAGAGAGAGAGAGAGAGAGGAAGCCATAGATATGAACGCTTATTTCCCATCCACATTGTATTCATTTAGAGACCCGCTGTGGCCAATGCAAATTCCTTTTTTGTGACATTTCATACAGTGGGATTATTCCCCCTAAGGGGTAACATCCTGTCATTGGGGCACAAGAATGGGAATGAATGGTTTTACTTAAAACTAAGCAGATTCCTGCACCCGCTGCAAACTTCACAGCTTGCAAGTGTTAAGGCGCGCCATGGCATTGACAAATGAAATTCTTTCATGGAAATAATTTGAGCGACTCTTAATTAAGTTTGCTCAGGAGTAAGGGGTGAACATAAAATGAGATAGCTGAGGAGGACAGCTCTGAATCCTTATCCTAGCCAGAAAGCACAAACGGGGGGCGGGGGGGGGGAGAGTTACCCTTGTAGCTTTGCATTCCCTAACCACAAGTTAAACACCGCTGCTACATTTCCTGGCATGGGGTTCAAGAAGAAAACAAGACATGGGGTTTGTCCACACTTCTGCTTGTCCTGTAACTAGTAAGCATGGCTCCAAGAGGTTCTGCCTTTGCCTTGCCACTTTCCCCCCAAAAACCTGTTCTTTAGTGCTAAATTGGAACAAACAGCAGTCCAAACCCAACTGCCCTTTGTTTCCTGTTCAGTGCTAAAGATTGCACTTACCTGGGGGAAAGTGGCGAGGGAAACAGAGATGTGGATAAACCCAAGTCGAGCCTTCAAACACAACCTTTCTTTATCACGTCATAATCAGTGCTTTGTTGAATCACAGAATTGTAGAGATGGAAGGGACTGCGAGGGCCATCTAGTCCAACCCCCTGCAATGCAGGAATCTTTTGCCCACCGTGAGACTCGAACCCACGACCCGGAGATTAAGAGGCTCGCACTCTACTGACTGAGCTACCCTAGTTAAGCAAGGAGATGCATCCACACAAATACGCCTCTCCACACAGCACATGGTTAAACTGCTTGCTGGTCTGCCATTGGGGTATCTGGCTGGCCACTGTGAGAACAGGAGTCAGTACTAGGTGGGAAATAGGTCTTATACAGCAGAACTCATTTGGGGCTTTGAGCACTAATGTGAACAGCTTGAATTGGGCCCAGAAATGAAGAGGCAACCAAGGCAAGCTGTTTTAAAACGGAGGTTGTGGGAGATGATGATGATGATGATGATGATGATGATGATGATAATTACCCCACCCATGTGAGTATGTTTCCCCAGCCACTCTGGGAGGCTCCCAACAGAATATTAAAAACACCATACAACATCAAACATTTAAAACTTCCCTAAACAGGGCTGCCTTCAGATGTCTTCTAAAAGTCAGATAGTTGTTTATTTCCTTGACATCTGACAAGAGGGTGTTCCACAGGGCGGGTGCCACCACCGAGAAGGCCCTCTGCCGGGTTCCCTGTAACCTCACTTCTCTCAGGGAGGGAACCGCCAGAAGGCCCTTGGCACTGAACCGTAATGTCCAGGCTGAACGATGGGGGTGGAGACGCTCCTTCAGGTATACTGGGCCTTTGAGGCCGTTTCGGGCTCTAAAGGTCAGCACCAACATTTTGAATTGTGCTTGGAAATGTACTGGGAGCCAATGTAGGTCTTTCAGGAACGATGTTATGTGGTCTCAGCGGCCGCTCCCAGTCACCAGTCTAGCTGCTGCATTCTGGATTAGTTGCTGTCAGAGCTGACAGTTGCTGTTTCCGAGTCACTTTCAAAGGTAGCCCCACATAGAGCGCGTGGCAGTAGTCCATGCGGGAGATAACTAGAGCATGCACCACTCTGGAGAGACAGTGCGCGGACAGGGAGGGTCTCATCCTGCGTACCAGATGGAGCTGGTAAACAGCCGGCCTGGACACAGAACTGACCTGCGCCTCCATGCTGTGAGTCCAAAATGACTCCCAGGCTGCACACCTGGTCCTTCAGGGGCACAGTTACCCCATTCAGGGCCAGGGAGTCCCCTACACCCGCCCACCTCCTGTCCCCCCAAAACAGTATTTCTGTCTTGTCAGGATTCAACCTCAATCTGTTAGCCTCCATCCATCCTCCGACCGCCTCCAGAGACTCACACAGGACCTTCACTGCCTTCACTGGTTCCGATTTGAAAGAGAGGTAGAGCTGAGTATTGTCTGAAAGCAACCTCAGCCAGCAATCTGGCCACTGTAATTTGGACCAGCTGACATTTCCGAGCCATCTTCAAGGGCAGCCCCACAGAGAGCGCATTGCAATAATCCAATCTGGAAGTTAGCAGAGCATGGAGCATTATTCCCCATGCTGTCAGCTAGCTGCTGCTGCTGGCAGATCCCAAGAGAACGGACAGGGTGATCATGTAATGCCAGAGGACAACTGTGCTATTAATAGCTCTTTTCCCCAAACTGTCAGCTCACGTTGATTTATCAACTCATTCTGCAAACACACCCACACACACTGCCACTCTCCCCTCCTGGCACACAACCCTTTCCGTATTTGCTTTTTCCAAGCACTCTGCACACCATTTCCTTGTTTACCTTTGTTGTTGTTGTTGTTTAGTCGTTTAGTCGTGTCCGACTCTTCGTGACCCCCTGGACCAGAGCACACCAGGCACTCCTGTCTTCCACTGCCTCCCGCAGTTTGGTCAAACTCAAGCTGGTAGCTTCGAGAACACTGTCCACCCATCTTGTCCTCTGTCTTCCCCTTCTCCTTGTGCCCTCCATCTTTCCCAACATCAGGGTCTTTTCCAGGGAGTCTTCTCTTCTCATGAGGTGGCCAAAGTATTGGAGCCTCAGCTTCACGATCTGTCCTTCCAATGAGCACTCAGGGCTGATTTCCTTCAGAATGGAGAGGTTTGATCTTCTTGCAGTCCATGGGACTCTCAAGAGTCTCCTCCAGCACCATAACTCAAAAGCATCAATTCTTTGGCGATCAGCCTTCTTTATGGTCCAGCTCTCACTTCCATACATCACTACTGGGAAGACCATAGCTTTAACTATACGGACCTTTGTTGGTAAGGTGATGTCTCTGCTTTTTAAGATGCTGTCTAGGTTTGCCATCGCCTTTCTCCCAAGGAGCAGGCGTCTTTTAATTTTGTGACTGCTGTCACCGTCTGCAGTGATCATGGAGCCCAAGAAAGTAAAATCTCTCACTGCCTCCATTTCTTCCCCTTCTATTTGCCAGGAGGTGATGGGACGAGAGGCCATGATCTTCGTTTTTTTGATGTTGAGCTTCAGACCATATTTTGCGCTCTCCTCTTTCACCCTCATTAAAAGGTTCTTTAATTCCTCCTCACTTTCTGCCATCAAGGTTGTGTCATCTGCATATCTGAGGTTGTTGATATTTCTTCCAGCGATCTTAATTCCTTTACCTGGCCAAAAATAGGACACTTTTGTGCCTGGGGTGCTTGGGAGGAGAGGCCCAGCCCAGCCCAGCTACAGAGAGGGAAAACTAAGGAAGCAGAATGCTAGAAGATTCAGGATGGATAAAAGAAGGTACATCTTTGTGTGGTGCGTAGTTAAACCATGGAACTCACTGCCACAGGAAGCAGGGATGGCCTCCAATTCGGGTGGCTTTCAAAGAGGATGGGGCAAATTCACGGAGAAGTATTTCAGTGGCTATGAGCCAGGATGGATGTGTTCTGCCTCCACATTTTTCATCTCCGCCAAGCTAAGCAGTTGGCTCCTTACCTCTCTCGCCCTGACCTAGCCACTGTGATCCACGTGACGGTCGCCTCCAGACTTGATTATTGTAACTCACTCTATGTGGGGCTGCCCATGAGACTGACGCAGAAACTCGAGCGGGTGCAGAATGCTGCAGCAAGGCTCCTTATGGGGTCCTCATCGCGGGATCACATTCACCCAGTACTATACCAGCTGCACTGGCTCCCGGTGGAGTACAGGATCAGGTTTAAGGTGCTGGTTTTGACCTTTAAAGCCCTATACAGCCTAGGACCCTCGTACCTACGGGACCGCCTCTCCTGGTATTCCCCGTGGAGGACCGTACAGTCTGCAAATAATAACACTTTGGAGGTCCCAGGCCACAAGGTGGTTAGATTGGTCTCAGCTAGGGTCAGGGCCTTCTCAGTACTGACCCCGACTTGCTGGAACGCTCTGTCACAAGAGACCAGGGCCCTGCGGGACTTGACATCTTTCCGCAGGGCCTGCAAGACAGAGCTGTTCCACCAGGCCTTTGGCCAAGGCACAGTCTGACCCCCTCCCTCCTTCTGTAATCCTCATAGAACTCTAGCCCAATAGTTGCCATTAATTTGATTCTGAATTGATTTTAGAATGTATTTCAATTAATTGATTGTGATTTTATGTAAACTGTGTTACTTTTATTGTTAGCCGCTCTGAGCCCAGCTTCGGCTGGGGAGGGCGGGATATAAATTATTTTATTTTATTAGTATTAGTATTAGTATTAGTATTAGTATTAGTATTAGTATTAGTATTAGTATTAGTATTAGTATTCAGAAGCAACCTTGCTTCTGAATACCACTTGCTGGAAGCCACAGGCAGGGAGAGGCCTCTTGTGCTTGAATCCTGGTCCCATGGGCCCTCTGCCTGGTTGGCCACTGTGAGAACAGGATGCTGGACAAGAAGGACCGTTGGCCTGGTCCAGCATGCTCATCTTAACATTCTTAAGGGACGCAGGTGACGCTGTGGTCTAAACCACTGAGCCTCTTGGGCTTGCTGATGGGAAGGTTGGCCGTTTAAATCCCTGTGACGGAGTGAGCTCCCTTTGCTCTGTCCCAGCTCCTGCCAACCTAGCAGTTCGAAAGCACACCAGTACAAGTAGATAAATAGGTACCACTGTGGCAGGAAGGTAAACGGCGTTTCCATGCACTCTGGTTTCCATCACGGTGTCCCATTGAGCCAGAAGCGGTTTAGTCCTGTTGGCTACGTGACCCGGAAAGCTGTTTGTGGACAAATGCCGGCTCCTTCGGCCTGAAAGCAGAGATGAGCGCTGCAACCCCATGGTCGCCTTTGACTGGAGTTAACTGTCCAGGGGTCCTTTACCTTTTTGTTTTATCCATTTTGTCAGAACCTCATGATGGAGTGAAAATGTCCATGCGCTATCGGTGGTCATGATCCCACAGAGAGAACGTAATAATAATAATAATAATAATAATAATAATAATAATAATAAATTATTTATACCCCCCCCCCATCTGGCTGGGTTTCCCCAGCCATTTTGGGTGGCTTCCAGCAAAATATTAAAATACAAGAATTCATCAATTATGGAAAGCTTCCCTAAACAGGGCTGCCTTCAGATGTCATCATTTGTCATCCAAGCAAACACAATCCTTTCTAGGGGGACATGGATCCTGCAATGGCGAGACTTTGAATCTGGTCCATCTTCCAAGGAGTTCAGGGTGACGCACAGCAATGGGGGTTTCCTACAAGCTTCTGCTTGGCCACTGGGAGAAGAGGGTGCTGGACTGGATGCAGCCCCCTTTGGCCTGATCCAGCAGGCCCTTCTTCTTCTGAGCGCAAATCAAAGTGTTGGTGCTGACCTTGAAAGCCCCAAATGGCCTCGGCCCAGTAGATCTGAAGGAGCGTCTCCACCTCCATCGTTCAGCCCGGACACTGAGTTCCAGCTCTGAGGGCCTTCTGGCGTTTCCTTCATTTCAAGAACTGAGATTACAGGGAACCAGACAGAGGGCCTTCTTGGTGGTGGTGCCCGCCCTGTGGAACGCCCTCCCATCAGATGTGAAGGAAATAAACAACTATCTGACTTTGAGAAGACATCTGAAGGCAGCCCTGTTTAGGGAAGTTTTTAATATTTAATGCTGTATTTTTAACACTCGTTTGGGAGCAGCCCAGAGTGGCTGGGGAAACTCAGCCAGATGGACGGGGTATGAATAATAAATTCTTCTTCTTCTTCTTCTTCTTCTTCTTCTTCTTCTTCTTCTTCTTCTTCTTCTTCTTCTCCTTCTTCTTCTTCTTCTTCATAGCTAGCAGGAGCGAAGAGCTGCTCTCCCCCTTTGGGTTTCTCCATCTTTCCTGTCCCCTCACCCCACCCCAGGAGAGGGACCCCCCTTGGCCACGAATGCTGGCTGCCAGGTTTCCATCAGGAAGTGGGACTTGAGGACCTCAAGGAGAAGCTGATGTCCCTTTAAGGTAATCTCCCGGCGCACGTGCGCGCTATATTGTTTGGCAGATTGATGCTAATGGAAATGCGCAGTTATGTTATGTAACAGAAAGCCCGCTGGAAGACAGTGATGGATGAGTTATGTGTAAGCAGAGCATTAACATAACTTACATTATTGCTTTCCCATAATCTTGGGTAGTACAGGGAGGACCACACAGCGAGCAGGATTATCGGGGAGGAACCGGCAGGGCGGGGAGAGGGAGGGTTATCTGAAGGGGTGCATTACCGCTGGCTCTGAAAAAAGAGATGCGCTGGACCGTCTGGTCGCTTTGCAGGGAAGGGATGTGGGTTCCCAGGTGGGATTTGGGACATCCTGGGTCTCTATAAAATTTCATTGGCCCAGTCTTCAAATGTGCACACCGCACTCAGAGATAATAAGTGCTGAAGTGCATCCACAACAGGATTTCAAATCTAATGGGGATCTGACTCTGCACACCTACGTCGCACATCGGGAGGCGATGGGATGTCCAGATGCTCTGGCACGCAACTTCACTAAAAAGTCACAGAAGACGTGATGCGGTGTGCCAAATCCTGCTGTCTTGAAATCTCAGGTTTCATTTCCTTTAAAAAAAAAAAAAAACAACCCACCAAGTTTCTAGTCCTGTTGGAGAGGTTTGAAAGCGCATGGGAAATACCTGGATGAAATCTCAAATGCCACAGAAGTTGGGGTTAGGGTCAGAGCTTCAGTTCCCTGCGCTTCTCCTTGTTTAGCAAAGCCAGATTAATGACAGCACCCTTACTCAGAAGTGCTGTTAAATGGGGCTCGCTCCCAGGTGAATGGGTGCAGGTGTAAGATTCCGCTGCTAATGAACCAAAAATATGCTTACTTAATTCGTATGTTTTGGGAGGAAAGCAATGACAAACCTATACAGCATCTTAAAAAGCAGAGACATCACCTTGCCAACAAAGGTCCGTATAGTTAAAGCTATGGAAGTGAGAGCTGGACCATCAAGAAGGCTGATCGCCAAAGAATTGATGCTTTTGAATTCTGGTGCTGGAGGAGACTCTTGAGAGTCCCATGGACTGCAAGAAGATGAAACCTTTCCATTCTGAAGGAAATCAGCCCTGAGTGCTCACTGGAAGGACAGATCCTGAAGCTGAGGCTCCAATACTTTGGCCACCTCAGGAGAAGAGAAGACTCCCTGGAAAAGACCCTGATGTTGGGAAAGATGGAGGGCACAAGGAGAAGAGGACGACAGAGGACGAGATGGTTGGCAGTGTTCTCGAAGCTACCAGCATGAGTTTGACCAAACCGCGGGAGGCAGTGGAAGACAGAAGTGCCTGGCGTGCTCTGGATATGGGGTCATGAAGAGTCAGACACGACTAAACGACTGAACAACAACAACAATTCATATGTGTGTGTTAAGAGTTTAGGAGTGCGAACGGGCCTCTCTTGACAGATCAAGATGCTGTCCTCCTCTCTTGATCAAGACACTGTGTATTTCCGGGGGGGGGGGGGAGTTAACTGAGGAAAGAACAGTTCCTCAATGTGTTATGATGCTGCGCATTAGTGTTAAGGTTAACTAGAAAACACTGCCCAGTCGGTGACACCGTGGCATTTATTTTTAAGCTGTTAATTAGGGGAATAAATTTGAAAGTAAGACAGTTAATCAATTCTTTTTTCCAAAAAAAATGTGGTTGGCAGTCCTAATTATCTGAAAGAAATATAAACAGTGCTCAGATTGCAGGAGTCCTGGGGACATGGTGTTGCGTCCCTCAGCAAAAGTTACAGGTCTCATCATTTTTGCATTTATCCAAAAACAGTTGAGGGGGAAAATGCATGTATTTTGAAAAAGTGGCATTGGTTATCTGGATTGCTGCCCTTGAATGAATTATATTTATTCAGAATAAAGGAAGGTAAAGGGACCCCTGACCATTAGGTCCAGTCATGGCCAACTCTGGGGTTGCAGCGCTCATCTCGCTTTACTGGCCGAGGGAGCCAGCGTGCAGCTTCCGGGTCATGTGGCCAGCATGACTAAGCTACTTCTGGCGAACCAGAGCAGCACACAGAAACGCCGTTTACCTTCCTGCTGCAGCGGTACCTATTTATCTACTTGCACTTTGAGGTGCTTTCAAACTGCTAGGTTGGCAGGAGCAGGGACCAACCAATGGGAGCTCGCCCCGTCGCAGGGATACAAACCGCGACCTTCTGTTTTTTTGGTTTTTTTTAAATAATTTTTATTTAAGTTTTAAACAACAAAGAAAGAAAAGAAAAACATACACAATACATATCTCAAAAAAAAAGAAGAAAAAAAATAACAAGAACCCACAAAAAAGAACACAATTCAACAATAAAAGACAAAAAACATAACAATTAAAAACAATATCTCTTTTCCATTTCCGTTTTTTTAGTTTGCTTATTTTCTGGACTTCCTCATACCTCCCTCCCCTGTACTCCAATCCAAGTTGTTTGTCCAGCAATTTCCTTTCAACTTTTTCAATCCCAATCTTTAACTTTAATATAATATTGTAATATATGTCTTCAATTTCTTTAAACCTGATCTTTAATCTTAATATAATATAACATTAAAATTTTCCCTCTTAATTGTCAGATTTCCATTTCTTTAAACATCTTTAATCCTAATCTTAATCTTAATCTATCATTAACTTTAACCTGTACAGCTGGAAACCGCCTACTTTCAGTCCAACATCACTCCAACATTCTTTGATTTTACAATGTTTCTGAAGATAGTCTTTGAATCTCTTCCAATCCTCCCCCACCGCCTCCCCTCCCCGGCCATGGACCCCGCCAGCCATCACGAACTGCGACCTTCTGATCGGCAAGTCCTAGGCTCTGTGGTTTAACCCACAGCGCCACCCGCATCCCTTTATTCAGAATAAGGTGGGCTTTAACTTGCAATCCTACACACACTGACCTGGGAGTAGGTCCAACCGAGTATGGTGTGACTTACTTCTGAGTAAACATGCATAGGATCACACTCTTGCTACTCCCAGTCTAGGAGGGGGGAATCTAATCCAGCCCTCCATGTGTGGATGGATTTTATCAGCCCCAGCCAGGGATTCTGGGAATTGGAGTCCTACAACATGTCCAGGTCCTTCAAGACATTTTGCTTCCTGTTGTCCCTTCCCAAGTTGAGGTGCATCAGACCCCCAAAGCAAGCCAAGTTATGTTGGACCCGAGGCAGAAAACCCAGCAAGCTCCTCTTCCCTTCTGAGGCACTGGGAAAACAATCCCATCAAATTAATTAACTAACAATTTGCTGCCTTTTCATGACACCCAAATCTGCTGTCTGAGGAAGAGCCTTCACTCTGCCAAATGGCAGGACTGTGTCTGCCGGAATTGACCATGCATATGGATTTTACTTTCTTGGGCTCTATGATCACTGCAGATGGTGACAGCAGCCATGAAATTAAAAGATGCCAGCTTCTTGGGAGAAAAGCAATGACCAACCTAGACAGCATCTTAAAAAGCAGAGACATCACCTTGCCAACAAAGGTCGTATAGTTAAAGCTATGGTTTTCCCAGTAGTGATGTATGGAAGTGAGAGTTGGACCATAAAGAAGGCTGATCGCTGAAGAATTGATGCTTTTGAATTGTGGTGCTGGAGGAGACTCTTGAGAGTCCCATGGACTGCAAGAAGATCAAACCTAATCCATTCTGAAGGAAATCAGCCCTGAGTGCTCACTGAAAGGACAGATCCTGAAGCTGAGGCTCCAAGACTTTGGCCACCTCATGAGAAGAGAAGACTCCCTGGAAAAGACCCTGATGTTGGGAAAGATGGAGGGCGCAAGGAGAAGGGGACGACAGAGGACAAGATGGTTGGATAGTGTTCTCGAAGCTACCAGCATGAGTTTGACCAAACTGTGGGAGGCAGTGGAAGACAGGAGTGCCTGGTGTGCTCTGGTCCATGGGGTCACGAAGAGGTGGACACGACTAAACGACTAAACAACAAAATGGACCAAACAAAGCAGGCTTTCCTTCTCCCAGCCTCTCCTCAAGGAGCCAGAGAAGAGGCCGGGGTCTTTGGGGAGATACTTCAGGCTTACTGGTGGAGAGCAATTGTATTCCCAGGGTTCCTTTAGGAAGGCAAATCAATTAAAATTATTTAAGTTTATGGCTATAGCCGTACATTGGTACTTTGTTTCTCAAATGCCTTGATTCTCAAACAACTTGGAACCCAAACACTGCAAACCCGGAAGTAAGTGTTCTGGTTTGCAAACTTTTTTTCGGAAGTGCTCCGTTTTGAGTGTTATGCTGACAATTTGAGTCTCACACTTTCATTTGGAGTGTTATTGTTATGTTCTGAGTTGAATAGGATCCAGAATTCAGCAGTCTGATTGGTCCGCTGGAGCCACTCAATCCAACTCCAGGTGGAAGTGAATCCGCAACCTGATTGACCAACAGGAGAATCCCAGAATTAGCCAATCACGTGGGGTCCATTGTGTAAATAATGTATATAAAGCAGACATTTCGGGAGAACTTCCATTCCTCACTACTATGAGCTGAATAAAGAGCATGAAATCCACACTCAACTCCGAGTATATTTCAGTTATGCTGAAGTCTATCTGTTTTTGCAAATTATTTTGCATTTTTGTGGCTCTCTTTTTTGGTGTGTGACTGTATGGAACCCAGTTCAGCTACTGATTGTGTGACTGCAGTACACTGTTGATTGCTTTCATTTTATGGATCAATGGTCTCATCAGATAGTAAAATTCATGTTAAATTGCTGTTTCAGGGGTTGTTATTTTTAAGTCTGGAATGGATTAATCCATTTTGCATTGCTTTCTATGGGAAAGCGCACCTTGGTTTTGGAACGCTTTGGTTTTGGAACAGACTTCCGGAACAGATTAAGTTTGAGAACCAAGGGACCACTGTATTGCTAGAGGTATACCACACATCTTGATTTATGTTGTAAGTTGGCCTGAGAGTAACGTGGGGGCTGCCCTCCAGATGTTCTTGGACTGCCACCCTATCACTGCTGGCAAGAACATCTGGCAGCCACAAGGTTGGCTATCCCTGCCTAAGATCATAACATAAGAAGAAGCTGTTGGATCAGGTCAGTGGTCCATTTTGTCCAGCATCCTGTTCTCACCAGCGGCCAACAAGATGCCCATCATGGGAAGAAGCCCACAAGCAGGATCCGAGCACAAGAAACCTCTCTCCTCTTGAGCTTTCTAGCAATCGGGATTCAGAAGCACAGCTGGAGGCAGAGCAGAGCTATCCTGGCTCCTAGCCATCCCCAGCCCTCTCCTACATGAATTTGTAACAAGTGCGCAGTGCAGTCCCTTTCAGGCTTTGAGCATAGCTGTCAACTTTTCCCTTTTTTAAAGGGAAATTCCCTTATTCCAAATAGGATTCCTTGCAAGAAAAGGGAAAAGTTGACAGCTATGGCTTTGAGTTTATTGAGTCCAGCCAAATAGAAGTGAAAATACAGAGGAAAATTGTCTTGTGCCCAAAATGGTAGAACTGACCAGCCAACAAACCTCTCAAGAGAGAGAGAGGTGAAAAAAATTGTCCTGTGAAATTTTGGTTTTGGAGGACCAACATTTTAAGAAGGAATGGAGAAAAGTTGTAATTTATCCTCAAAACCATTGTAAACAGTTAAAATCGTTAGTGGGATTGCAAGAACACTTGTACAGTGCTACCTCGGGTTAAGTACTTGATTCGTTCTGGAGGTCCGCTCTTAACCTGAAACTGTTCTTAACCTGAAGCACCACTTTAGCTAATGGGGCCTCCCGCTGCCGCCACACGATTTCTGTTCTCACCCTGAAGCAAAGTTCTTAACCCAAGGTACTATTTCTGGATTAGCGGAGTCTGCAACCTGAAGTGTCTGTAACCTGAAGCGTATGTAACCCGAGGTACCACTGTAATGTAATGCAGAACTATGGACATAATGGAGATATAAAAATCTGGATTATTATAAAAGATGCAGAAGTAAAAGGACTAACACTAAGATCCACAAAGGGGAACAGGGAAGTCCAGAAGATTCTTGGGAATCTTGTTTTTATGTAGTATGTTGTGGTGTGAATGTAAATTTTAAGATGGAAAATCAAATAAATAAATGGGGGGGGGGGGAGAGAGAGATTGTCCTGTGAATTCTGCCTGAAATGGTGGAATTGATTGGCCAGCTAGCCTTCCAGAGGCCCAATTTGTTTAAGTAAGAGAAAGCAAATGTTGACACCTGTGGACTTTGGCTCTCAGAGTCCTTGCTGTGTCCGGAAAGAACTGGGCACTGAAACCACTGCTCATTTGGAGGGTGACATCAGCAGGTGTATATTATCACCAGGTGACATCATTGTGGACCTTGCTCAAAGCCTTGCCCATCAGAAAGATCAAAGTAGGTTTTGAGGGCTCCCAGATCCCGCCCTGAAGATTCCACCTGGAACTTGGACCACCCAGCAACTGTTCCAAAGTGCCTCCACCCACCACCTCCCCAGTGGCAAAACTAGTGCCCCACAGACAATCACCTCAAATGCCAAGGCTTTGGGAAAGTCATGGACTTGGCTTCTGCACTAGCCACCCCTCTGCCAGCTCCATTTATAAGGCACTGCTTCTTTGAAGAGCTGCAGCTTTGGCCACCAGAAGCAGGGCCTCTGCAGTGGTGGCCCCTACACCGTTAGGAATTTTCTCCCACTAACACTTGGCTAAAAACTACTTCCTGGCAATCACCACCCATCGGTTCTCATCCTGTCCCCTGGAGCCACAGAATACAAGATTGTTCCGTTTTCTTGAAGGCCATTGTCACATCCACACTCATCTTCTCCAGACTAAGTTGCCAGCTTTCCAAAGTGGCTCTCTGGGTGGTGGAGGGAGCTGCTATGCTAATTTTAGAACATAGAGAGCCTGTGGGATCAGGCCAATGGGCCATCGTCCTGTTCTCGCAGTGGCCAACCAGATGTCTGTGGGAAACCTATGTTACGGAATGACAAGGGTGGGGGACACATCTTTAAAGTTGTTGCAGTGTTAGAAATATTATGCCTGAATGTATCCTTTCAACTTGACAGCTCAGGGAAGATACCTAGCTTTATAAATTGGTAGAAAATCCATACTTTAACTGACTCTCCTCATTCCAACACCATTTAACCCTTTAATAATAATAATAATAATAATAATAATAATAATAATAATAAATTTTATTTATACCCCACCCTCCCTGGCCAGAGCTGGGCTCAGGGTGGCTAACAGGGTGGCCGATAAACCAAGACCACAAGGGGAGGGAAACATAAGGGTTAGACTGAGTCCAAACCAAAGGCCAGGTGGAACAGCTCTGTCTTGCAGGCCCTGCGGAAAGATGTCAAGTCCCGCAGGGCCCTAGTCTCTTGTGACAAAGCGTTCCACTAAGTCGGGGCCAGTACTGAAAAGGCCCTGGCCCTAGTTGAGACCAATCTAACCACCTTGTGACCTGGGACCTCCAAAGTGTTGTCATTTGTGGACCTTAAGGTCCTCTGTGGGACATACCAGGAGAGGCGGTCCCGTAGGTACGAGGGTCCTTGGCCGCATAGGGCTTTAAAGGTCAAAACCAGAAAAGTGAATTTGGACTCCACCTCCCTCTATGAACCAAGAAGCAGGAAGTCCCGTAGGCAGCAGGAATAGGGCATCCCACCATAATTCCCCAAGCGTGAGAGCACATCCACAGCCCCCCACCCAGGGAGCGACCAAGGGGGCAACACTAGACATCTGCAGAGGCAGTTGAGCAAGTCCGGTGTTCTGGAAGCCCATTTCCAGACAAGTCCTGAGGGCAAGGAGATGTCAAGAGTTTTATTGTTCTTCAGTGATGGGGACTTAAGAGGTGTTGGGAAAGGGGTCTGATCAACTGACCTCATGTTGAACTTGTGTAACCCTTGTATGCCCTTCCCCATTTGTGACATGCTAGTGATGTAGTGATGATGTATCAGTGATGCCTCTCAAAGTGTATTCTGGGGAAAAGAGGGAAGTTTTTAAAGAGGATGTCACCCCATGTTTGGGGTTCTTACTGCTGTGGGGACCTGTTGCACAACAATAAAGATCATGGTCTACTGACCGCTGTTTTGCTCCAAATGACTTGGCTGGAACTTCCTTCTTTTACTGACTGCATGGACCCGCGGGGGACTTGCACCCTGAAAGCTGGCCTGTTGAGTAGTCTCTCACCCCAGAATTTTTCCTTATCACCTACAAGCAGGATCCTTTGCACAAGAGCAACTCTCTTGTTCTGTGGTTTCCAGCAACTAGTATTCAGAAGCATCGTTCCCTCCAACCATAGAGTGTAGCCACCATGGCTAGGAGCCATCCATGGCCCTCTCCCCCTCCAGGAATTTGCCTAATTCTCTTTTAAAGCCAACCCAAGTGGCGGCCATCGCTGCCCCCTGCAGCAGCAAGTACCTCAGTTTAACTCTTTTGCTGAGCAAAGAAGGGCTTTCTCTTATCTGTCACGAATCTCTCAAATAATATCTCCAAGGTCCTGTTGATGGCATTTTACCATTGTACTATTGGGAGTGTATTAACTTATGGTCTGCGTGTGTGGTTTTGGAGCTGCACGGTCAGGGAAAAACAATGCCGTCCAGGGTTGTAAAGACTGCGGAGAGAAGAATTGGGTGCACTCTTCCCACCTTGGATCAAATCTATGCTTCCAGGTGCCATAAGAAAGCTGCAGAGATAGTGCAGGATAGTGCGCACCCCGGAAATGATCTCTTTCAGCTTCTGCCTTCTGGAAGAAGGTACAGGGTCATAAAGACTCGGACTAGCCGCCTGAGAAACAGTTTCTATCCAAATGCGATTTGGGTTTTAAACGCAGTGTAAGGTAGTCTCTACGGGAGTATGTTGTATTTAATTATGGGGTATCAGAGTTTTTAGGGGGCTAAACAGGCTGGGATAGCAGGCTTGTGAGTTTCTGAATGTCTGATGTAGATTTTTTCAATTTCGTTGTTCTGTATGGGACAATGACAATAAAGATTATTGTATTGTATCGTATCGTAATCTCCCAACACCCGGCTTCAGTGTAGGGGGAGGACCAGGCCGGTGCAAGCATGAAACAGGATCCGGCCTCTAAGCCTCGCCTTGGAGACAGCACAGTCGCCTTGACCCTGCCAGCTTCGGAGGCCGGAGGTGCCTCCCGGTGGGGGCTCAGTGGGTGTCCATATTTACACGTTTGACATTTGGGGTTGTATCAGGTTATGCCTCCGTCCTTCCCTATAAATCACACCCCCCACCTGCCACCGCCTCCAAACAGGTGCTTCTGCCAAGCTGAGTCCAGGCTCAGGCCCCCACCCAGCCCTTGAAGGCTGCAATATGCTGCCACAGTTCCTCAAGGGCACCCACAAAGCAGGCAGTGTGGCCTAGTGTTTAGAGCAACCTGTCTTGGGTCCAGCCAGATGTTTCGGACTACAACTCCCATCAACCCTACCCATCACATGGCCATGCTGGCTGGGAATGGAGAGAGAGAGAGAGAGAGAGAGAGAGAGAGAGAGAGAGAGAGCTGAATTCGAATCCTTGCTCAGCTCCAAAATTCGCTGGGGTGCCTTGGGCTCAGTCGCAGACTCTCTCCCGGTGCAACCGACTTCACAGGGTTGTCGTTCGCAGTGGGCCAGTGTAATGTAGTGGTCAGAGTGTCAATCTAGGACCCCGGGGACCTGGGCTCGAATCCCCACTCAGCCATGAAGCTCTCACTGGGTGACCTTCAGATCCAGTCTCTGCCTCTCAGCCTAACCTACCTCACAGGGTCATCGTGAGGATTCACTGGGGAGGTGGAGAACTGTGCAGGCCACCGGGAGCTTCTTAGAGGAAAGGTGGAATAGAAATGCAATAAAGGGATAAAAATTTTATAAAGTTAAAAGTGGGGTGGTGGGGAGGAAACTTTTTATTTTTTATTTTATTAAGAAGATTAAAGTAAAAAAGGGAGGAAAAGAATACATTAAAGCATTTAAAAGGCACAGGAAAAAAAACAATAACAATATGGCAATAAAATGTGATTACAGAACTATATAGCATCTATGTAAATAGATTAACTTTACAAACAAAGGTCTGAATGCAGGTCAAAGGAGCACATTTATTTATTTGCCACATTTTTAAGCCCCCTTCTTTCACCCAAGGTGGCTGAGAAGCAGGCAACTCTTTCTCCCTCGCCCATTTTTATCCTCACAACAGTCCTGTGAGGTAGGCTAGGCAGAGAGAGAGAGAGAGAGAGGCCCAAGGTCACCCAGGGAGCTTCATAAAAACTGAGCTGCCTTTTGCGCCCCCCTCTCTGGTTCCTGCCCAGCTTCTTTAAATATTATACCACACTGTCTCTAATAATAATAACAAAACCTTTGAATACGTAATCTGCAACTAATAATATCTTTCAAACAGCAACCTTTGCATTGTTTTTAAAAGGGGACGAGGGGCTTTTTGTCCCGTGTTGACAGCATTGCTGTGGCAGTGATGAGATGTCTAAAAAAGGAGCAGTAACAAATCACTTTGAAGAGAACACCTTTTCCTGCAATTGAGCCGTTTGACCTACTCAGGCTTTCTACTCATGGGTAACACTCACAGCTTTCTGGGAGAGACCAGGGTTTGAATGCCTGCTCAGCCTTGCTGAGCTTCTCCCACCAAAGAATGCTTGCCCCAAACCTGGATCTTGACAACAGGGTTTTATACCTTTCTTTCCTTGCCACCTGTAGGGGACGCGGGTGGCGCTGTGGTCTAAACCACAGAGCCATGGCTTGCCGATCGGAAGGTCAGCGGTTTGAATCCCCGCGACGGGGTGAGCTCCTGTTGCTCGGTCCCAGCTCCTGCCAACCTAGCAGTTCGAAAGCACGTCAAAAGTGCAAGTAGATAAATAGGTACCACTCCGGCGGGAAGGTAAACGGCGTTTCCGTGTGCTGCTCTAGTTCGCCAGAAGTGGCTTCGTCATGCTGGCCACATGACCCGGAAAAACTGTCTGCGGACAAACGCCGGCTCCTTTGGCCAGTAAAGCAAGATGAGCACTGCAACCCCAGAGTTTTATCCTTGCCACCAGCAGTTCCAAGAGTTGGGGGAGAAGTAGGGCAGGTTCCCCCCCACACACACACCTGTTCCCCCCCTTCCACCTTCTTCATGATAGTGGGTTTCACTCTGGTTCCTCCCAGCCAAGCAGGCACCTAAAAACATAAGCAGAGCTCACTGGATCAGGCCAGTGCCCCATCTAGTCCAGCATCGTATTTTGACAGTGGTTGAGCAGTTGCCTGTTGTGGGAAACTTGCAAGCAGGATTTGATCCTATGGAGTAACAGAGAGATGGAGGTGAGGGGCGAGGACTTTTGCTCCATTGCTTTTCACTGCCGCCGATTGAGAGGGACTGGTATACAGTAGGTATACATTTGGCGCCCCCCGGAATTTGGCGCCCGGGTGCCCTGCACCCCCTGCACCCCCGGGTAAAGACGGCCCTGGTCCTGTGGTTATCAGCAACTGGGATTCAGAATAATAATAATAATAATAATAATAATAATAATAATAATAATAATAATTTATTTATACCCCGCCCATCTGGCTGGGCTTCCCCAGCCACTCTGGGCGGCTTCCAACAAAATATTAAAATACTGTAATACATCAAACATTAAAAGCTTCCCTAAACAGGGCTGCCTTCAGATGTCTTCTAAAAACTGGTAGTTGTTCTCTTTGATATCTGGTGGGAGGGCGTTCCACAGGGAGGGCGCCACCACCGAGAAGGCCCTCTGCCTGGTTCCCTGTAGCTTCACTTCTCGCAGTGAGGGAACTGCCAGAAGGCCCTCAGTGCTGGACCTCAGTGTCTGGGTAGAAGGATGGGGGTTGAGACGCTCCTTCAGATATACTGGACCGAGGCTGTTTAGGGCTTTAAAGGTCAACACCAACACTTTGAACTGTGCTCAGAAACGTACTGGGAACCAATGTAGGTCTTTCAATGTAGGCGGCTGCTACCAGTCACCAGTCTAGCTGCCGCATTCTGGATTAGTTGTAGTTTCCGGGTCACCTTCAAAGGTAGCCCCACGTAGAGCGCATTGCAGTAGTCCAAGTGGGCGATAAACAGAGCATGCACCACTCTGGTGAGGCAGAAGCGTCACTGCCTTCATTTGTGGAGGGCAAAGCATAGCTGCCCTGGCGAGGAGTCATCGATAGCCCTCTCCTCCATTGATCTGTGCAGCTCTCTTAAAGCCAGCTCAGCTGGCAGCCACCCCTCTCCCCACAACGCCGCCTTCTTCTTCTTCTTCTTCTTCTTCTTCTTCTTCTTCTTCTTCTTCCTCTTCTCTTTGCAGAATGGCAGGTTCAAAATAGCATTTGATGCAGTGCACGGGGGCTGAAGCGCATGGTTGGAATGCCAAAAGAGGGAGCCAGCGCCACAAGGCAAAAAATGCATGAATTCGCCATTGAGGGAGGGGAGGGGAGGGGAGGGGAGGCAGATGAATCTTCTCAACTAACAGAGTTTTCTTCTTCTGTGTTAAACCCGGCAGGCCCGGGCATGTTGTGTTTCCAAGGCTAAACACAGCAGCCTTTGAGAGGCAGGTCTGTGGCTTCACGGCTGGGGTGGGGATGGGCTGGGGGATAAATGGAAGGGATTCTTCTTGCAAAAGTCAACTTGGCACAGCCCGCAAGTCGCTTAGCTTTTGCTAAATGTGTGTCCAAGGAACGATATCACAGGGCTGCCTGTGCCAGAGGAGTTCCGCGTCAATTCCGCCTATCAGTATCACAATATTACAACATCACGGAATATGAAGTGTCAACGTAGGAAGGGGCGTCACGTGGAAGATGGAGCAAGCTTGTTTTCTGCAGGTCTGGAAGAGAAGACTTGATTCAAATGACAAGGAAGAAGATTCCAGCTCAACATTAGGAGGGGGGCTGTTAATGGGTTGCTGTTTTTGTTTTTATTATGTATTTTGTGGTTTTACATCTTTGATTTTATTCTGTGAACTGCCCTGAGACCCCCGGGAGGTACCGTATTTTTTGCTCTATAAGACTCACTTTTTCCCTCCTAAAAAGTAAGGGGAAATGTGGGTGCGCCTTATGGAGCAAATTCAGGCTGCGCAGCTATCCCAGAAGCCAGAACAGCAAGAAGGATTGCTGCTTTCACTGTGCAGAGATCCCTCTTGCTGTTCTGGCTTCTGAGATTCAGAATATTTTTTTTCTTGCTTTCCTTCTCCAAAAACTAGGTGCGTCTGGTGGTCTGGTGCATCTTACAGAGCAAAAAATACGGTATATAAATTCAATAATAGGGAGGTATATAAATTCAATAAATAATAAATAAGTAAGAGTGGCAGGGGCAACCCAGTCATACATAAATAATAAACTATTATTGGTATTGTTATCCTTGAAGGTAAGAGCTGTTCAACCGTGGAATGGACCCCCTCAAGTGACTGTAGACTCTCTCTCCTTGGAGGTTCTTAAGCAGAGGTTAGATGGCCATCTGTTATGGATGCTTTAGCTGAGATTCCTGCATTGCAGGGGGGTTGGACTAGATGGCCCTCAGGATGTCCCTTCCAACCAGAGACATACCTAGACTCTATGTGGGGCTACCTCTGAAGGTGACCCAGAAACTACAACTAATCCAGAATGCGGTAGCCAGACTGGTGACTGGGAGCAGCCACCGAGACCACATAACACTGGTCTTGACAGACCTACACTGGCTCCCAGTACGTTTCTGAGCACAATTCAAAGAGTTGGTGCTGACCTTGAAAGTCCTAAATGGCCTCAGCCCAGTATATCTGAAGGAGCATCTCCACCCCCATCGTTCAGCCCGGACACTGAGGTCCAACGCCAAGGGCCTTCTTGTGGTTCCCTCCCTGTGAGAAGCCAAGTTACAGGGAACTAGGCAGAGGGCCTTCTCAGTGGTGGCACCTGCCCTGTGGAACGCCCTCCCACCAGATGTCAAAGAGAAAAACAACTACCAGACTTTTAGAAGACATCTGAAGGCAGCCCTGTTTAGGGAAGCTTTTAATGTTTAACAGACTATTGTAATTTAATATTGTGTTGGAAGCCACCCAGAGTGGCTGGGGAAACCCAGCCAGATGGGTGGGGTATAAAGAATAAATTATATTATTATTATTATTATTATTATTATTATTATTATGCCTTCTTATCTTATCTTTCTGTGATTCCTAATTCTTTTTTTCTTTATGTAAATTCCATTTATATTTATGTTTTGTGAAGTTGGGTTGGGTGATCTTGGGTTTATGAAGATACACACAGGAAGATGATGGATGGAAGAGGAAGGGCCTTGCCCGTAAGAGCCATTCCCTAGGGTCCTGTACCCAATGAGGCTTAGAATCTAATAGAAGAGCCTATTGCTGAACAAGTCGAACAAGATTCTTTGTAGGACCTTAACTGGCCATGTGAGTGTCCTCACCAGCAACCCCAAAGAATGAGCCAGGTTGCAAGAGCTGCAATTGAGCGATGGGACCCTCAAGGCTAAGGGGTGGGCCTTTCCTTCCCCTTCTCACCTAGCTGCTAGGTAAGAGAATAATAGCTGGTGTGAAAGCAGCCTGGAAGCTGGAGACACGGAGACCTGCTTGCTCTGCACTGGATCCAAAGCTGAGACAAACAGAGAAGAAAGATCTGATGGGTGCTAATGCTGTGAGCCCCTCCATCACATGCTCAGGTTGTAAAAAGGTAAAGGGAGCCCTGACCATTAGGTCCAGTCGCAGAGACTCTGGGGTTGCGGCGCTCATCTCGCTTTATTGGCCGAGGGAGCCGGCGTACAGCTTCCGGGTCATGTGGCCAGCATGACTAAGCCGCTTCTGGCGAACCAGAGCAGCACACGGAAACGCCATTTACCTTCCCGCCGGAGCAGTACCTATTTATCTACTTGCACTTTGACGTGCTTTCGAAGTGCTAGGTTGGCAGGAGCAGGGACCGAGCAACGGGAGCTCACTCCGTCACAGGGATTCAAACCTCCGACCTTCTGATCAGCAAGTCCTAGGCTCTGTGGTTTAACCCACAGCGCCACCCGCGTCAGGTGTATCTATGTGTAAATAAACCATATATCCTAAAGACACCACAGTCTCCACTGACCTTCCTTCCAAGGAAGGTAAAAAAAGGTAAAGGACCCCTGGATGGTTATGTCCACTCAGAGGCGACTATGGGGTTGCGGCGCTCATCTCGCTTTCAGGCCAAGGGAGCCGGCGTTTGTCCACAGACTGCTTTCCAGGTCATGTGGCCAGCAGGACTAAACTGCTTCTGGCGCAACGGAACACTGTGACAGAAGTCAGAATGCATGGAAACGCTGCTTACCTTCCCGCCACAGCAGTGCCTATTTATCTACTTGCACTGGTGTGCTTTCAAACTGCTAGGTAGGCAGGAGCTGGGACAGAGCAAAGGGAGCTCACTCTTTTGCGTGGATTCGAACCGCCGACCTTCTGATCAGCAAGCCCAAGAGGCTCAGTGGTTTAGACCACAGCGCCACCCACGTCTCTTCCAAGGAAACCAAACCCTGAATACATTCCCAGAACCCCTGGATTCTCTCGCCGCTGAGTGATTGGGGTGGCGAGGAACGCCATCAACAGTACAAAGAGCATGTTTTCATTTTTCATATAATGTTTATTCATTTTCAGGAAGAATGTTCTACGCAGTGTTATCAAACAGGATCTGGTGGCGATATACACAGTCCACATACAATTATAGATCGCTGCCGAACAAAAGCGGGCATGAAATAAAACCAAAGTAAATAAACCTCAGATATGTGAATGCCTGGTAGGTGGAGGCTGGAACTATTCATAGCATAGGCATAACGGTTAAACAAGACGTGGTAACAAAACACAAGCGCTATTGTGCCAAGGGAAAGTAAATAAAGCATTCAAACGCCCCAAGTCCTTGCATCAGGCATATTCGTTTGTAGGCTGAGGGAAGTGGTTTCTCCTTGCCTGCAAATGAAATAAATTCAGACCAAACAGGTCCCACATCATCCTTTCTTCTTTGGCCCCTCGTAAAGACTCTTAGCTTATTAGTTAGGTGGGGTTTTTCCCCCAGCAAGGCAACATCCCACACTTTAGTGTACCCAGAATATGATGTTTGACCCCATCAAAACTCTGCTAAAACCGGACTCTGAAACGGAACCCTCCTGCTGAAATCTGAGTGTGTGGAATGGGAGGGGGGCTGCCCAGCGCTTAATCTTGGCTGGATCCTGCACACTCAGTCTGCGTTCCAGCAAACACCCTCCCACGCTGAGCTAAATATTTCACAAATTAGCACGTGCCACCATTAACTCATTTTATCCTTCGCATTATTATTTCCCCCCTGCCCTTATAGCTATTTAATAATCCTGAAGAACAGACCCTATCTTACGACTTCCAATTTTTAATATGACTTTTGTCTAAGGGGGTGTCAGGCTGATACCCCAGTATCAAGCTGGCAAAACCCCAAGGAAAATAATTTCCTGTCGACACATTCTTGCTCATTAAAAAGGACATCTGAGCCGTCGAAAGGAAAACAGCACCCAGGATTTGAAGAGGGAAAGAGGATAGCAACTTTGGGCGAAGGGAATAATAAAACCTTAAAATAAAAACTTGGCTTCTGTTTGCTGGTAGAGCAAGTGATGGTCACTGCAGGCTGGTTGGGGAGCCATAGACACACATAGCAGGAAAGAGGAAGTGCAGCAGGAGGAGAGATTTGCATAACATTTGCAGGTTTATGCAATTTGCTAATTCATAAGTATTGGTGCGGGACGCGGGTGGCGCTGTGGGTTAAACCACAGAGCCTAGGACTTGCTGATCAGAAGGTCGGCGGTTCAAATCCCCGTGACGGGGTGAGCTCCCGTTGCTCTGTCCCAGCTCCTGCCCACCTAGCAGTTCGAAAGCACGTCAAAGTGCAAGTAGATAAATAGGTACTACTCCGGTGGGAAGGTAAATGGCGTTTCCATGCGCTGCTCTGGTTCGCCAGAAGCGGCTTAGTCATGCTGGCCACATGACCCAGAAGCTGTACGCCGGCTCCCTCGGCCAATAAAGCGAGATGAGCACCGCAACCCCAGAGTTGGCCACGACTGGACCTAACGGTCAGGGGTCCCTTTACCTTTACTTAAGTATTGGTGCAATTTAGGAACAATTGGAAACACAGTACACTGGGGAAGGTGTGTTCTGTGCCAGCTCAGGTGCTGTCCAGGTGCTCAGCTGAGGATGGATGAGACGGTCTCTGCTCACCCTTTCTCTGCTTCTTTTTCTTACAATAATAGTAGCAATAAATTATTACTTATACCCTGCCCATCTGGCTGGGTTTCCCCTGCCACTCTGGGTGGCTCCCAACCAAATATTAAAAACACAATACAGCATTAAACATGAAAAACTTCCCTAAGCTGCCTTCAGATGTCTTTTAAAAGTAAGATACTTGCTTATTTCCTTGACATCTCATGGGAGGGCGTTCCACAGGGCGGGAGCCACCACCAAGAAGGCCCTCTGCCTGGTTCCCTGTAACTCCTCTTCTCGCAGGAAGGGAACTGCCAGAAGGCCCTCGGAGCTGGACCTGTGTCTGAGCTGAATGATGGAGGTGGAGACGCTCCTTCAGGTATACTGGACTGAGGCCATTGAGGGCTTTAAAGGTCAGCACCAACACTTTGAATTGTGCTCGGAAACATACTGGGAGTCAGTGTAGGTCTTTCAAGACCGGTGTTATGTGGTCTCGGCGGCCGCTCCCAGTCCCCAGTCTAGCTGCCACATTCTGGATTAGTTGTAGTTTCCGGGTCACCTTCAAAGGAAGCCCCACGTAAAGCGCATGGCAGTAGTCCAAGCGGGAGATAACCAGAGCATGCATCACTCTGGTGAGACAGTCTGCGGACAGGGAGGGTCTCAGCCTACGTACCAGATGGAGCTGGTAGACAGTTGCCCTGGACACAGAACTGACCTGTGCCTCCATGGACAGCTGTGAGTCCAAAATGACTCCCAGGCTGCACACCTGGTCCTTCAGGGGCACAGTTACCGCCAGATAGCTCTTCAAACAAAAGGTCCTTCCAAACAGATTAGGACAGGGCACCCTGGGGTGCAGGTAGGACAGGCGGTTTTTGATCAGCGGGACTGGTACTTCTACAGGTGCCACATTATCACCGTTCTGCAGTTGTAAGAACTCGATCAGTTATACTGTGGCACTTTGGAACTCCCTGCCTCTTGATATCAAGCGGCACCTTCGCTGCACCCTTTCCCCAGCCTGCTGAAAACATCCTTGCTTAGACAAACCTGTCCAGATGTGTAGAGAGTGGAGGTATCTTTCATCCAGCCTTTCTCAAACCTGGTTCCCCAGATGTGGCTGGACTACAATTCCCATCATCCCTAGCTAGCAGGAGCAGTGGCCAGGGATGGTGGCAATTGTAGTCCAGCCACATCTGGGGACCCCAGCTGGAGAAAGGCTGTTTTAATCTGTTTTAGTATTTTAACTTTTAAAGTACTGTGGTCTTTTTTTCCTTTATTGTTTCATCTTTTTTGTAAACCGCTCTGATGGGATGTTGTTGTTGTTGTTTACAGCCAAGCGGTGTGCAAATTTTATGAAATAAGTAACCCCCTAGGCCATGGGCAGGCAAACTAAGGCACGGGGGCCGGATCTGGCCCAATCGCCTTCTCAATCCGGCCCATGGACAGTCCGGGAATCAGCGTGTTTTACATGAGTAGAATGTGCCCTTTTATTTAAAATGCATCTCTGGGTTATTTGTGGGGCATAGGAATTCGTTCATTCCCCCCCCAAAAAAATATAGTCCGGCCCCCCACAAGGTCTGAGGGACAGTGGGCCAGCCCCCTGCTGAAAAAGGTTGCTGACCCCTGCCCTAGGCACTCCCTGCAAGCAGAAACTTCACCTGCTGCAAAATTTAGCTGCCAGAATTCTGGGCGGCTTTAAAAGAGGATAAGGCAAATTCACGGAGCAGAGGGTTGTCACTGGCTACTGGCCACAGTTGGAGGCAGCAATGGTTCTGAATGCCCGTTGCTAGAAACCACAGGAAAGAGGGCTCTCGCACCCAGAACCTGCTTGCAGGTTTCCCATGGGAGCACCAGGATGGCCACTGTGAGAACAGGATGGGCCACTGGCCTGATCCATAGCTGTCAACGTTTCCCTTTTTTTTAAGTGAAATTCCCTTATTCCGAATAGGATTCCTCGCAAGGAAAGGGAAAAGTTGACAGCTATGGCCTGGTCCAAAAGGCTCTTCTTATGTTGAGAGAGAGAGAGGAGAGAAAATCTTGGCATCCTCCATCTCTCAGCATCAGATCAATAACTGATCTTTCCCTCACAGCCTGACATCTTTCATCTTGTCTAGCAGTGGAGTTAATCTCCTGCTATCAGATCGATGTCAAAAAAACCAGCATTAAGGCTTCGGGGCCCAATCAAAACTCATCTTCATCATCTTCGCCATCTCTTGTCCTTCGGAGGCAGGAGCGGCCCCATCGCTCCTCGCAGGCAGGTGAGCGTTATCTGCGCCCTGCAGGTGGCCGGGAGGAAGGTGGAAACAGGTGAAAGGATGGCGGCTGTCAACTAACCCAAGGAAGAGACGGGTGACGAACCATCTTGCCTCTTAACCAAATGAATTAATCGACAGAATGCCCGCGTTTTGCACCTTGCCAAAAAACCTCGGGGCAGGTCTTCCTTTCCGGCATCGAGGAAAGGGTGGTGCAATTTGCAGTTTAATAAAAGTCAAGCTACTAGTCCTTCACACAAGGATGGGGAAGCTTTCTTGGCCTGAGGTTGGCAAGCCCTTTTAGACTACCTTGCAGGGGTGGTGTGTCGGTGGTGGGCGGGGCTAGAGGCAAAAGGTCCCTAGAGGAAAAGGTTACCTGGAAAGAGCAGGTGATGTTCAATGCTGCAAAAGTCAAATGTTGCTAAACACACTCGCATTCATATTCTCCATCTGGGCATCATTACAGATCAAAGGACATTTCGCAGCTAGGTAAAAGCACCTGAGATGAGGCCTGGGGAGTGCTCAGGAGAGATGATTATTATCAATAATAATAATAATTTATAAAATTGTATATGTCTGCAAGTCTCAACGCAGTTCCCAACATAAAAGCACAATATAAAAGCACAAAATACATAATGAGAAAGAACAATAATTTCCCGCTCCACCATCCCCAACACATTTTAAAAGGGCGTTGGATGTCAATCAGCCCCTCAAACGCTGTGGGCCCAACTTGGCCTGCCAGGGATTTGAATTTTTCCTGCAAGATTGGAATCTGGCCCATGGATCAGAAAGTTCCCCTGCCCCAATATACAGGGGTTTATCTGCAGATATATGTGGTGCACACTGCAGAATTCATTTTGGTGGGCTTATTGGTGAGCTGGTTTTGTTTTGATTTTACACGTTTGATATTTTATGTGAACCGCCCTGAGACCTTCGGGTATAGGGCGGTACAGAAATTAAATTTAATTAATTAATTAACCAATGGTTGAAGAGGAAAGTTTATGCCTGGTGCCTAAAGGTGTGCAATGAAGGCGCCAGACGAATCTCAATGGGGGGGCACCCCACAAACGGGGTCCGTTCTCATGTTCCAGGGGCTAGAGAGAATTTTTTATTAATATTATTATTTGTACCCCGTCCATCTGGCTGGGTTTCCCCAGCCACTCAGGGCAGCTTCCAACAAAGATTGAAAATACATTAAAATGTCACACATTAAAAACTTCCCTGAACAGGGCTGCCTTCAGATGTCTTCTAAATGTCAGATACTTGTTTTTCTCTTTGACATCTGATGGGAGGGTGTTCCACAGGCCACCACCAAGAAGGCCCTCTGCCGGGTTCCCTATAAGCTCACATCTCGCAGTGAGGGAACCGCCAGAAGGCCCTCACAGCTGGACCTCAGAGTCCGGGCAGAACGATGGGGATGGAGACGCTCCTTCAGGTCTACTGGGCCGAGGCCGTTTAGGGCTTTCAGGGTCAACACCAACACTTTGAATTGTGCTCGGAAACATATTGGGAGCCAATGTAGGTCTTTCAGGACCGGTGTTATGTGGTCTCGGCGGCCACTCCCCAGTTACCAGTCTAGCTGCCGCATTCTGGATTAGTTGTAGCTTCCGGGTCACCTTCAAAGGTAGCCCCACGTAGAGCGCATGGCAGTAGTCCAAGCGGGAGATAACTAGAGCATGCACCACTCTGGTGAGACAGTCCGCGGGCAGGGAGGGTCTCACCTGCGTACCAGGTAGAGCTGCCTGGGATACAGAATTGACCTGTGCCTCAATGGACAGCTTTGAGTCCAGAATGACTCCCAGGCTGTGCCCCTGGTCCTTCAGGGGCACAGTTGCCCCATTCAGGACCAGGGAGTCCCGTCCCCCACACCCGCCCGCCCCCTGTCCCCCCAAAACAGTACTTCTGTCTTGTCAGGATTCAACCTCAATCTGTTAGCCGCCATCCATCTTCCACCCACCTCCAGGCACTCACACAGGACCTTCACCGCCTTCACTGGTTCTGATTTGAAAGAGAGGTAGAGCTGGGTATCATCCGCATATTGATGGACACCCAGTCCAAACCCTCTAACCATCCTCCAACCGCCTCCAATGGATTTGAGGGCCACATGCTCCAGCCCAGCCTTAGCAGAAGAAAAGGCCAAGTTATTAATTGATTGCGTTTTTATCTCACCTTTTCCTCCAAGGAGATCAAGCAGGGGCTCCTGGTTCTCCCCCTCCTCATTCCACCCCACAACAACCCTGCGAAGTAGGTTACGCTGAGAGGCAGCGACTGGTTTCCGAGGTCACAGAATCATAGAATTGTAGAGTTGGAGAGGACATCCAGTGCAGGAATCTCAGTTAAAGCATCCATGACAGACGGCCATCCAGGCTCTGCTTAAAAAGTGAAAGAGAGTCCTCCACCTTCCATTCATTCATTCATTCATTCATTCCATCCCTTCCCTTCCCTCCCTCCAAGAGACCCCCACACAGCAAAAGGCGAGGACAGTTAAAACAATACGTAGCTGTTTCAAAAGCAGTGCCAGCAGCATTAGGTAGGGCTATAGCAACCATAAAACACTAAAACAGCAGAGGGTTGTTGTTGTTTAAATAATGCAGGAGCCATCAAAAATAATTTACAGGCCGCGGCAATTAAAACCACTTCAAAGGGGGAGCCACTCTTTACGATCCCAAAGTTGCCCTAAAGCCCTGAGCAGGTGAGATGGGCCTCCTCGCCTTGTATTGTTGCAGAGCCTCCGAAAAGAAAGAGATGTCCCTTGTTGGGCCAGGCAGGCAGGGTCAGCCAAGGCTATTTATTTGGCCAACCAGCCAGAGCAGCAAATGGTGCCCCCAAGGCAAGGGGCACCATCAAAGCCCCCCAAGAGGACTCGGGGGCACCAGGTTGGGAAAGGCTGCCCTCAACCACGCTGATTCGATTGCAAAAGCTGTTGATTCACCATTCCGTGAACCATCTTTGTCCACTAGAAGAGCACAAATGAAAAGCAAAGCAGATGTACCTGTATCTCCCGGGGGGGGGGGGCAGATAAAACACACACACACACACACACACACACACACACACACACACACAGAGGGCCAGATTTAGGTTTGATGAGGCCCTAAGCTTCTGAAGGTAATGGGGCCCTCTCTATGTCCAGCTGTCCTTTTGTGTTGAATATATGCTATACCTGAAGGAGCGTCACCATCCCCGTCGTTCTACCTGGACACTGAGGTCCAGCGCCGAGGGCCTTCTGGCGGTTCCCTCCCTGCGAGAAGCTAAGTTACAGGGAAGCAGGCAGAGGGCCTTCTTGGTGGTGGCACCCGCCCTGCGGAACGCCCTCCCACCAGATGTCAAAGAAAAAAATAACTACCAAACTTTTAGAAGACATCTGAAGGCAGCCCTGTTTAGGGAAGCTTTTAATGTTTAATAGGTTATTGTATTTTAGTCTTTTGTTGGAGGCCAGATGGACGGGGTATAAATAATAAATTATTGTTGTTGTTGTTGTTGTTTATTTATTATTATTATTATTATTATTATCATCATCATCATCATCATTATCATTATTATTATTATGTCATTTATGGACCTCATAGGTATCTCAAGCCATTTGCGCATGTTGCCATGCAGCCAGTCCATGCAGAATGTAGGCACCCTATATATAGAAAGGAGCAAACCAGTGGTATTTTAGGGAGCAGGCTAGCAGGTGGGGCCCGTGACTTACATGATAGAAGCCTACACAACGCAAAACACTGTTGTTGTACGTAGGGTTTTTTAAAATTTGTTTTCTATCTTATATTTTGGGAATGTACATCCAGTTGCTTTTTCCTTTAAATTTTTTTGGGGCCCCCAAGAGAGTGGGGTCCTAAGCTAGAGCTTGTTTAGCTTATACATAAATCCGGCACTGCAGAGGATGTATGTATAGGAGTCGGAAAATAGAAACAGAGCCTGCAAAGCGAGTGGTGTGGGAGAACTCTGGACCACTTCCCCAATATCTCCCTGTACAACCATCCCTCTCCAGACTCCAGAGATCAGGGGAGGGAGGCAAATGCTATTCTGGGAGGGTGAATGAGAAAGAGACCCTCTTCCCCCACGGTCAGAAAGAGCGTCAGAGGAAGCTGGGCCTCCCCAGTCTGGTGTCTCTCCCCCCCCCCCTTTTTTTAAAGGATTTTTATTTGGTTTTATGAATTCATTCACACACAAAATCACAAATGATAAACATTACCCAAAAAAATTCCAAATCTTTAGACTTCCCTCCTCCCCTCTGTGGGTTCTTTCGTTAACCTTTTCAGCTGCGTCTTATAAATCCTCCTAATTTTTCCAGTCCTCCAGCATATCCATAGTCTCTGTAACATTACAGGAGTTATTTAAAACCTGCCCAAGAGTTCAAGTGTTTACAGGGGTCAGTCAAATATATAATATAGATTTCTCCCATTCTTTGTTGAAGTTTTGATCCTCCTGGTATCTGATTTCCCCAGTCATTCTTGCCATCTCTGCAACCAGCCTGGTGTCTCCAGATGTTGCCAGACTCCAAATCCCATCAGCCCCAGCCAGCTCAGCCAATGGTCCAGGGTGATGGGAGTTGTAGTCAAAAGCATCTTCACCAACAATAAGGCTGATGTTCCATGTGAACCCCTTTTAATGTATTTGCTTGTCTCCGCTTGGCTAACAATTGCCCAGGGATCGAGAACTAACACAGTCTCCCCCTTGATACTTGGTTTAAGAAGGTCTTATTTGCTGCAATTTCTTTTTAAAAAACTCACCCGTTCTTCACAAATTTCCAGGGCTAAAGCGAAACCTAGGGTCTAGCCATGGTGGTCACTCGTGGCTTAGATCAAAAGACAGACTCGTGGCTGGCAGGTTCCTGCAAAGTATGATTTTATCTGGAGTCAATTGTATTCCAGGAATTATTATTGACCTCTCCGTCGTGCTTCCATGGGATAGAAATCTTTTTATTTGCAAGATTGCTTTTAGATCTCTGCAATAACCCTTCCTCTGCTCTGCGTCAGTTTCTTTCTTAAGCTGCGGGCCATTCAATGGCAAGCCGGCAAGTCGTGGTTCGTTTCTGTATCCCTCAAACATCTGTATGGTTCTGTGTAATAAAATAGTTTTTAAAAATTAAAGGGGAGAAATCTGAAAGGGACCAGGTTAAAGGAACCTCACTTACCTTGACAGGCAGCAATGGCACTGCAGGGTTTCAAGCAAGGCTCTCTCCTAGCCATGGGTAGGCAAACTAAGGCGCAGGGCAGGATCCGGCCCAATCGCCTTCTAAATCCAGCCTGTGGACGGTCCGGGAATCAGTGTGTTTTTACATGAGTAGAATGTGTCCTTTTATTTAAAATGCACCTCTGGGTTATTTGTGGGGCATAGGAATTCATTCATTTTTTTTTCTTTCCAAAATATAGTCCAGCCCCCCCAAGGTCTGAGGGACAGTGGACCGGCCCCCTGCTGAAAATGTTTGCTGACCCCTGCTCCTAGCCCTACCTAGAGATCCTGAAAACTGAATCTGAGATGACCTCCATGTCCTGAAGATGCTCTGCCACTGAGCCATGGCACTTTGCACATGAACAGGAGCTCTAGGCAGCCGCTGCCATCCTTTTCAAGGAGGCTAAGGCAGAAGAACATGGGAGAGGCTGTGGCTATCTTAATCAGGCACTACGGTATACAGGACCGAGGCCCTTTAGGTCAGCACCTAACACTTTGAATTGTGCCTGGAAACATACTGGGAGCCAATGTAGGTCTTTCAGGACCGGTGTTATGTAGTCTTGGCGGCCGCTCCCAGTCACCAGTCTAGCTGCCGCATTCTGGATTAGTTGTCGTTTCCGGGTCACCTTCAAAGGTAGCCCCACGTAGAGCGCATGGCAGTAGTCCAGGCGGGAGATAACTAGAGCATGCACCACTCTGGAGAGACAGTGCGCAGACAGGGAGGGTCTCATCCTGCGTACCAGATGGAGCTGGTAAACAGCCGGCCTGGACACAGAACTGACCTGCGCCTCCATGGACAGCAGTGAGTCCAAAATGACTCCCAGGCTGCGTACCTGGTCCTTCAGGGGCACAGTTGCCCCACTCAGGACCAGGGAGTCCTCCACACCTGCCTGCCTCCTGTCCCCCAGAAACAGTACTTCTGTCTTGTCAGAATTCAACCTCAATCTGTTAGCCACCATCCATCCCTCCTCCAACCACCTCCATGAATTTGTCCTCTTTTAAAGCCATCTGATTTGGTGGCCATCACTGCCTCCTGTGGCAGGGAGTTCCACAGTTCCACAGTTTAGCTTTCTTTTTTCTGCCCACGGATATCAGAATTTGAAAAAGGTCCCCCAGGGAAGTGACAGACTCCATACCTCCATTCGGGGCATTTTTTCAGCCACGCAGTTCCGGCCCCTCTCAGGTGGGCGCCAGTGCCATTATAAGAGAACAAGGGAGGCGTTCGCAGTGAGTTCCAGCACCTTCCCCCCGCCCCTCCACCCCCCTAGAAAAACAGCATTGCCTCCATGTCACCCCACCGTGGCAAGCAAGCTCAGTTCTCCCCTGGGTCCACCCCACGAAGGCAGTCGCTGCTCTGAGAGGGGGAGGCAGTAAAAAAAAAAGAACAAGCCGGAATGAAAAGGGAACTGTTTGATTTACTGTTCTCAAGAAGAATTAGGAGAATGCTGAAAGAAAAGCAGAGGAAAGGCTGGGGGCCATAAATCTTGCTTCAGGAGCAGATAAAGAAAACATGCTTCTATTCCTGGAGGAAGGCAAAGGAGGACTCTCTCTCTCTCTCTCTCTCTCTCTCTCTCTCTCTCTCTCGTGTGTGTGTGTGTGTGTGTGTGTGTGTGTATACTGAGTTGAATACGATTCAGAATGCAGCAGTCTGATTTGTCCTAGAAAAATAGGATCCAGATTGCAGCAGTCTGATTGGTCCGCAGGAGCCACCCAATCCAGCTCCAGGTGGAAGTGAATCCACAACCTGATTGGCCTACAGGAGAATCCCGGAATTAGCCAATCACATGGGGCCCATTGTGTAAATAAGGTATATAAAGCAGACATTTCGGGGGAACTTCCATTCCTCACTACTATGAACTGAATAAAGAGCATGAAATCCACACTCAACTCCGAGTATATTTCATCCTCTTTTAAAACCATCCAACTTTTAGACCATCCCTGCTTCCTGTGGGAGGGAGTTCCATAGTCTAACAATGTGCCGCATGAAGAGGTCCTTTCTTTTATCCAGCCAGTAGTCCGTTTACATCCGCCTTTCCCAACCTGGGGAGCCTCCAGAAGCTTTAGACTCCAGCTTCCACCAGCCAGACGCCCCTTTGGAAGACTCAGGAGAGAGAAAAGAAAGTCCTTCTTTATGCAACGCAGAGTTAAACTGCGGAACTCCCTCTCACATGGAGCGGTGATGGCCTTAAAAGAGGATATGACATATTCATTTAGAAGGAGAGGGCTATTGATGACTACTGGACAAAATGGCTATGCTTTTTTTAAAGTCCCAGTGGACTTCTGTTCCTATAGTTTTGCATTAATAATAAATAATAATAATAATAAATTTTAATTTATACCCCAGGCTCAGGGCAGCTGACAACAAATTTAAAACACTTAATTATAAAAGGAGCATAAAATACAGTATAAAAACATGAATAACAATAAAATTCAAAAATCAATTTAGGGGAAATAAGCATTAGATAGTCCCCAGGGCTAGCTGGCTGAATTATTAAATGTTAATAGCATTATTATTATTATTATTATTATTATTATTATTATTCTGTTAGTATTTCCAGTATTATTTCTATTCTATGTTGTTAGCCGCTTCGAGCTTTCCTGTAAAGGAAATATAAATACATTTTCATATTAAATAAAAAGCCACAATTTTGTCTGCTCAACCACTAACATATTATTTCCCCTTTAATCAGAGGTCACGGTGAACCCCCTCGCCCGTCACTCTCTGGGTGGAAAATTGCCCCACCGCCGTCGGGCCACGCAAAGCTGCAAGCTGCCCCTGTCCTCATGTCAAAGGTTGACCGGATTTATGGTTTTTAATATTTGCACTATTGATTGTGAGGTTGTCTCGAGGGTTGTCGCAACGAGCACAACTGCTGCTCTTTGGACGGAGGCGGCTGCTTTTGAAGACTCCTGTGCGTGAAAAATGGGTATTAACTGAGAGGAAGAGATTTAAAAGCATTCATAAACCTGGATGGGTTTGTTTGTGCGGTTTCCACCCCAACTTTTCCCTCCTGTAATCTTTTCCCCCTTATCCCCTTCCTCCCTTCCCCTCTCTCTCTCTCTCTCTCTCTGGCACATGAAGTTCTTAATAATAATAATAATAATAATAATAATCTATTTATACCCCTCCCATCTGGCTGGGTTTCCCCAGCCACATTGGGCGGCTTCCAACAGAACACTAAAATACAATAACCTATTAAACATTAAAAGCTTCCCTAAACAGGGCTGCCCTCAGATGTCTACTAGAAGTCTGGTAGTTGTTTTTCTCTTTGACACCTGATAGGAGGGCGTTCCACAGGGCGGGTGCCACTACCAAGAAGGCCCTCTGCCTGGTTCCCTGTAACTTGGCTTCTCGCAGGGAGGGAACCGCCAGAAGGCCCTCGGAGCTGGACCTCAGTGTCTGGGCTGAACGATGGGGGTGGAGACGCTCCTTCAGGTATACTGAACCGAGGCCGTTTAGGGCTTTCAAGGTCAGCACCAACACTTTGAATTGTGCTCAGAAACATATTGGGAGCCAATGTAGGTCTTTAAGGACTGGTGTTATGTGGTCTCAGCGACTGCTCCAGTCACCAGTCTAGCTGCCGCATTCTGGATTAGTTGCAGTTTCCGGGTCACCTTCAAAGGTAGCCCCACATAGAGCGCATTGCAGTAGTCCAAGCGGGAGATAACCAGAGCATGCACCACTCTGGCGAGACAGTCTGCGGACAGGGAGGGTCTCATCCTGCGTATCAGATGGAGCTGGTAGACAGCTGCCCTGGACACAGAATTAACCTGCGCCTCCATGGACAGCTGTGAATCCAAAATGACTCCCAGGCTGTGCACCTGGTCCTTCAGGGGCACGGTTACCCCATTCAGGACCAGGGAGTCCTCCACACCCGCCCACCCCCTGTCCCCCCAAAACAGTATTTCTGTCTTGTCAGGATTCAACCTCAATCTGTTAGCCGCCATCCATCCGCTTCCACTCACACAGGACCTTCACCGCCTTCACTGGTTCTAATTTGAAAGAGAGGTAGATGAGGTGGAAGCTGCCCAGAGGTTCTGGGTGGTCCTAGGGGGCTGGGGTTGGGGGTGGCCTCGCAGGGAGGGCAGCATGCCCTGGGAGGCCCCGATTCCAGCGCCCGATTTCTGCTCACATCCATGCAACGCACACATACAAACCGCTCTGAGCGGCGGCTGCTCCCTCCATCATCGCAGTGCCTCTATTGACAACTGCAGAAGGAAAATTGATAGTCTGGTCAGCATGCATTGCAGTCAGTTGTAGGGGACGATGTCTCTCAGTGGGAGAGCACACTGAGAAAATGCAGGTGATCCCAAGTTAAAAAACCCACCTGCATCTCCAGTACAATACAGTCTGGTGGCCCTGCATGAGAGACTGTCCTACTCTAAGGAAAGCAGCGCTCTGAGCTGGCCAGAGGGTCATGGATGCGATTCCTGCAGCACAAGGGGTTGAGCTGGATGAGCTCTGGGGGTCCCTTCCTGTGGTTCTATGATTTTCCAACCCTGTCCAAGGCAGCTCTGCCTAGCAGCCAGCCCCGGGGGGAAGTGTGGCTCTCTGGCTTCCGCCTTTGCAGCCCGTTACGACTGGCTCGAGGCTCAGAAGAAGACTCAGCGCCGTAGGTTTGAGTCCCACGCTGGGCAAAATATTCCCACACCTTGGAGGGAAGCGCAGGATTCAAAGATACAACAGTGGAGAACCCATCTTTAAACCTTTAAAGCCCTATGCGGCCTAGGACCCTCGTACCTACGGGACCGCCTCTCCTGGTATGTCCCACGGAGGACCTTACGGTCTTCAAACAAAAACATCTTGGAGATCCCGGCCACAGGGAGGTTGGGCTGGCCTCAACCAGAGCCAGGGCTTTTTTGGCTGTGTCGCAAGAGACTAGGGCCCTGTGGGACTTGACATCTTTCCGCAGGGACTGCAAGGCAGAGCTGTTCTGCCTAGCCTCCACGACCCTTCCCCTCTGCAGGGAGGTGGGACCGATTCGGATGGTCCGCCCCCGCCACTTAATGGATCCAAATGGTTTCCAGAGAGCGGTAGGGGATGCTTTATCCCATGTTGATGGCCTTTCAGTTGATTCCCTGGTGGCCCGCTGGAATGTGGAGTTAACCAGGGCTATTGACTGTTTGGCTCCGAAGCGCCCTCTCCGATTGCATGGAGCCCGGACAGCCCCGTGGTTTTCCACGGATCTGAGGGCAATGAAACAATCGTTGAGACGGCTAGAGCGCCGGTGGCGGATGACCCATTCTGAAGCTGACCGGACACAGGTTAGAGCTCAGTGTCGAGCCTACCAAGTGGCGGTAGCGACGGCGAAGAAGGCTTTCTTCGCCGCCTCTATTGCATCTGCAGAAAACAGCAGCAGGAGACTTTTTCAGGTGGTCCGCAATTTAGCGGAACCACCTGCTACATCGGGGCCCAGTACGGGCCACATGATCTCCTGCAATGATTTTGCAAAGTTTTTTGCAGATAAAGTCGCTCAGATTCGGGAAGAGGTAGACGCCACCGTGGGAGCAGGGCCGGGGCGGGAGAGTGCTAGAGTCCTGTCTAGTCAAATTGCGTGGAATCAATTCCAATCTGTTACCTCCGAGGATGTGGACAGGCTGCTTGGACGAGTGAAACCAACCACCTGTCTCCTTGATCCTTGCCCATCCTGGCTTATAAAAGCTAGCCGGGAAGGGCTGGGCGATGGGCTTCGTGGGGTGGTGAATGCTTCCCTCCGTGAGGGATCCTTCCCAGACCCGCTGAAAGAGGCGGTTATTAAACCGCTTCTTAAAAAACCATCTTTAGATGCGGCCACGATGGCCAACTATCGCCCAGTCTCAAATCTTCCATTCTTGGGCAAGGTGATTGAGCGAGTGGTTGCTGAACAACTCCAGGCACGCCTGGAAGAAGCGGACCATTTGGATCCCTTCCAATCGGGATTCAGGCCTCATCATGGGACTGAAACTGCCTTGGTCGCACTGGTTGATGATCTCCGGCGGGCTAGGGACAAAGGTGAGAGCTGTTTCCTAGTTCTGCTGGATCTCTCAGCGGCGTTTGATACCATCGACCATAACATCCTTCTGGACCGTCTTGAGGGGCTGGGAGCTGGGGGCACTGTCATACAGTGGTTCCGCTCCTTCCTCCTGGGCCGTGTTCAGAAAGTGGTGGTGGGGGATGAGTGTTCAGACCCCTGGGCTCTCACTTGTGGGGTGCCTCAGGGTTCTGTCCTCTCCCCCATGCTTTTCAACATCTACATGCAGCCGCTGGGAGAGATCATCAGGGGGTTTGGGCTGGGTGTTCATCAGTATGCAGATGATACCCAGCTCTACCTTTCTTTCAAATCAGAACCAGTGAAGGCGGTGACAGTCCTGTGTGAGTGTCTGGAGGCGGTTGGAGGATGGATGGCGGCAAACAGATTGAGATTGAATCCTGACAAGACAGAAGTACTGTTTCTGGGGGACAGGAGGCGGGCAGGTGTGGGGGATTCCCTGGTCCTGAATGGGGTAACCGTGCCCCTGAAGGACCAGGTGCACAGCCTGGGAGTCATTTTGGACTCACAGCTGTCCATGGAGGCACAGGTTAAATCCGTGTCCAGGGCAGCTGTGTACCAGCTCCATCTGGTACGTAGGCTGAGACCCTATCTGCCCGCGGACTGCCTCGCCAGAGTGGTGCATGCTCTGGTTATCTCCCGCTTGGACTACTGCAATGCGCTCTACGTGGGGCTACCTTTGAAGGTGACCCGGAAACTACAACTAATCCAGAATGCAGCAGCCAGACTGGTGACTGGGAGCGGCCGCCGAGACCATATAACACCGGTCTTGAAAGACCTACATTGGCTCCCAGTACGTTTCCGAGCACAATTCAAAGTGTTGGTGCTGACCTTTAAAGCCCTAAACGGCCTCGGTCCAGTATACCTGAAGGAGCGTCTCCACCTCCATCGTTCTACCCGGACACTGAGGTCCAGCACTGAGGGCCTTCTGGCGGTTCCCTCACTGCGAGAAGGCAAGTTACAGGGAACCAGGCAGAGGGCCTTCTCGGTAGTGGCGCCCTCCCTGTGGAACGCCCTCCCACCAGATGTCAAAGAGAACAACAACTACCAGACTTTTAGAAGACATCTGAAGGCAGCCCTGTTTAGGGAAGCTTTTAATGTTTGATGTAACATAGTATTTTAATATTCTTTTGGAAGCCGCCCAGAGTGGCTGGGGAAACCCAGCCAGATGGGCGGGGTATAAATAATAAATAATAATAATAATAATAATAATAGCCTTTGACCAAGGCACAATCTAACCCCCTCCTTTGGTAATCCTCATAGAACTCTAGCCCAATGGCTGCCATGAATTTGATTTTGAATTGATTTTAAAATGAATTGATTTTAGAATGTTGTTTTACTTTTATTGTTGTAAGCCGCTCTGAGCCTGGCTTCAGCTGGGGAGGGCAGGATATAAATAAAAAATTATTATTGTTATTATTATTATTATTATTATTATTACCTCCACCTAGACAGGGTTGGGGGATGAGGTGGAAGACGTTCTCTCTGTGAGGTTGTGAGGACTGATAGCGCATGGACATTTTCACTCCGTGCTGCAGGCCTGACACAAGAACACAAGAACACAAGATATGCTTGCAGGATCAGGCCAACGGCCCTTCTGGTCCAGAATCCTGTTCTCACGGTGGCCGACCAGATGCCCCAGTGGGAGACCCACAAGCAGGATTCGAACACGTTCTCCACTCCTGTGGCTTCCAGCCACTGGCATTCTACCTGTGGAGGCAGACCACAGAAATCGCAGTTGGGAGCAATTCATAGCTTCCTCCATACATCTGCCCGGCCCTCTTTTTGAAGCCATCCAACTTGGTGGCAGTCACTGCCTGCTGTGGGAGGGAGTTCCACAGGTTAACGGTGCACTGCATGAAGAACATCATCTGCAAACCAGCCTCAAGTGTGGCTTGAAGCCTGCTTTGCTATGGAGGCGCAGGTCAGTTCTGTGTCCAGGGCAGCTGTCTACCAGCTCCATCTGGTATGCAGGATGAGACCCTCCCTGCCCGCGGACTGTCTTGCCAGAGTATTATCTCTCGCTTGGACTACTGCAATGCGCTCTATGTGGGGCTACCTTTGAAGGTGACTCGGAAACTACAACTAATCCAGAATGCGGCAGCTAGACTGGGAGCGGCTGCCAAGACCACATAACACCGGTCCTGAAAGACCTTCATTGGCTCCCAGGACGTTTCCGAGCACAGTTCAAAGTGTTGGTGATGACCTTAAAAGCCCTAAATGGCCTTGGTCCCGTATACCTGAGAGAGCATCTCCACCCCCATCGTTCAGCCCAGACACTGAGGTCCAGCTCTGAGGGCCTTCTGGTGGTTCCCTCACTGCGAGAAGCCAAGTTACAGGGAACCAGGCAGAGGGCCTTCTCGGTGGTGGCACCCGCTCTGTGGAACGCCCTCTTATCAGTCAAAGGAAAAAAACAACTACCAGACTTTTAGGAGACATCTGAAGGCAGCCCTGTTTAGGGAAGCTTTTAATGTTTGATGTATTACTGTATATTAATATTTTGTTGGAAGCACCCAGAGTGGCTGGGGAAGCCCAGCCAGATGGGTGGGGTATAAATAAATTATTATTATTATTATTATTATTATTATTATTATTATTATTATTTGCATGGAAAAGGTAGCAGGTCCATTCCCTCAGGGGATCTGCAGGTAAAAGGAGGAGGGAAAAGAGGTGAGGAGTCTCTCTCTCTCTCTCTCTCTCTCTCTCTCTCTCTTCTTGGACCCTGGAGAGCGCTCCTGTTTGCTTCCAAGCAAGCGAGCATGTGAGAACTGGTCCCTTGCAAAGCAAAAAGAAAGGAGCGAAATAAAGGCACTCTTGCCACCATCATCCACACACCATGGACAGCCATTTCAGGGAGGAGGAAGAGGAGAGGAAATGGGCCACCGAAATCTGACCGGCAGCTGCACTGAGGCCGCTCGCCTCTGCAGTGGGACGTGCATCGCGGCACCTTCTCGCTGTTACTAAGCAAGGCTGGCAACAGATGGACACAAAGGAGCTCTGCTCCCTGCTAGTTTATAAGCCACATGCGAAGCAGGCAGCCTCTCCAACCAGCCTGGAAAAGAAGAGGCAGGAGAGAGACTCCCCGAGGTGGAAAAGACTCTTTGGCGCAGAGGAAAGGAGAGCAAGAGTCGGCGCGATGGAAGCGTGTGGAATCACGCATGGCAAGGAGAAAGTGGGTCATCTCCTAACTCATGGAAACCCAAGAAAGCTGAATGTTGGAAGAGTTCAGGACAGAGACAAGGAAGCCCTTCTTCACGCAGCACAGAGTTAAACTGTGGAACTCCCTGCCACAGGGATGGTCACTGACCTGGGTGGCTTTCAAAGAAGATTAGACAAGGAGGAGGAGAGGGCTATCGATGGCGACTAGACATGGTGGTTACGCTTTGCCCCCACAGTTGGAGGCAGCAGGGCTTCTGAATCCCAGTGGGTGGAAACCGCAGGAGGGAAGAGGGGTCTCACACCCAGATCCTGCTTGCGGGTTTCACACAGGCATCTGCTCCACCTCTGCAATAAGGGGATGCTGGACTAGGGGAGCCACTGGCCTGGTCCAGCAGGATGCTCTTACGGGGATCCCACAAGGAGGACTCGGGAGCAAGAGCCCTCTCTCCTCCTGGGGTTTTAAAGCAACTGGTATCTAGAATCACAAAACAGTAGAGTTCGAAGGAACCCCCAGGATCATCTAGTCCAACCCCCCTGCAATGCAGGAATCTCAGCTAAAGCATGCAAGGTAGATGGCCATCCAACCTCTGCTTAAGAACCTCCAAGGAAGGAGAGTCTACCACCTTCTGGGGGAGACCGTTCCACTGTCCAACAGCTCTTACTGTCGGAAAGTTCTTCCTGGTGTTGATTTCGAATCTCCTATCTTGTAGCTTGAAGCCATGGGTTTGAATCCTACCCTCCAGAGCAGGAGAAAAGAAGCTTGTTCCCTCTTCCATGTAATAGAGAGGATGGCCATCAGTGTTGGGATGCGTCCGGGGAGACAAGGGCAATTGGCAGGCCCCCAGCTGGCTCCAGCCCTCCGGCCGGCAGCCGGGCGAACTCCTGTTCTCAGAACAGCATCAAAACTGCGATTCAAGCCTCAGAGACCTTTAGGGACTGAGCACGCAAGCCAGCGGAGATAAGAACTCTTTGCAACAGAAGTAGCGGACAGAGGCATATGTAAGCATATTTACAAGCATTTATTCAGCATGAGGACAAAGGAAAAACATGTCTGCTTCCCTTCGTGTCCAAGCAAACAGCAGCATAGGCAAAAGCTATACACAACAGAAGTCCCCAGCAGACTGTGCTGGAAGGAAACAGACATGTGACATACAAGAACTCCACATGCCTCTTCTAAAGGTGGAACGGAACTATATCCTAACAATCAGATCTCCTCTCAGTCTCCTCTTTTCCTCACTAAACACACCCAGCTCCTTCAACCGTTCCTCATACGGCTCAGTATCCAGACCTTTGATCATCTTGGTTGCCCTCCTCTACCCACGTTCCAGATTGCCAACATCTTTCTTAAATTGTGGAGCCCAGAACTGGACACAGGACTCCAGGTGTGGTCTGACCAAGGCAGAATAGAGCAGTACTAATAATTCCCTTGATCTGGACACTCGACTCCTGTTGATGCAGCCTAGAATTGCATTAGCTTTTCCTGCTGCTGCATCACACTGTTGACTCATGTTAAGCTTGTGGTCCACAGAGACCACCTAGATCCTTTTCACATGTACTGCTTGTAAGCCAGGGGTCCCCCATCTTAATATTTCTGCACCTGGTTCTTCCTGCCTAATTTCCGAGCCCTCCTCATCCTGAACCTTCCAGGCTTCTTGCAATTTTCTCTGCTTGGGACCGACTTCGTCCTTTCCCAACTCCTCCAGTGAATGAGAAGAACTCTTGGGCTCCACAATTCTTTTCTGCGCCTCCACTTGGGACCCCAGCATAGCTGTCAACATTTCCCTTTTTTTAAGGGAAATTCCCTTATTCCGAATAGGATTCCTCGCAAGAAAAGGGAAAAGTTGACAGCTATGGACCCCAGACTCCACAATGGCTGACCTTCCCTCTTTACACCTGCCAGTCTTTCTTGGCAGGTTTCCTCCGGCTTCGAGAAAGAAGCATTAAAGAAAAACGACAGCAACGCCCACACAGAAAATGCCCGTGACCCTCTTTGATTCTGAGAATCAAGGTAGTGGGGGGGTTGAAGAGCACGCTTCGAAACGATGATTTCAATCTCACATTTTTTAATTAATGCTGCAATAAGGCTAAAACACTCGTTTTTGTATCTTCTGATATGGCACGAGATCACACACTTTAATTAACATATCTGGAGGGGTAAACAAGCAAGGCTTTAATTTGTGCCAAAAGCAGGGCGGGAGTGGGGGGAGAGTCCCAAACAGAAATGTAGAGTTCGTTTCTTTTACTTTCAACTAAATTCTCCAAAGCTCGGGGTCAGGACACCTTCTCAGAGTGAAAAAGGCCCCGGGTTCAGTCCTGCCATCTACAGATCTGAGGTCCCACAGCTGGGAAGATGTCTCTGACTGCCGCAGCTCCTGGAGAGATGCTTCTGAGCTGACTGCACAGTGCTAAGCTAGAAAGGGACCCGTGGCCTCAAACGGGCACAAGGCAGGTTCCAACATTGTTGATCATCACCACTCCCCGCCAGGGTAAATCCTCCAAGCATCATTCCGGTCGCCACTGGAGTGCCACTGGTAAAAATCATCATGCCAACGCTATGCCAGTTAACTCCACCTTGACTGTAGAATTGCATTGTTGTCGGCATCTGCCTGTCTCAAGAGACACTGGAGTAAAAGGTAAAGGTTAAGGACCCCTGGACGGTTAAGCCAAAGATGACTATCGGGTTGTGGTGCACATCTCACTTTCAGGCCGAGGGAGCCAGCGTTTGTCCACAGACAGCTGTCCGGGTCATGTGGCCAGCAGGACTAAACCACTTCCGGCGCAATGGAACACTGTGATGGAAACCAGAGGGCACGGAAACACCGTTTACCTTCCTGCCACAGTGGTACCTTTTTTTAAAAAAAAATTATTTAACATAATTGTTACAAAATATAAGCAAAATATTGCAAATACATACATACATACATACATACATACATACATACATATATATTTCAAATAAGCACATATATATGAAAAAGGAACAAAAGAGAAAAAGAAGAAAAGAAAAAAGAAGAAGAAATAAAGAGGAAAAAAAGAAGAAGAAAAGTTGGAAGAATTTCTTCCAAGTTTATTCTACAAATATTTCTATATGAAAATAATAATAAAATTTCATTGATTGACTTCCATCACTTACACTGCACTTCCTATATACATTTTAAGCAAGATCGTATCTTTAAGCAGTACCTATTTATCTACTTGCAATTTGATGTGCTTTCGAACTGCTGGGTTGGCAGAAGGTGAGACAGAGTAATGGGAGCTCACCCCGTCACAGGGATTCGAACCACCAAGCTTCTGATCGGCAAGCCCAAGAGGCTCAGTGGTTTAGACCACAGTGCCACCCACGACCTCCCTGGAGCACAGGCCTGGGCCGTTTGTCTGCAGGTCCTGGGCTGCCCAGATGACAAGACCCCACTCTCAGCCTCGCCAACGGGGTCCAAAGGAAAGCAGGGCAAGATGTTGGGCTCTAGCTTAGCTGCAGGAGTTGCTGGAAGGAGGCGTACAAGGCTCCACCCAACCGCCTTAGGGACTCTACTCTGGAGTTGTGTAGGGTTTCCTCCGGAGCCTTTTCTTCTTATAAATGAAGCAAGCTGATCTGTGGTGTAAGACAACTCTGCCTTATACCGTCTTTGTAAGCTCTCCTTGCTGCTCAGATATGCCATGTCAAATGCGGTTGGTGGTGGTGCAGTGGTTAGAATGCTGGTCTACGACCTGGGAGACCTGGGATCAAAGCCCCTCTCCGCCACAAATAGTGTGACTGCAGTAGAAAAAGGGATACTGTATAGGGGGCACCCAGCTGCAAACTTGGGATCTCAAAGAATCTATGCCTCTGGATCTCTCTCTCTCTCTGCCTTTCCTATGAGGAAAGGGACTTTTAAGCTTAGATAACAGGCGAATAAGAGGCGGCACGAAAGCAGTGTATAAAATGATTCGTGATGGGAAGAAGATGCATATAGGGAACTGTTTCTTCCTCTCTACAAACACTAGAACTAGTGGGCAGCCAATGAATGAAAGAGTCAGGACAGAGGGAAGTCCTTCTCCAGGCAGCACACGGTTAATCTATGGAACTCACTTCCACAGGAGGCAGTGATACCCACCAACCTGGATGTTTTAAAAGAGGATGAGAGGAATTCACGGAGACTGTCTATGGCTACTAGCCGCAAGGACTGACATTCGGCTTCATCCCAAAGTTCTCGTGTCATCAGATAGGGAGAAAAACATTTCTCTGTCCACTTTTCCCAAGCCAGGCATGATTTCATAAATTTCTATCATGCCACCTCTTCCTAGACTTTCCTCTATGTCCCAAATGCTACAACCTTCCTCCACAAGGGAGTATCTCAATGGGAGTACCCCACTGATCATTTTGGCTGCCCTTTTCTGAACCTTCTCCTGCTCCATGATATCCTCTCTCTATTTGCACTATTTGCTTTTGAATTCTGGTGCTGGAGGAGACTCTTGAGAGTCCCATGGACTGCAAGAAGATCAAACCTATCCATTCTGAAGGAAATCAGCCCTGAGTGCTCACCTGAAGGACAGATCCTGAAGCTGAGGCTCCAAGACTTTGGCCACCTCATGAGAAGAGAAGAAAGACTCCCTGGAAAAGACCCTGATGTTGGGAAAGATGGAGGGCCCAAGGAGAAGGGGACGACAGAGGACGAGATGGTTGGACAGTGTTCTCGAAGCTACCAGCATGAGTTTGACCAAACTGCGGGAGGCAGTGGTAGACAGGAGTGCCTGGCGTGCTCTGGTCCATGGGGTCACGAAGAGTCGGACACGACTAAACAACTAAACAACAACAACAACATTTGCACGAAATGCTTCCATGCTAGGAAAACAAAGAGCGCCCTTAAACCCAGGGTGGCTGCATCCCCTCTCATCGTGGGCTAACTGGTGGGCAAAGAGGTGGCTGCAACTCTGGTCTTTCTGCCAAGGGCAGCATTCCAGCCATGCAAAAGTCAGTGGTTTCTAAACAGGCACCCCACCCCAACCATAGTTTAGAGGTCCCGGGCCCTAAGGAAGTCAGACTATCCTCCACCAGGGCCAGGGCCTTCTCAGTGATGGCTCTGACCTGGTGGAATGCTCTGTCCCATGAGACCAGGGCCCTGCAGGATTTAACCTCCTTCCGTCAGGCCTGTAAGACAGAGCTATTCCGCCTGGCCTTTAATTTGAATTCAGCCTGAACTTTTATTTCCCTTCTCTTCCCTCCCCCTCCCCTTTTATGAAGATCGCCCACTCTGAGACCCCACAGCTAATTCTCCCCAGACCTCCTCGCTGGCCCAAGTAGGACCAATTCAGCCAGCTAGCCCTGGGGATTATCTAATGCTTATTTCCCCTAAATTGATTTCTGAATTTTATTGGTATTCATGTTTTTATACTGTATTTTATGCTGCTTTTATAATTAAGTGTTGTAAATTTGTTGTTAGCCTTCCTGAGCCTGGTTTTCTGAACTGGGAAGGGCAGGGTATAAATAAAAAATTATTAATTTATTATTATTATTATTAATCTCTCTGTCCTCCCATTCGGGCAAGCAAGAGGCAGGGTTGCATTGCAAGGATGCACTCTAGGCCAGCCGGCTGGGTGGGGAGCAGAAGGGGCCTGAGGAGGAGGGGTGTGCCTTGGGGGGGGGGGGTTCCAAGCAGGGCTGGATAGAGACTGCACCAGAGTAGCTTGTAGGTGACTCAAAATCTTCTCTTCCATCAATTGAGGAGGTCACAAGTGTGGGAATGTTCAGGGAGGCAGGAGAGGATATATTGTTCATTAATATCCTTCCTAACTTGTGCTAGCAAGTTCCTTTACTTAGCAGAATTTTACATTCCCCTGTTAAACGCACAGCAGATAGCTGTTTGCAGGCTTGTGTAAGTCTCTCACTATTACATTCCTGGTAAGTCCCCTTATATCCCACTTGAAAGAATGAACATGCCACAACCTTGTGTAAAGTATATAAAAGAAGTTTACTCACAACGTAAGTTCACAGTTGGATCCCAGAAGGCAGACTTAGTTACAAAGTATATACATGTGGATCTATCCCATATGGGGATAATCCCAGTGTCCTCTGGAAGCCAGCAGAGCATCTCTAGCTAAAAAGCTGCTCCAACTATAGAAGAAGTCAAAAGAGAGAGTGTGTGCTGCGTGACTTGAGCGAGATGAGCGCCGCAACCCCAGAGTCGGTCACGACTGGACCTAATGGTCAGGGGTCCCTTTACCTTTACTTATATACATATGAGGGACGTGGGTGGCGCTGTGGGTTAAACCACAGAGCCTAGGACTTGCCGATCAGAAGGTTGGCGGTTCGAATCCCCGCGATGGGGTGAGCTCCTGTTGCTCAGTCCCTGCTCCTGCAAACCTAGCAGTTCGAAAGCACGTCAAAGTGCAAGTAGATAAATAGGTACCGCTCCGGCGGGAAGGTAAACGGCGTTTCCGTGTGCTGCTCTGGTTCTCCAGAAGCGGCTTAGTCATGCTGGCCACATGACCCAGAAGCTGTATGCTGGCTCCCTCGGCCAGTAAAGCGAGATGAGCGCCACAACCCCAGAGTCGCCCATGACTGGACCTAATGGTCAGGGGTCCCTTTACCATACCTATATCAGAGGTAAAAGGTTGGACGCAGGTGGCTCTGTGGTCTAAACCTCTGAGCCTCTTGGGCTTGCCGATCAGAAGGTCGGCGGTTCAAATCCCTGTGACAGGGTGAGCTCCCATTGCTCAGTCCCAGCTCCTGCAAACCTAGCAGTTCGAAAGCACGTCAAAGTGCAAGTAGATAAATAGGTACCGCTCCAGCGGGAAGGTAAACGGCGTTTCCGTGTGCTGCTCTGGTTCGCCAGAGTCATGCTGGCTACATGACCCGGAAGCTGTATGCTGGCTCCCTCGGCCGATAAAGCGAGATGAGCGCCGCAACCCCAGAGTCGGTCACAACTGGATCTAGTGGTCAGGGGTCCCTTTACCTTTACTTATATACATGTGGATCTATCCCATGTGGGGATAATCCCAGGGTCCTCTGTTGGCTGGAAGCCAACAGAGCATCTCTGGCTAAAAAGCTGCTCCAACGACGGAGGAAGTCCAAAGAGAGGGTGTGTGCTGCGTGACTTATCCTTTTGTTACCTGGACAGGTAAGGTCACGCCCACCTTTGGTCACATGCAAGAGGAAGGATGTTCCAGGCCAGGAGGAAACAGGAAGTTTTTGACTGGCTGGACCAAACATCCCCCTGTATGTCCACTCTAGGAAAACAAGGAATGTTGTGCTTGACTGCTATTTATATATCACACCCCACAACAAGCACATGGGAAGAAGGAGATCTCTGCTCTTCCAGTATTTTCAAATCTGCACTGCAACCTCCTCTCTGATTCAAAGATATGTGGGGAAGTCAGGGAAGAGAACAAATGGGGAATTCTATTTATTTCCCATTTGGATAAAGGCATTATCACAAGATTTTGCAATCTTGGATCATACATGCATGAGAAAACGGGCACGGAATTTGATATAATTACAGCAGACCTAAAGCAGAACTGTTTGAAAACCTTCCATGAATGGTATTTAATGCCTTGAACCTGATATCTAAGTTAGGGTTTGATAAATGTTGGCAAAGTGAATTAAACAAGGCAGATTGCATACACATCTCCTGGAATTGTTCTCAAATAGAAGCAGGCTAATATCTCCAATGTGGAACCTAAAGCATTTCTGCTCGGTTATCTAAAAGATGTTATTCTGGAAAATGATCAAGAAATAAGATTATAACAGCCAAAAATGCTGGGGGTTGGGGGTTTAACTTCCACTATATCTGAATGGACTGAGAAAATTTGGTCTATAGTAAATGATGATTAAGCTAGCTTATTACAAAGGAATACATATAAACCAATCTACAGGTTTATGGGGGGAAATGGGTATTTTCTGTAATATTTTAGAACAACTTCAGTGATAATATCCAACCTGATGCTGCTTTCAACCTGCTGTGTCTGTATTTCTTTATTCCCTGTACCTTTGGTTTATTTGTTTAATGGGGGTATGACTCTTTTTAATTGTCTTACTCCAGCTCAAACAACTGAGTGTGCAAGTTTTTTGCCTTTCTCTGGAAGGTCTGATCCCTTCCCTGGCTGCTTGCAAAAAGAAATCCCCCTTTGTTTACTAGAACTGAGAGGAAAAGAAGCTGGAGATTCTTCCAACGCAAAGCTTCTCCTTTGAAACTGACATTTCCAGAACAAATCAAAACTGCAACACCCACCTTCTGCTGCAGCAAACCTACACGGGAAAGGAGCATGGCAGGAGCAGGACTGGAATGTCATTTGTCAAAGCCAGGAGCTGCTTTGGAGGCCTGCCTCTCTCTCAGGCCCAGGTCCTCCCTGCAGGGTTGGTGTTAAAAAAAAAAAAAGACATTGGTCCACAACATACTGTGATGTGGTCAGAGGTTTTCAAAGTTTTCCACATCCGCTTGCCTGCCCGCACAGGTTGTCTTGTCACCGATGCCCAGGGCAATTGCAGGGGATTCTGGGATAAAGTGGTACCCTGGTTCTCAAACACCAAAAACCTGGAAGTAAGTGTTCCAGTTTTCTAACGTTTTTTGGAAGCCGAACATCCGATGCGGCTGTCAGCTATTGTTTCTGGGGCGCCTGCACCAATCAGAAGCTGCGCCTTGGTTTTTGAACATTTCCGAAGTGAAACGGACTTCCGGAATGGATTAAGTTTGGCACTTTTGTTTTTTCTGTTTATTTTGCGTTTCTGTTTTTGAGGCTTTTTCGGTTCATTTGTTTTTGTGACTGTGTGGAACCCAGTTCAGCTACTGATTGATTGATTGTGTGACTGTGGAAATGGATAAAAGCCCCCCATCCAAACAATGACTGTCATCAGTGCAGGTAAGGAAACAATAATAATTTTAAGTTTTATCATCTACAATACTGTCTTATTTATTTTATAGTACAGCACATTGTTGATTGCTTTCATTTTATGGATCAGTGGTCTCGTTAGACAGTAAAACTCACATTCAATTGCTGTTTTAGGGGTTGGTTTTGAAAGTCTGGAACGGATTAATCCATTTTGCATTCCTTTCTATGGGAAAGCGCGCCTTGGTTTTGGAACGCTTTGGTTTTGGAACGGACTTCTGGAACGGATTAAGTTTGAGAACCAAGGTGCCAGTGTATGTGGCCATTGGTGGCACACTCCTCGGCAGTATCCAGACCCCTGATGGGTTGTGACTCTGCCCCACATGATCTGGTAGAGCATGCCAGGAATTCCCCATGGCTTTTTGCTATCGGGAAAAATCAGCAGTGGTGGGTGAGGGGTCTTCTCAAGGAATCTGACCACCATTCCCCGCCTTTTCCAAGTACAGTCATACCTCAGATTACAGATGCTTCAGGTTGCGTTTTTTCGGGTTACGGACACACCGAAACCCAGAAGTACTGGAATTGGTTACTTCCAGGTTTCGGCAGTCGCGCATGCGCAGAAGTGCTAAATCATGCTTTGCGCATGCGCAGAAGCGCTGAATCACAATCTGCGTATGCGCACACACGGTGCTACGGATTGCGAACGCTGCGGGTTGTGAATGCTGCGGATTACGAACGTGCTTCCCGCACGGATCACGTTCGCAACCCGAGCGTCCACTGTATGTCCAGCGGGGGGAAACTAAGCATTTGAAAGGGTTTGGCAAGTGATGCAAACTGTAAGTGAAGAAAACAGAAAACCAAATCTTTATTTTTTTACATAGGGCAATGGAGGTAAAGCTCAGGGTTACACATACCTTGGTCAAGTACAGTGGTAGTGCTGTTCACTGCTGCTTCTGACCGCAAAATATCTTAAGCCAGCCAGGGTTGTGGGGACCTAAATTTTTCAGGAATATTCCAGGGGGAGACCTTGCATTTTCAGCTTCCACTTTACAAAGAGCTTCTGAATTTTAGTGGTAGTGCTATAAGGTAAAAAGAAAAAAAAATGTAGGCAGACCCAGTTGCTAAAGGCTCCCTAAGAAATAAACCTGTTCCCGGCTTCAAACATTTCAGCTTTTAGGAATGTTTTAGGATAGCTGACAAGCACTTAAGTTTCATTTTCTCAATACTGAATAAGATTTAAACATTTTGGAAATGAAAGCACAGCTATGAAATAGCAGTTCCATTGCGCCCAAGCACACTGTGAAAAGTTTTCTGTTTGTTCCCCTGAAAATGCAAACATTGCTGATGAGAATTTGAAAGGCTATTTCCACATATGCCTCACGAGTTCCGTTCTGGCAACAGCCAAGAAAAAGGCAACAAGCTTCCGTCTTAAAGCATAATGGGAGCAATTCCATCTGAGAAAATTATTGATTCTCTCGACAGGTTTCACGCTGAAAGGGATTGGCACATTGCAGCGTCCTTCAGCCAAGTCGGGCAAGACCTGGCTTGCATATTCCTCAGATTAAATACTCACCAGAGCTGCTGATGTAGGTGCAAAATTTCTCAGGCTCCTGACATGCGAAGCTGCCAGAAAGCTTTGAAGTTCACTGTCAAACATTTTCGACTTACGCTCACTCGAGGCCTTCTGCGCTGCAAAGTTCTGCTCCAGATTCCCCCACAAAACATCCTGGGAGTTGCAGTTTGATGAAGGCTCTGAGAATTTCCCTCTTTGCAAAACTACAACTCCCAGAGAACCCCAGGAGACAGAATGGTGCTCATTCAACCAGCTTAGGTCTGTGGTGTAGACCGATTTCATTTAATTGTGGCCAGTTTAGGATTTTTGGATTACAGTTCACCTCAGCCCCAGCCGGAGGAGAACTTGCTGAGCAGCAAATCGACCTGCCTCCTTCGCTGAAAACACCAGGATCTTATCCAGCTTTTCAGATAGGTCAGCCTTGCAAATAATTCCACCAAAGTTGCACATAAACTTTTTAAACCTTTTGCCAGCTCACCTGTCCAGACATGAATGTGAGTCAGGCATAGCAGTTGCCTGAAAGAGGAGTTGAACTTGCATCCAGTGTACCACACACACAAAACAAGCCCCTGGAGGCTAATTGCAAACGTCGGTTGACGACTTTATGATACTTGGGCGTTTCCTGGCTAGCAATAATTGAGCTATGTAAAAATAATCAAATGACATTTGCTCCAGAGGCCGCTGCCAACATCTGATTTATTTCTACCCTGACAGGTAAGCAAGAAAGGAACGTGGCAGTGGGGTGATTCTGACACATTTTTCATTATTCTTCTCACAGGTCTCTTATTTCCTGAAGTCAGTGTTTCTCTAAAATACTCAAACAGGGCAGTCCCAGGTGATAGTTTGGAGGGGACCAACTTCCAGGTGTCTTAGGATTACAGCCTCATAACGCAAACCTTGACTCAGAAGGAAGCCCCCCTTAGGTTCAAAAGGCACTTGATCCTGGGTGTATATATAATATTTCAGCCTTCAACAACAATTATAATCTGTGGCTGTGATCTAACTGAGGACTGAACAAGGGGCAGAGATGACCTTCTGCCGCAGATCCCAGGGGACACTTTTAGCTACACCCGCAAGACGGTGTGTTTCCTGCTCACCTCACCTGGGAAAGGTTCAGAAAAGGGTGGCCAAAATGATCAAGGGAAGGAAGCAACTCTCCTATGAAGAACAGTTGCAGCATTTGGGACTTCTTAGATTAGAGAAGATCAAACCTCTCCATTCTGAGGGAAATCAGCCCTGAGTGCTCACTGGAAGGACAGATCCTGAAGCTGAGGCTCCAAGACTTTGGCCACCTCATGAGAAGAGAAGAAAGACTCCCTGGAAAAGACCCTGATGTTGGGAAAGATGGAGGGCACAAGGAGAAGGGGACGGCAGAGGACGAGATGGTTGGATATTGTGCCTTCTGGTCAGATTTTTTCGGTACTTCGAAAGGTGCCCAAACTTGCTGCTGCTGTTGATGTGTGTTAGGTTGTTTTCTCTGCAGGTGAGGCAGTCAAGAGAGGGGTGCAAGTTTTATGTTCCCTATGCATTTTACATCTTTTTAATGGACATGTTCCCTAAGGAATGAGTAATACCTGTGGAATGTAAGGTGGTTGGTTGGTTTGTTCGCTTCAAAAAGCAATAAAAACATTTTAAAAGAAATAAAAGAAAAAAGAAAAAAAGATAGTGTTCTCGAAGCTACGAACATGAGCCTGACCAAACTGCGGGAGGCAGTGGAAGACAGAAGTGCTCTAGTCCAGGGGGTCACGAAGAGGCGGACACAACTAAACGACTAAACAACAACAAAGATTAGAGAAAAGACAAGGAAGAGGCAATGTGACGGAAGTTCGTGAAAGTACACCTGGCGTTGAGAAAGGGGCCAGAGAAAACTTTTTCTCCCTCTCTCCACGAGGGAACCCATTGGACATCCAAGGAAGATGAAACGGAAGATTGAAGACAGATAAAAGAAATTACTTCTTCACGCAGCACAGAGTTAAACTCTGGAACTCCCTCCCACATGAGGCCACAAACTTGGATGGCTTTAAAAGAAGATCTGAGCAATTCGTGGAGGAGGAGAGGGTTCTTGCCTCCACAGTTGGAGGGCAGCAATGCCTCTGAATGCCAGTTGCTGGAGAGTTGCTCTTGTGCAAAGGATCCTGCGTGCATTTGGTTGGCACAAAATGGGCCACAGGCCTGATCCAGAAAGGATCTTTTCGCATTCTTACGTTTTTGGATGCTTTTTTTCCTAGGCATTCTTCCATCCCATCTCGCAAGCCGCTTCTGAAACGCCTCTCGTTTTTCCCCCCAGACCTGTTTTAGCCTGCAGGATGCAGAGATGGAATCTGAGGGAGGAGACGGGGCGGGGTGAAATGCAAAGCGGTTTTAGGAAGGCGGAACTGGCACCCCAGTTCTTTGCATTGAGGGGTGGGGGTGGGGGAATTGTGGGTGCAAATGGTAGCACCCGAAACAAAACCGCCAAGGAATGTGAGCATTTGAAAACAGAAATAAATGCAACTTGTCAACATGCAGGAAGAGGAGAGACAACGCCCAGAGGCGCAAATGCAGCCACGATAAAGGCTACTAATTTATGGGTGAAAGAGATGTGTGTTTGTGGAGGGGGGAGTTGCGCTGCAACATTAATCCTGACGGCTGTATTGGGCACCATCTGGGCAGAAACATTTCTCCCCCCCCCCCCAAACAAACCCACCAAGATTGCAGCTTTGCTGAAATCCAGCTGGGATTAGGATGTGATTCCAGCTAATCCAAGGGCGTTTTAAAACACCCTGAATGTTACACCCCTCCCCTCGCTTCTCTTTCCCTTTCCTTCCTTCCTTCCTTCCTTTCTCCTCTGCAACAGTTGTCCTTTCAAAGCAACGCCTTCTCTCCATCTCCCCTTTAAAATTTCATTTGGGGGAAAATAATTATCCCCCCCTCTTTGCATGGTAGCTGCAGCGTGCAGATTAGGATTTTATATATGACAAATTAACATTTATAAACACAGCCCCCCAACATTTTAGGGGGGCTCCCTATGGCGTCTTGGGGGTGCCTGTCCGACGTTACCTGCCCCCCTCTCCCTCCCCCCTCGCATTTTGCGTACAGTGCCATCTATTCAAATTAATTCTGCTAATGGAGCTGCTGGTGGCGTGTGGCGCATTTCAATTAAACGGCGTTCGTAATACTTTATAAAGCGACCTGCTGCTCTGCAGGTGGGGGCGGGGAAGAGATTGCTTTTGCTGGAGGGAGGGGAGAAGCGTGTGTGTGTGTCTGTTTTAAAAGCTGCAACAAAAGAGGGAGGGTAAGAGACCTCTAACCCCTAAGAAATTAGGAATGCAAAGGTATGCAAGAAGCTTTATCCTCCATGCAAATAGGAAAAGGTGCAATGAAGCAAAAGCAACAGGGGGGTTATTTCCCCCGCCCCGCCCCCCTGCGCTCAAAAAAATGAATTTTAAGTCCCCTAAATATGTTGGCAATGGATTGAAAGAGAGGAAGGGAGGGAGAGATGCAGGCACTCTTGTTTTTCTAAGGAGAACCCTTAAGAAACCTCCTTTTTTAATAGGCAAGATTGATTGCATTCGGTCGGGGAGATGCTTTGCACTGGAGCAAAAAAATTCATATATTGATGGCGAAATTTGGTGTTTCAGAATGCCGTTTTTTTTCTTTTTGAGCAGAGCTGCACACAGCCCGTCGAAGAAAGTTTGCGCCCAGTTGCCCCCTTCTCACGCCTCTCTGAGCCCAAACGCCCCCACCAAAAAGGGGACCCCCAAAAAACCCACCCATTTCTCTTGGGTGTAAAGAAAACGCGAGTGGGCGGTCATCGTCCTTCAGTGACTTTTGGGTGGGGTCAGATTTCGCCCTCATCCTGAACCCCAGGGGTCAAGTTAGCATAATCTGCCCTGACTGGCGACAAACCTAGACAGCATCTTAAAAAGCAGAGACATCACCTTGCCGACAAAGGTCCATATAGTTAAAGCTATGGAAGTGAGAGCTGGACCATCAAGAAGGCTGATCGCCAAAGAATTGATGCTTTTGAATTCTGGTGCTGGAGGAGACTCTTGAGAGTCCCATGGACTGCAAGAAGATCAAACCTCTCCATTCTGAAGGAAATCATCCCCGAGTGCTCACTGGAAGGACAGATCCTGAAGCTGAGGCTCCAAGACTTTGGCCACCTCATGAGAAGAGAAGACTCCCTGGAAAAGACCCTGATGTTGGGAAAGATGGAGGGCACAAGGAGAAGGGGACAATGGAGGACGAGATGGCTGGGCAGTGTTCTAGAAGCTACGAACATGAGTCTGACCCAACTGCGGGAGGCAGTGGAAGACAGGAGTGCCTGGCTTGCTCTGTTCCATGGGGTCACGAAGAGTCGGACACGACTAAACGACTCAACAACAACAAGCACTGACTGGCAGCCGCAAATCTCCAGGGGTTCAGGCACAGGACCTTGCCAGCCCCCCCTCCCCCCCGGAGATGCTGCCAGAGGACGATGGAACCTGGGAACCTCTGCCTGCAAAGGAGGTGCTCTGACCACTGAGCTACGTTGCCGCTTCCCAGGAAGTCACCACCCTGAGCTCGTGCTGGAAGCCAGTGCTGGGATTCCAGTGGGCCTCACTGGTTCTACTGGTCTCAGGGAACCTGGCAACACAACCCAGCCCAGTCCGAAATATCCTTGTAAGCGGAGATGGAGAAAGATGAAAGGAGAAGCTGCAGGTATGTACAGGAAAGGGCCATCGAAATGATAAAGAGAGAAAAGGCGAGGAAGAAGCAACATGACCAAAGTGTATAAAATCATAGAATGGTGGAGTTGGAAGGGACCCCCAAGGTCATCTAGTCCAACCCCCTGGAATCCAGGAATCTCAGCTAAAGCATCCAGGACAGATGGCCATCCAACCTCTGCTTAAGGACCTCCAAGGAAGGAGAGTTCACCATCTCCTGAAGGAGACCATTCCAATGTCGAACAGCCCTTACTGTCAGAAAGTTCTTCCTGAGGTTCAGTCGGAATCTCGTTTCTCGTAACTTGGATCCACGGGTTCGAGTCCTGCCGTCCAGAGCAGGAGAAAAGAAGCTTGTTCCCTTTTTCCTCTTCCATGTGACAGCCCTTCAGTTGCTATCATATGTCTACTATGTAGACAAAGATTAAATGTAAAGTATTGGTTGTGTTTCGAATAGATTTATGGAAGATTTATAAAACCTATTGATTAGAATATTTGTGTGAGATTGTATGGGGAAAATACGGAATAACAGATACAATCTTGCTTAAAATGTATATAGGAAGTGCAGTGTAAGCGATGGAAGTCAATCAATGAAATTTTATTAATATTTCATATTGCGATATTTGTAGAATAAACTTGCAAGAAATTCTTCCAACTTTTCTTCTTCTTTTCTCTCTCTATTTTTTCTTCTTTTTTCTTTTCTTCTTTTTTTCTCTTTTGATCTTTTTTATATATGTGTACTTATCTGAAATATATATGTATGTATGTATTTGCAATATTTTGCTTATATTTTGTAATAATTATTTTAAATTAATTAATTAAATTTTAAAAAAACACACAGAAAAAACAGATACTATCCTATCTCCTGCCATTCTCCTCTTTCCTGGACTAAACATACTCAACTCCTTCAACCGTTCCTCATCTGGCTTGGTTTCCATGCAATAGCAAAACAACAACAAACCCCTGGTTACGTGAAACATATTCAATAAACACACAAGACGTAACCGGCTGTATTTTTGAATAAATAAGGTATACCATTCATTGTATCAAATTGCAGATTTCAACGGAAGTCTCATAAAGTTCAATGAAAAAAGCAGAAGACCCAGTGGATCAGTTCATTCTATATTCCATTCATGCATAAGGTCCATACATGTATAAGTGTCTATTCCACCTGTCTGTTCATAGAGTCCAATAATCCACATGAAGAGTTGTTACAGTTCCACAGAATCGTTTCACAGAGTCTCAGACAAGGATTTCTGGAATATTGGCCTTGTTTTGCCATCCTAGGTTTCATCAGAAGTACAGGCTCTAGGTAATGCAAACAAATACAGTATGGTAATCTCACACATTTTCCAGCAAAAATAATATAAAAAGCCTTCAACTACTGTACATACCATATGTAATGTTACAGGATAGTGGATCTTATAGCATAGTAGTGGTTGCAGTAAGCAACAAAGCAGGATTATATGGACAAGCACAATATTGGTTTGATGGTTTGAGTGGTGGACAAGCACAATAATCTGGCTTGGTTTCCATGCATGGCATGGAGAAAGCGGAAAGACGGAACGTTTCCTCCCTCTCTCCTAAGTCGTGAACAGCCAACGAAGCCAGACTGCCAGAAGATTCAGGACAAAAGAAGGACTGCTTCACGCAGCACAGAATTACCGTATTTTTCGCTCCGTAAGACACATCTAGTTTTTTAGAAGAGGAAAGGGGGAAAGACCCATTTTGGGGGGGATCAGTTCACAGTTGTGCAGCTTCTTTTGCAAAGGGGGAAAGCCCTGGTTTTTTGAGGATCAGCTCAAAGTTGTTGAGCTTACTTTGCAAAGGGGGGAAATCCTGTTTTTATGGGGTTCAACTCACAGTTACCTGCAGCTTCTTTGGGAAAGGAAAGGGAGCCGTTTCTACAGTTTCCAGACAGATAATGTAATCAGCCAGTCACATGTCGCTGGGGAAACAAACAGCCTCCATCTGCAGAACATTCAACAATGGAAGCCTGGGCAAGGGGCCAGAAAGGGAGCCAGAGACCGACCACACATTCGCTCCATAAGACGCACAGACATTTTCCCTTACTTTTTAGGAGGGGAAAAGTGCATCTTATGGAGCAAAAAATACGGTAAACTTCGGAACTCCCTCCCACAGGAGGCAGGGATGGCCAACTTGGATGGCTTACAAGAGGATTGGGCAAATGCATGGAGGGGGAGAGGGCTATGGAGGGCTACTAGACATGGTGGCTATGCTTTGCATTTTGGACTCACAGCTGTCCATGGAGGCACAGGTCAATTCTGTGTCCAGGGCAGCTGTCTACCAGCTCCATCTGGTACGCAGGATGAGACCCTCCCTGCCCGCTGTCTGTCTCACCAGCGTGGTGCATGCTCTGGTTATCTCCTGCTTGGACTACTGCCATGTGCTCTATGTGGGGCTCCCTTTAAAGGTGACCCAGAAACTGCAACTAATCCAGAATGCGGCAGGTAGACTGGTGACTAGGAGTGGCCGCCAAGACCATATAACACTGGTCCTGAAAAACCTACATTGGCTCCCAGTATGTTTCCAAGCACAATTCAAAGTGTTGGTGCTGACCTTGAAAGCCCTAAACAGCCTTGGTCCAGTATATCTGAAGGAGCGTCTCCACCCCCATTGTTCTACCCGGACACTGAGGTCCAGCTCCAAGGGCCTCCTGGCGCTTCCCTCCCTGCGAGGAGCCAAGTTACAGGGAACCAGGCAGAGGGCCTTCTTAGTAGTGGCACCCTCCCTGTGGAATGCCCTCCCATCAGATGTCAAAAAGAACAATAACCACCAGAGTTTTAGAAGACATCTGAAGGCAGCCCTGTTTAGGGAAGCTTTTAATGTTTGATGTATTGTGGTATTTTAATATTTTGTTGGAAGCCGCCCAGAGTGGCTGGGGAAGCCCATCCAGATGAGCAGGGTATAAATAATAAATTATTATTATTATCATCATCATCATCATCATCATTTGCCTCCACTGTTCGAGGCAGCAATGTTCCTGGATCCCAGTTCCTGGAAAGCACAAGAGGGGAGAGTTGCTCTTGTGCCCACATCCTGCTTCCTGATTTCCCACAGGTATCTGACTGGCTCCTGTGAGAACAGAATGCTGGACCAGATCTTTTTAAACTGCAGCTGGGCCCCACTCCCTCAATGGTTGGGGCCCCAGGCAGCAAAGCCAATTGAAATCAGAGCTGTCAACTGATTATCGCTTTTTCCCCTCCAGTGGATTAATCGCCTGCCTTTCAGCTGATCAATTAAACTGAAAGACATTTTGCATATCGCCCAGGCCCGCCTATGGGTGCCTCTCTGAGAAGTGTGGGATTGCTTGCAATTTAATAAACAGAGCCATCACTCAGAGCTGAAGGCAAAGGTCATCTTTCGTATTTTGTTTCATCGCTTACCAAGGGAGAAGCATGCAGAAACCAAAGCAGGGAGGCAGGGAGGTACCTTGGACTGAGACCAACCACTGGTTGTCCACCTGCCTCAGGACCGTCTCCGTCTGGGGGGGGTCCCAAACTTCCCCTCCCTCCCTCAGACCTCCAGAAAATTGCCAAGAACCTTTGCAGACCATTTAATGGTTTTTCTGCCTGTAGCTGCCGTAATGCACTGTGCTAGGTGCTGCATCATTCTTCACATAAATTGCATTTGTTCTTTCTTTCTTTCTTTCTTTCTTTCTTTCTTTCTTTCTTTCTTTCTTTCTTTGCAGCATTTATGTTCCACCTTTCCTCTGAGGAGCTCAAAGGGGCAGGCGTGCTTCTCACTTCGCCCGTTTTCTCCTCACAAGAACCCTGTGAGGGAGGCCAGGCTGAGAGGCAGTGACTGGCTCCCCAGAGAGCTTCATGGGGGGAAAGGGATTTGGTCTCCCAGGTCATAGACTAGCGCTCTAACCACTAAACCACACTGGCTCTCAAACTTTGGAAGTGGGGGCTAAATTGTGATTTTTTAACAGAAACGCATATACAACTTGGAATGGATTCGGGGCAAGCTGCGCCACAGAGCTTGAGTTTCACAGAGTTGTAATTATCTATCATCTATCTATCTATCTATCTATCTATCTATCATCTATCTACCATCTACAGTGGTCTCTTGGTTCTCAAACTTAATCTGTTCTGGAAGTCCGTTCCAAAACCAAAGCGTTCCAAAACCAAGGCACGCTTTCCCATGGAAAGCAATGTAAAACGGATTAATCCATTCCAGACTTTTAAAAACAACCCCTAAAACAGCAATTTAGCATGGATTTTACTATCTGACAAGACCATTGATCCAGAAAATGAAAGCAATAATCAATGTACTGTACTATAAAATAAATAAGACAGTATTGTAGATGATAAAAATTAGAATTAAATATTTTTCATACCTGCACTGATGACATCTGGAGGGACGAGTTAACTTGTATTGAGGTGGACTGAAGTCATCTCAAAAGATTAGAATGTTATTGATTGATAATTCAGAATATTAATTATGGTGGAGGAAAAATGTTTATTTAGTTAATATGTATTGTAATGTTTTTGTTTATCTTTATTTTTGGTTTGAATGTTGGGCACAAAATACAATAAAATAAGACCCAAAATACAATAAAAATTATAAATAAATAAAAAAGATGCTCAAACCGTCTTGCCCCAAGGAGCAACATGCCTGCCAAATTCTGCACCAGCTGGATAGAACTTTCTTTATGTATGCTACAACAGCAGCAAGAATACTTATCGCAAAGTATTGGAAGACACAAGATTTACCCACTCTGGAAGAATGGCAGATGAAGCTGATCGACTACATGGAACTGGTGGAAATGACTGGCAGAATCCAAGACCAGGGAGAAGAGTCGGTGGAAGAAGATTGGAAGAAATTTAAAGACTATTTACAGAAACACTGTAAAATTAATGAATGTTAGAAGGATGCTGGAATGAAGTTATATGGCTTTAGCAGAAATGTTATAAAGAATTAAGTAAAAATAGACTGTTAATGGGCTAAAGGGGAAAAAATAAGGTTAGATTGTGTCAAGATAAATTATAGGACAAAAACTGAGAAAGATGGAAAGGATTTGCTGAAATAGCTAACTGAACTAGAATACAAAAAAGGGAGGTGTGAGGAGGTCGTCGAAACAAGTAAATGAAAGACAAGATATGGAAATATTGGATGTGTTTTTAATTGATTTTGTTTTTGTTCTTTTTTTTGTTTTGTTAAGATAAGCAGTGTTTTTTAGGTATTGTATTGTATTGTTTTGCTTTGTTTAACTCTTTTTTTTTCTTTTTGTAACTTTTAAACTCCTAATAAATATTATTTTTAAAAAAAAAAGAATTCTGCACCAGCTGAATGGAAGAAAGAGGAATCACCCATTCCTCTGCATCCTTCCTGGCCCTTCCTGCCCCCCCCCCACCAACATATAACGCCTCCCCCTTCCAGCTTCTCAGGCAGGAAGGAGAGCTCAGCCCAGCACACTTATTTCCCCTCCACAATTGTCCCTTTTCTGAGCAGACAAGTTTTTCAAGAGGCCTTTCTGACCCGGCGGCCTCCTTGGAATGCTGACTGGCCCAAACAAGTTCTGCAGGATTCTTCTTCTTCTTCACCTGATTCCCCTCTCATCCCCAGCGCCCGCCCCCCCCCCCCCCGCCAAGTCTCAGGTGGTGGCAGAAAGGGCCTCTTTCCAGGGGCTTCCATCAAGGATCACAAAAGCTCCTTGGTTTTCAGGAAACAATAAGACTTGACATTATTGATCAACGGAGCAGATTTTTTAAAAATGATAATAATAATATTTCTATTGGTTTTCCACATCTTCTTTCTTCTTCTGGCCTTTGGTTTGGACTCAGTCTGACCCTTCTGTTTCCCTCCCCTTAGGGTTTTGATCTATAGGCTACGTTTAAAATGAGGCTGCATTTTAAATTGCATTTTAACCTCTATTTAAATTGGTGTGTTTTTTTTCTATTATGTTTTTACTGTAATTTTACTGGTGTTAGCCGCCCTGAGCCCAGCTCTGGCAGGGGAGGGTGGGGTATAAATAAAATTTATTATTATTATTATTATTATTTATTCTTTGGCGATCCCTCATAGCTGAGTCTTCCATAAAAACGGTTTTAACCGTGAATCTGTAAGTGACTGTGGAGGCCAATTCTGGATCCACACGTCTTTCCACAGTGGGGACATTGGTTTCCAGGTGGGAGTTGATCACTGTGTGGATTTGCCAAGTGTGCCTTCCTCTTAGCACGTTTCTCCCCTTGCGTCCTGAGTTCGAGTGTCTTCAAAGCCCATGACACATTTGGTAAAGGCTGTTCTCCAGCTGGAGTGCTTGCAGGCCAGTGTTTCCCAGTAGTCAGTGTTTATACTACATTTTTTTAGATTTGCCTTGAGAGAGTCTTTAAACCTCTTTTGTTGACCACCAGCATTACAGTTTCCTATTTTAAGTTAGGAATAGAGTACAGTGGTACCTCGGGTTACATACGCTTCAGGTTACATATGCTGCAGGTTACAGACTCAAATAAGCCAGAAATAGTGCTTCAGGTTAAGAACTTTGCTTCAGGTTGAGAACAGAAATCGTGCTCCAGCGGCGTGGTGGCAATAGGAGGCCCCATTAGCTAAAGTGGTGCTTCAGGTTAAGAACAGTTTCAGGTTAAGTACGGTCCTCCAGAATGAATTAAGTACTTAACCCGAGGTACCACTGTAGTTGCTTTGGAAGACAATCATCAGGCATCCGCACAACATGACCAGTCCAACAAAGTTGATGTTGAAGAATCATCGCTTCAACACTGGTGATCCTTGCTTCTTCCAGTACACTGGTATTAGTTCGCTTGTCTTCCCAAGTGATGTGTAAATTTTTTTGGAGACACCGTTGATGGACTCTTTCGAGCAGTTGGAGATGTATCCAAAAACAACACTAGCAAACACTGGTTACAAATGGACCGCCTTTGACCAGGGACGTGCATAACTGAATACGGAAGCCAAAGGATGCTTTTGCAAAAATGGGTGCAAGTTGCTCAGCTAGATCTAAGGAACATTTCACCTGAGCTTGCCCCAAACTCGGGCACCTGCGTGTTCTCCTTTCACAGAAGACAGACTTCTTCTTTTTCCCTTTTTTGCTGAAAGAGTGCCTAGCCCAAGTTCAGCTTAAAGATAAAGAACCAGCAAAAAAACACTTTGAAATCTCTTTGGTTTCAATTAAGTGGCTTGTTAATTTTTCGAAGCGAAGGAGGTTTCACACCCTGTGCTCAGAAATCTGTGCAGGCTGCCTGCTTGTTCCTGCTCAGGGCTTTACATTTTAGTAAACGAAAGCCCTAATATCTGTGGACAGTCTTGCCACCACTACCACCCCATTCCACCAGTCTGAGATGCTGGAAGTGGCCCTGCCACAAATGCCATGGGATGTCCGCTCTGCTGGCTGCCAGAAAATGCCCTGCTCGCTGCCATGAGCCAGGCCCCCTCACGGACACTGCTTCAGATGCCACCTAAAAACCTTTTATTGCAGCCAGAATATCCAGGCGTGTTCGAGATGCCAGCCTCTCTCCACTGCCTCTTGGAATACTTGTCTGAGCACAAACATTTCCACCACCTTTCTAAAGGCTTGCCGAGGCAGGCTCAAGAAGACCTCCGCGGGAGGCAAGGCAGCCTCGGTTTTTGTTTTTTTTAAATAGATTTTTATTAGTTTTATGTAAAGTTATACACAATAACTGAAGGCTGAGTGCCGAAGAATTGATGCTTTTGAATTATGGTGCTGGAGGAGACTCTTGAGAGTCCCATGGACTGCAAGAAGATCAAACCTCTCCATTCTGAAGGAAATCAGCCCTGAGTGCTCACTGGAAGGACAGATCCTGAAGCTGAGGCTCCAATACTTTGGCCACCTCATGGGAAGAGAAGACTCCCTGGAAAAGACCCTGATGTTGGGAAAGATGGAGGGCACAAGGAGAAGGGGACAACAGAGGATGAGATGGTGGGACAGTGTTGTCGAAGCTACCAGCATGAGTTTGACCAAACTTCGGGAGGCAGTGGAAGACAGGAGTGCCTGGTGTTTTCTGGTCCAGGGGGTCACGAAGAGCCGGACACAACTGAACGACTAAACAACAAACCACCTGGGTTGCATTTATGAGAGAGGGAGGAAAACTTCTCTAGCTGCTTTCTCCACGCTGTGCATAATTGTATAAAATTCTACCGTATCTCCTGTTCCTCGCCTTTCTGCTAAACTAAAAAGTCCCAGACTTCCACCTTTTCTCATAGGGGAGTCTCTCCATCCCCTCAAAATCATGTCGGTTGCACTTCTCTGAACTTCTCCCAACTCTGCAATATCCTTTTTGAGGAGAGCTGTACGCAGCACTCCAAATGTGTTTGCACCCTAAATTTGTATCATGGCATGATCATAGAACCATAGAATTGTAGGGCTGGAAGGGACCGCAAGGGTCGTCTAGTCTACTGGCAGTTTTATTTCAAGCCTAGGGAGAAAGTAAGTGCCCCGCTTTGTCCGGGTTCGGTGAACCACTTCCCACCGCACACCAGGTCTGATACCGCGACAGAGCAGACGATGAACTCTTTGCAGCGCCCGCTTTCCAGACCAATAAAACTGGCTCCGCTCAGCATCTCGCTTAGCATGGGACTAGTTATGCCCCTAATTGTGACGGCTGAGCAAGGCAGCGGTACAGTTTAGAATCTTAATTTCCCATCCAGATTCCTCATCTCCATCAGGGTGGCATCCATATTCATCAAGCCCATTACACCAGCAGGCAGCTTGTGATTATCTTGCTACCTTTGCTCTTCTTTCCCTGTGCATTTCAGACACACACACACACACACACACACACCACACACGAAGGCGCCCCAAGCATGCAAATGATGCCTTCCCCCCCCCATTTTTGATCTCTCTCCAGGGCCCCCTTTTAACACAACCATAGATCGGTTATTCAGCCAAGATCTGCCATGCCAAGCAAACTTTGCTGCCTGTAAGAAGAAGTCGGTGGAGGGTCTTTACTCGGCCTCCGAGAGTCGTTAACTCGGCGCATTTGCATTTTGCAAGGCGTAGGACTCAGACATGCAAAAAAATAAATAAACCTGCAAAACTGGCAACAGCATTCCCACGCAGGGATAAAGAAGGATCGGAGACCTTAGATCTTGGAGCAGCACAAACCCCCAAGTGCTATGCCATGAAAGAAAGCCCAGAAAACCTCTGTTGCTAAGAATCTGCCCTTGGAAATAGCAAGGGAGAATCGGGAAGAGGCAGCAGCCCGAGTCTTGCGGCGTTGAAGGCACCACTTCAAAAGCACTGGAAGAGCAGGAGGCTCTTAATTTCAGGGTTGTGGTTTTGAGACCCACAAGGGCAAAAGATTCCTGCATTGCAGGGAGTTGGACTAGGGAAGTCTTGTGGTCCCTTCAAACTCTACAATTCTATGAAAAAGGGAAGGAGAAGCAGGAGGCCCCAATGTTTGTGCCCGTCAACTCCTATTTCTTTCCCATGCACTCCTGAAGGTGCCAGTTATTATAAACTAAAAGGTAAAGGACCCCTGGATAGTTAAGTCCAGCCAAACATGACCATGGGGTTGCAGCGCTCATCTCGCTTTCAGGCCGAGGGAGCCGGCGTCTGTCCACTGACAGCTTTCCGGGTCATGTGGCCAGCAGGACTAAGTGCAACAGGACACTGTGATGGAAGCCAGAGCGCACAGAAAACGCTGCTTACCTTCTCGCCACAGCGGTACCTATTTATCTACTTGCACTGGCTTGCTTTTGAACTGCTACGTAGGCAGGAGCTGGGACAGAGCAACAGGACCTCACCCTGTTGTGCAGGTTTTGAACCACCAACCTTCTGATCAGCAAGCCCAAGAGGCTCAGTGGTTTAGACCACAGCGCCACCTGCATCCCAGCGCCTTGTACGCCTCCTTCCAGCCACTCCTGCAGCCAAGCTGGTGCCAAACATCTTGCTCTGCTTTCTTTTGGACCACATCAGCGAGGCTTGGGGGGGGTGTCCTGTTGTATCCACAGTCCAGGACCTCCAGACACACTGCCCAGGCTTGCGCCCCTGAATATCACTTCGGTGCTGCTAACACAGTGGTTTGGCTTCACCCCTGGAGGTGAACTCCATTGCCTCTCTGCGCAATTTCAACTATACACGGTTGAAGGCTGCCTAGTTGAAATTCTGCAGGTTAAATGCAAGTAAGGCAGAGACCCTAGAATATGGGTAGGCAAACTCAGGCCCAGGGTCTGGATCCGGCCCAATCGCCTTCTAAATCCGGCCCGCGGACTATCCAGGAGTCAGCGTGTTTTTACATGAGTAGAATGTGTCCTTTTATTTAAAATGCATCTCCGGGTTATTTGTGGGGCATAGGAATTTGTACATTTTTCCCCCTTCAAAATATAGTCCGGCCCCCCACAAGGTCTGAGGTACAGCGGACCGGCCCCCTGCTGAAAATGTTTGCTGACCCCTGCGCTAGAACCTCTTTTCATACTGGGAAAACCCAGTGCAAATAGAGCTTTTCAGCTTTCTGTCTTGCTTGGGGTGGGCAAGGCCCCCACCTCCAGAAGGCTAGGGCTGCCCACACAGGGGGCATTTCCTAGGGATGGTTTGAATACACAGTACGCATTTTTGCATATATGAGGAACTTTTGGGACTGAGCTCCCGGGTGAGACGCAATCGTACTGCAGTTTTTTAAAAACCGCATATATAAGAAACAGATGGAACCTCTCCGAAGAATGCAAATCACAGGAGAAGGGCGATTGTGGCTCTGTCCAGGCCTGCGTGTCTGTTAACAGTTGTCAAAAATTGTTTCTGGGAAGGGCCAGGAAATAAAGGAGGCCCCCAGTCTGCCAGGCCCAAACCAGACAGAACTGTGTCTGCATGTGCCAATAGCACAAAACACCAGAGCTGTGAGTGCGAAGGGTTTTCTGGGGCTACTTTGGGGGGGGGGTCCCCACATTACAATTGCACCCAGAACCAAGAACCAAGATCTGCTAGCAAACACACCCAGACAATAGCTAAGAGTTTGACTTGCCTGCAGCTCCAATTCCCACCCGTCTCCTCTTCAATGGTGGGGGCGAGTAGAGATCCCCAAATCTCAATCTGGGGTGGTTTTTTTTGCTTTTTGAACAGAGTACAAGGAAATGCAGGAAGCCAGAAGTACATGGAGTCGTTGCCACAGAGCTGCATGGAGAGAGGCTAAACCTGGCAATTTTGATGCAGATTGGTTTTCCCTTTCTTTGAATATATTATCAACAGATCCCTCCAGCTTCTCATTCTTCATTATGGTTTGGGTATTTAAATACCATATGATGTTCAGTGAAGTATGATTGTGATTTGGCATCCTGCTTGGCTGTTTTCATTCTGTTCTTCAACTCGGTTTTACTTTTCCCTCTGCTGCTTACCTGCTTTTTCGGTCCCTACATGTTTTCGTATGCAAAAATTGGGGATGAAAACACCACCCCCAGTTTGGGTTGTAATATACAGTTTTCTTCATGGGAAAAGTTATGGGAAGAGGATTTGAAGTTTATGGCTTGCTGTTCATTGGAAGAAAGCAATATGAAAATAATAATGATTAATAATAATAATGAATAATAATAATAATAATTTATACCCCGCCCATCTGGCTGGGCTTCCTCAGCCACTCTGGGCGGTTTCCAAAAAAATATAAAAATGCTGTAATACATCAAACATTAAAAGCTTCCCTAAACATGGAAATCATGCGCCATTGGTATTTGACACCTAGTAAAATTGCGAAAATGTATAGAACCAGTTCAAATATGTGCTGGAAATGTAAAAGAAAAGAGGGTACGTTTTATCATATATGGTGGTCCTGTAAAAGCTTTCTGGGAAATGATATATAATGAGTTAAAGAAAATGATTAGAATACCTTTGTCAAAAAACCAGAGGCTTTTTTGTTAGGCATTATAGGTGCGGAACTACCAAAATAAAATAAAAGACTGTTTATGTGTGCAACGATGGCAGCAAGGATGCTTCTTGCCCAGAGATGGAAAGATGAAGTAGCAACCAGAGAAGAGTGGAAGACGAAACTGATGGAATATGCAGAAATGGCGAGACTGACGGGAAAGATTAGAAACCAGGAAGATCAAGTATTCTTAAGAGACTGGAACAACTTTCTAACATATTTGAGACACCACTGTAAACAGTTGAAATCATTGGTAGGAATACAATGTCACTTGTAATGTAACATGGATTTTGGATACTATGATTATATAACAGATAGATTACAGTCAAAGATGCAGGAATAAAATTTAGAATTGGAACCCATGAAGGGAAGGGAGGAGGCTCAAGGTTCGAAAGAACCCCCCTTTTTTAATGTGTGGAAATGTTATGTTTATGGTGTACAAGTTTTATGTAAAACTAATAAAATTATATATATAACACCCCCCCCCCCCCGAGGACAGTATATAGTTATACTGCAGCCTTCAATGCAGCCACAGTTGGTAAAAGGCCGTCTTAGTCAAGAGGCTACCGGAGACTCAGGTGTGCGAGAGGCGAGGACCAGAAGACCCCCAGAGCTTGTTTTGGCTTGCAATTTATTGCTCTACATTTTGCTTCTCTGAGCTGCTGTCAATCCAAGCAACCATTGGAAAGATGGGATTAAAAGAGTTTAATTAAATGAATAAAGCCCTCGGGTTTATACAGAGGACGTCAAATGTGGAAACACGACTGAGCAGATAAAACGGCCGAGACGAGACTTGGAAGCGCTAGAAATTCTGTGGCCTTTGCCCTTGCCAGATTGTCTCAGCCCACCAAGAGAAAATCTGTCAGGGGGTTGGACTAGATGACCCTTGGGGTTGTTTGCCTATGATTCCAAAACTTTCCCTGTAGGAAAAGTGCCCTGCCTAAAGGGCTCTCCACCCAGGCAGAAAGTCCTCGCAGGAGACGAAGCCGCGTTGAGAAGCATTTGGCGAGGAAAGAGGCAGGGATGTTTAACGCCATCACACCATAAATTTAATAGGCTCGGGAGATTAATTGGAAATGTCAGGCAGAGCTTCCCTGGTCCCTGCATTTAAAAGGATGCTAAGCTCTAGAAAATAGCAGCTGAATTGACAATTTGGAGGAGAGCGGATGGCGAAGGCTGTTCCAGCAACTGACCCGAAGTTAAAGCGGTTTTCTCCCCACTGACTTTCTGCAATCATGAAGGATTATGCGGGACGGGAGGGATGTCTGAAACCCACAGCAGATAGACAGACCTGCTGGAGGATTAAGGCGTGTATCCGAGGCAAGGACATGGCCCAGGAAGAGAGTTTTCGTGGGCTCCCTCAGTTGCGTCTGCGTTTCAACGCTTCCTCTGAGGAACAGGCTTCTCCTATTTAAGAAACCGAACGTTCAAAACAAACTGAGCCCGTGTTACTGGAGCTTATAGGATTTCACAAACCAAGTGGAAAATGAACATATCAGTAGCAGAGGAACAGATCTCCAGAGCAGCCGGCCTAACGCAGCGGGAATCCTTGCTAACCATTTCTCGGGGGAAGAAACCTTTGCCAGGCTCCCAGTGCATTCCTGACGGAGGACTCCAGAAAGAGCTGGAAGTTGTGCTTCTGCGTGTGGTCAAGGCTTCGTATTTTTGGGAGCTTAGCCCTAGCACAGAACAGATTGTCCCACAAGAGGGAAAGGAAGGAAGGTCAAGGGAGGCGGCTGGGCTGGAGCTGGCTGGACATTGAGACATCAGCTGGCTAAGAGGGTGCACAGAGGACCTGTGGCTTGTGGCTGCCTTCTCCCAGGGCTCTCAAAAGGCCTCATGTTTTGTCTGTGAACACTCCAGACTGTTTACCCGGGAAGGCAAGTGGCACCCTCAAGGAGCGGTTGCAACTGTTAACTTCACAGCAGGGCAAGCGCACACACTCTTCCCTGCGGTGCAATTTGCACGAATTGCATGTGCAAAATTGCACGCAATATTGTCGGGATTCCGTAGAAAACAAAAGATGCTCTTGAGGATGGAGAGTGGCTCGGGACGGAAGGCAAAATAGCTCTTTCCCCACCAGACACAGCGATTAGGTGTTAGCCCTTGTGACTCACCAAATGCAAAACATGCCTATTATTTTCCTAATCAGCCCTCAGGGAGGCAGCAAGACTATTCGCAGCAGCACAGCTATTAGGGACTCATTGGGCTCTTAAGGGACCGATGCTGCAACGATTTAGATCTCAAATCTCAAATCTGCGCTGGAAATGTAAAGGGAAAGAGGGTACCTTTTATCATATGCGATGGTCCTGTGGGGTGGTAAAAGCTTTCTGGGAAATGATATATAATGAGTTAAAGAAAATGTTTAAGAAAACTTTTGTTAAAAAAACCAGAGGCTTTTCTGTTAGGTGTAATAGGTGAGGAACTGCCAAAATAAAATAAAATACTGTTTATGTCTGCAACGATGGCAGCAAGGATGCTTCTTGCCCAGAGATGGAAAGAAGTAGTACTGACCAGAGAAGAATGACAAACCAAACTGAAGGAATACGCAGAAATGGCGAGACTTACGGGAAAGATCAGAAACCAGGAAGACCAACTATTATTTTTTTAATGGAATAACTTTTTAATATATTTAAAAGACCACTGTAGACAGTTGAAAATTTCAGGCATAGGCAAACTCTGCCCTCCAGATGTTTTGGGACTGCAACTCCCACCATCCCTAGCTAACAGGACCAGTGGTCAGGGGATGAGGGGAACTGTAGTCCCAAAACATCTGGAGGGCCGAGTTTGCCTATGCCTGGTTGAAATCATTGGCAGGAATACAATGACACTTGTAAAGTGAAGTAAACTTTGGTTACTATGATTACGGTACGTAATAGATGGATAACGGTAAAAGATGCAAGGGGGAAAGAAAGGAATAAATCTTTAGAAATGGAATCCATGGAGAGAGGGGAGGAGGTCTGAAGGTTGAAAAGAACCTTTTTTATTTTTATGTTTTGGAATGGTAATGGTTATTGCGTATGTTGTTGTTGTTTAGTCATTTAGTCGTGTCCTCCTCTTCATGACCCCCTGGACGAGAGCACGCCAGGCACTCCTGTCTTCCACTGCCTCCTGCAGTTGGGTCAGACTCATGTTTGTAGCTTCGAGAACACTGTCCACCCATCTCGTCCTCTGTCATCTCCTTCTCCTTGTGCCCTCCATCTTTCCCAGCATCAGGGCCTTTTCCAGGGAGTCTTCTCTTCTCATGAGGTGGCCAAAGTCTTGGAGCCTCAGCTTCAGCATCTGTCCTTCCAGTGAGCACTCAGGGCTGATTTCCTTCAGAATGGATACGTTTGATCTTCTTGCAGTCCATGGGACTCTCAAGAGTCTCCTCCAGCACCAGAATTCAAAAGCATCAATTCTTCAGCGATCAGCATTCTTTATGGTCCAGCTCTCACTTCATACATCACTACTGGGAAAACCATAGCTTTTCAGTGTTAGACTACTCCATGGGGCTGCCATTTTATGCTGCATGGGGCTGCCATTTTATGACATGAAGAATGTGGCTCTCGCGCCAAAGGGACTGGCTGTTAGGAACATAAAGAGAGCCTGCAGGATCAGGCCCATGGTCCACCTAGTCCAGCATCCTGTTCTCCCAGTGGCGGAACAGTGGCCTCTGTGCGAGAGGGCCGGGCGGTTCCTTTGGGTCAGTGGCTCTTCCGGGGGCCGAGTGCGAATCCTCCGCAAGGGGGCCTCTCCTTGCAGAGCCAGCAGCAGCCCACCCAGGAGGCCGAGGGAGGGACTGTCTCTTGCGGACTGTGCTCTCCTGCAGGGGGGAAAGGCGATCCCCTCCTTCCTGGTAACGTGAGTGCCAGGAAACATCCTTATCAGATCGGCACCCGGTGTGGCTCTCCGCTCCGCTCGGCTCCGCACCACCTTGTGACATTCGGATAACACTTTTGGTAATTGATGTCTTAATCGAGCTTGTAATGGGATGCAACTCTGCTCAGCTTCCGCAGGAGGCTTCTAGAATGCTCAATGAAAACTGGAGGCCTTGTTAATTAATTAATTAAACCTCTGTCCTGTAGTGCAGGGATCACAACTAAAGCAAGGGTAGGCAAACTAAGGCCCAGGGGACGGATCCGGCCCAATCGCCTTCTCAATCCGGCCCGCAGATGGTCCCGGAATCAGTGTGTTTTTACATGAGCAGAATATGTCCTTTTATTTAAAATGCATCTCTGGGTTCTTTGTGGGGCATAGGAATTCGTTCATTTTTATTTTTATTTTCGAAATATATTCCGGCCCCCCCACAAGGTCTGAGGGAAAGTGGACTGACCCCCTGCTGAAAAAGTTTGCTGATCCCTGCAACTGAAGCATCCATGACAGAAAAGTTATTGCTGTTTATTTATTTATTTTTAAGTATTCTAAATTATTATCATTATTTAAATCTGTCTCCCAGCTCTCCTCCAAGGAACTAAAAAGCGGCTTGCCTAGTCCTCCTCCTTCCCATTTTGTACACACAACAGCTCTGTGAGGTAGGTCAGGCTGAGAGGCAGTGACTGGCCGCCCCCCGGTCACCCTGTCAGCTTCGTGGCTGAGTGGGAGTCTGAACCCTGCTCTTCCAGGTCCTAGTCTGACACTCTGAGCACTACCCCACGCTGGCGCTCTTTATCTTCCCACGACCCTGTGAGGTAGGAGAGAGAGAGAGAGAGAGAGAGAGAGAGAGAGAGAGAGAGACTAGCCCAAGGTTCACCAGTGCGTTTGAACCAGGGTTTCCCAAGTCCTTGCTTCACTAGGCGACCTCTATTAGCAGTGCAGGAAAGAGCTCAGCTTGGATCAAGGCGGAATCGAGGAATCAAATATACCTTTGTATGGCAACAGTTTTCAAATTACTGTACAGTGGTACCTTGGTACTCAAACAACTTGGAACCTGAACACTGCAAACCCAGAAGTAAGTGTTCCGGTTTGCAAACCTTTGTCAGAAGCCGAACGTGCTTCGTTTTGAGTGCCACACTTCCAATTTGAGCGTTACACTGAGGTCTGTCTGTTTTTGCTATTTATTTTGCGTTTTTGTTTTGAGGCTTTTTTGTTTTGTTTTTGTGTGGAACCCAGTTCAGCTACTGATTGATTGTGTGACTGCAGTACATTGTTTATTGCTTTCATTTTATGGATCAGTGGTCTCGCTGGATAATAAAATTCATGTTCAATTGCTGTTTCAGGGCTTGTTTTTAAAAGTCTGGCACGGATTAATCCGTTTTGCATTACTTTCTATGGGAAAGCGGGCCTTGGTTTTGGAATGCTTTGGTTTTGGAGCGGACTTCCAGAACGGATTAAGTTTGAGAACCAAGGTACCACTGTATGTCCATTTTTTCTCGTACGGAATAATTCAGCCTGTTTTCAAGACCAGCAAATGAAAAGTCAGGTGCTTTTCACATGCAATGTCAAACCACAGTTGACTGTTGCATGCATGAGTAGCAGCAAGCCTCGGTTTTGGGTGCTCTCCCTTCCCCTTTGCCCCAGCATGGCTGTGAGGAAGAGACCGGAAGCATCTATTTCTGCTTTTCAACTAACCAGAAATTCTTCTGTCATCCAAATGTGCAAACAGGTGTGGGGCTTGTACAGATGAGGGCTTCATTTTCACAAACGGGTCAGACAGAGCACAGAAGACACATCATATGGGGATTTCTGGAGAGGAAAAATGGCGGGTGCCGCGGCAGCGAGCAGCTCCTGAAGCCAGCCAGAGCCAAATGCGCTACCAGGCTGTCTCCGGGCTGCTGAGGCTGCCGCTGCCACATTTCCCGGGAACAGATTTGCAAATCTGGGGACATTCCAGGGACGGAATTTGTCCGGGGACAGATTTGCAAATCCGGGGACTGTCCGCGGGAACCGGGGACGTCTGGTAACCCTAGCTTAAAACCCTCCAAGGAGGTCCACCACCTTCCAAGGGAGCCCATTGCAAACAGGTCACTGGCAACAGGGTGTTGGTTTTTTAATTGCTAGGTTTTTGCACGCGAAGGCCAATTCAAAATTTAACAGGGACATTTTGATACCAGGGACATTCCGCACTGTGTGAGCCCCACCAATTCTCCAAAAAACACTCAACTGCAAGCTGTATCTTCCCCCACCCCTCCAGGCTGCACAAACAAGGACAGGATCTTTTGCTGTTGTGGTGGTGAACGATTAAACCGAAGTGTTCCCAGCCCTTTGAGAGGATAGAGACTCCCCCTGGCCTGGTCCTGGGGTCTCCCAGTCTGCTCGGCAGTGTCAGGAAGGGCACCGCAGCCCAAAGGACAATTTAATACGTGTTTTTGTTTGCGTTTTGCAAATGGAAAACTGTACCGCAGAGCTATCAAAATTCCTTCTCACAATTCCCCAGGCTTTCGTTTGAGAAAGAAGCAGGCAGCCCAGTCGCTTCCTCTGTCCCCCCCTCCTCCTCCTCTCTGGAGTTTTAAAGTCTGCTCCATTCCATTGCCCGCCTCCCCAAGGGCCCTTTCCTTTGGATATCGTTTCCTCTTCTTTTGCCTTCTGGAAAAAGTTTTGCTGGAAATGCAGATCCATCGTTCTTCAGTCCCAGGACCGGCACCAACAGTCAGGGGCTCCTTGTAGGGGGCCAGACTAGATGACCCTTTGGGGCCCGGGTAGGAAATTGTGGGGTGCTCCAAAGACTCTCTTTCACACTTCCAACCTGCTTGTCCGCCAGCCTCTTGCCAATTTTGCATTTGCTGATTTATATGCATCGGTGCAAATCTGCTAATAATGGCCTCTAAAATTTAGGCAGAACTGCAGTACGTCTCGCCATGGCAAGGAAAGCTGTGACCAGGTGACCCGCTCAGTCTCCTGCCTATTGCTGATGGGCACCTTCAAGGCACCTCCCTAAACAGAGGGTGTCTTTGGATAGAGGCAGTAGCAGAGCATGGGTTGCTATTGCCCGGGGCCACGTGGATGGGGAGCTGGGAGGGAGGCAAACGGATGAAGTATGCATGCTCATTAAGCTGCCTAATGGCATCTGCATCACCCAGGAGATCGCAATCATTCCATTGTCTGGAGAGGTCACTTCCTGGTTCACTGGAGAAGACGTTTTTCAACAGAGCCCAGGCACAGAAGCGCACAGCTGTACTGAAGCAACACTGGGTGTTGAATTTTTGCACCCAGAGCACCATGCCTGAAGTGTTAGGTAGATTCCCACAAGGCAAGACGTAGTGATAAGAGCAAGAACCTTCATTGAAGTACAAAGCTGGGAAACAGAGGCAAAGCAACTGCTTATATACATTCCTGAAAGCCTGGGCCACTCCCACTCCCACCGTGATTGGCTGTCTAAACTTCCAAGCTGCGAATCATGACTCAGAGTTCAAGAGCCAATGGCAGAGGCCCAAATCCTGAAATGTTCTGTGATTGGACATCGTGTATCAAAACAAAACACAGGCGCTCAGAATCCTTAGTCCAGACTAGCTTAGTCCAGTTTGCTCAGGCAAACATAGACCACTGAATACATAACATTCCCTGTGCCGCCCCCCATACCATGCCACTGGATAGAGGACTGTCCTCCCTAAAGCAGGACACACATACCCTCCAACATTTCTCCGATGAAAATAGGGATGTCCTAAGGAAGAGAGGGACACTCCGGGATCAAATCAGAAACCGGTGCTGCTTCTGCAAATCCGGAACAGTCCCTAGAAAACGTTTTTATATGCAATGACAGCAGCAAGAATATTATTGGCACAAAAATGGAAGCAAGAAGAATTACTGATGAAAGAAGAATGGTGGATGTAATTGATGGACTATGCAGAACTGGATAAATTAACAGGAAGGATTCAAAACCTGCGGGACCAGAGATTCTTAGAAGACTGGAGTAAATATACGAACTATTTGAAAAGTAATTGTAATGAACAGATTACGCTAGTAGGACTGCAAGAAGTTTTGTAAGGAGGACTATCTGAAATATTGCAAGAAAGACTATGAGGAGAATTATTAATTAATGATAATTAAGAGTAATAGAGAAATTAAGAAATGCAGAATAAGTGATAAAGAACGAAAAGTCATCAGAGGTGTTGACGGAAGTCTAAAACATTGTAGAAGGTAAGAAGTTATGTTATATGATTGTTGGAAATGACATGTTTAAAAAAACAATAAAAATGTATATAAATATAAAAAAAGGAAAACGGGGACATTTGGAGGGTCTGGTCAATCCTGTACCTTTTGCCAATGCAGCCACCCGGTAGAAGGAAAGGCAGCAGAAGGGAGCTCGCAATCGCACTGCTTTCGAAACCAAAAAATGCTCAGGATTTGGGGGCACCCCGTGGCCACACCTGTCCAGAATGAGCCAAGAGGGCTCCCGCATACAAAAAGTGCGCCCGCGGTTCCACAAATGCGAGTTCCGGCAAGCTGCCTGCAGCACTGGAACGAGGCTTCAATCCTCATTAAAAGCTCATCATCAGATTCTCAGCTGGCCTGCTTCATTTTGTTTCAACATCCCTTCAGAACAAAACCCTGCTTTTCCCATTCAAAGCGCTCCGCCTTTCTGCAAATTTCACATTCCCTGGGAAGTTGGCATCCGAGGCGCTGCTGCAATAGATTTTATACACACACATATATGCCTGTGTACATTTAAAGCAGGGCCCATAGAATAGCATGTATTTATACTTCAAAACAGCTTGTTTGTATAATTGCCCATTTCCTTCCCCCACCCCCTTTTATTACAATGGCTAATTAGTCGGTTTCTTGCTTGGTACCCTGTAAACAAAAAACTGTTTTTGTCGCCAATTTGCAAAGCACTTTTGCAGAAGCCTCCAGAACACTCAGGCCTGTTTGATGCGTTTAGACATTAATTTGATAATAGCGGCTTAGCAAGAAACCCGGTCTCCATGCCTATAAATGCAGTGCTTTCAGTACTTCCTTTTATCTGCACTGTGAAATAACGTGTTCCCCCCCCCCCGCCCCGCCCCACAGTAATAACAAGCACCCAGGTCCTTTTTCATAAATGCCCTGCATGTCCTCTTTTCAAAGCATTTGTTCTGCAGGTGGTATTTTATTTTATTTTTTTGTTCTGTTTTTAAAGGGTTTTTTTTAAGCATAGCTTTTCTTTATTTATTTTATCTGACAGTAAAAAACCATTCAACAGTGGGAATGGTCTCCCTCGGGAGGTGGTGGACTCTCCTTTGTTTTAAGCAGAGGTTGGATGGCCATCTGTCAAGGATGATCTAGTTGAGATTCCTGCATTGCAGAGGGTTGGACTAGATTACCCCAAGGGGTAACTTCTTCTTCTTCCTCCTCCTCCTCTTCTTCCTCTTCTTCCTCTTCTTCTTCTTTGGTGATCCCTCATAGCCGAGTAAGATGGTCTTCCTGGAAGACTCTTCCTTGAACACGGTCTTAACAGTGAGTCCATAAGTGACTTTGGAGGCCAATTCTGGATCCACACGTCCTTCCACAGTGGGGACATTGGTTTCCAGGCAGGAGTCGATCCCGGTGTGGATTTGCCAAGCGTGCCTTCCTCTTAGCACGTTTCTCCCTTGCGTCCTGAGTTTGAATGTCTTCAAATTCCAGGACACCTTTGGTAAAGGCTGTTCTCCAACTGGAGCGCTCACAGGCCAGTGTTTCCCAGTTGTCAGTGTTTATACCAAATTTTTTTAGATTTGCCTTGAGACAGTCTTTAAGCCTCTTTTGTTGACCACCAGCATTACACTTTCCATTTTTAAGTTTAGGAATAGAGTAGTTGCTTTGGAAGATGATCATCTGGCATCTGCACAACATGACCAGTCCAACAAAGTTGACATTGACGAATAATTGCTTCAACACTGGTGAACTTTGCTTCTTCCATTGCACTGGCATTAGTTCGCCGGTCTTCCCAAGTGATGTGTAAAATTTTTTGGAGACACCGTTGCTGGAATCTTTCAAGGAGTTGGAGATGGCGTTTATAAGTGGTCCATGTTTCACAAGCAGACAGTAAGGTTGGTAGTACAATAGCTTTGTAAACAAGCATTTTGGTTTCCCTGCGAATGTCCCGGTCCTCAAACACTCTGCACTTCAATCGGGAGAAAGCCGCACGTGCAGAGCTCAGGCGATGCTGGATTTCAGCATAAGTGTCGGCCCTTGTGGAAAGATAACTGCCCAGTTAGGAGAAGTGATCAACATTTTCCAACGTTACACCATTGAGTTGGATTTGTGGCGCTGCAGAGGGGTTATTTTGTACTTGTTGGTGCAGCACTTTGGTTTTTTGGATGTTGAGTGACAGGCCAAGCTCTTCGTAAGCTTCTGCGAAGATATTTAGGATGGTTTGGAGGTCATCCTCTGAGCGTGCGCACACTACGCTATGGTTTTATGAAGGTGTGAAGGGGATGTTCAGGGACAATGGCAATGATGGAGGTACTTTGAAGCTTGCATAGATTTTCTCAAAGGTGAGTGATGAGCGAGCGATAACAGGATACAAAGAGCCCATGCACCTCCTGGTCCAACCTCATCCCTTTTCTCCCAATATTTCATTATTAAACCATCTACCAGCTCCCTCTCCTGCACTCACACAAGCAGTAAATGTCAATTTGATAACATTTAACTTTTAAGTCATTTTGGTTTTTAAACAAAGCTATTATTCCAAAGTTGCCACACAGGCCTAGAACCATGTTCTGCTGGGTAACAAATTGAACTATGCCGGGTTGGTCAAAAAGGAGGGGTTGCTTGTTTCGTTCGACTCTTAGACCCAGCTTGTCACTTTGACCATGGATATTAAGTCCCAGAGTGGTAAGATCTAGATCTCAAACAGGTCTAAACCATCTTCATTGATCTACACCAGCGAGACTTGAACGGGGGGGCACGTTATGCGTCACACAGCAATTGCTGGAATGCTTGGGTGAGTTTGAAATGAGTTTTTGAGCTAATGATTTTTGTCATATCCTACATTTCCGACATGGGCTGCCATATGTCCGGATTTCCGCCCGGACGCTGTTCACGAGGGTCAAATACTGGCTTTCTCAAGGAAATTCCGGACACAAGGCAACCCTACACAGGAGTAGGCCTTGGAGATGGAGGTTAATTGGGAGGAGGAGGAGGAGGAGAATTTATTTATACCCTGCCCATCTGGCTGGGTTTCCCCAGCCACTTTGGGTGGCTTCCTGAAAAATATTAAAATACAATAGCCCTTCAGATATTAAAAGCTTCCCTAAACAGGGCTGCCTTCAGATGTCTCCTAAAAGTCTGGTAGTTGTTTTTCTCTTTGACACCTGATAGGAGGGCGTTCCACAGGGCGGGTGCCACTACCGAGAAGGCCCTCTGCCTGGTTCCCTGTAACTTGGCTTCTCGCAGGGAGGGAACCACCAGGAGGCCTATGGAGCTGGACCTCAGTGTCCGGGTAGAACGATGGCGGTGGAGACGCTCCTTCAGGTATACAGGACCGAGGCCATTTAGGGCTTTAAAGGTCAGCACCAACACTTTGAATTGTGCTCAGAAACTTCCAGGGAGCCAATGTAGGTTTTTCAGGACTGGTGTTATGTGGTCTTGGCAGCCGCTCCCAGTCACCAGTCTAGCTGCCGCATTCTGGATTAGTTGTAGTTTCTGGGTCACCTTCAAAGGTAGCCCCACGTAGAGCGCATTGTAGTAGTCCAAGAGAGAGATAACTAGAGCATGCACCATTCTGGCGAAGGAAGAAGGGAGCAGAGGAGGGCAGACCCTCTGCTGGTTGTGTATGCTATAATTTGCAGCCAGGGCTGAAGCTTGCAAGCTGCCTGCACAGTGTTCCATACATATATAACTAATTTTAGCTACTAAAAAGTGAAGGGGGGGTGGAAGCCCTCCCTGCGCAGACCAGCTATCCCTTTCACTACTTTTGTAAAAATCCACTGCTTTTATCAAATACTCCCATTTATGAGCATTATGGCCTACAAATTTAATAAAATTGCTTCCTACACACTCACACACAGTTTTTAAATCTCTCACAGCAGTTTTTAAAGTTTTCACAAGGAAAATTTTTTTTTAAAGGACACATTTATCCCACAGCCACGGGCAAGAACTGAGCGCAGCTTTTACTTCAAAGGGAGCACATGGGGTGGAGGAGAACTTCACAAATACATAAAGAAAGCAAAAAAAACCCACCCAAACCCCAATGTCCTAATGGTGTTTTTTTTTTGCTCTATGTTCCTTAATTGTCAAATGGCTAATTAGCAATGCCCAATTTAACATTCTCAGTGTGTAGAGATGGGAGTTCAGGAGCCCCCCTCCCTTTTTAAGGCAAAAAAAGGGGATTAACTAAAATAAATAATTTAAGACAAAGGCATGCCGGCTTCCGCAGAATTAGCATAAAAACACTACACTCGTGAGCATTTTGAAAGCTAAAAGAGAAAAGCGGGAGGAGGGAGGACGCACAGCAATTAAACTGAAATCCCTCTGCCTGCCTTCAGATCTAACCATACGGAATATTTTCATGGGGCTTAAATGTGACTTTGGAAGGAGACGCACTGCAAATCTTTCTCTCTCTCTTTGGTTAGGGAACATCAGAAGCAAACACGGACACCTCTGCTCTATCTCTTCAAGGCCGGCTCTGCCGTTAGGCAGGAGAAGGAAGCTGGCTCGGCCAGCTAAATACTGGAGATTCTTTCCTTTAAAATATAAAGCGATATTGAAAATGACGAGGATAGTAATAAATTCACGGGAAACAAATGGGCATCTAGACATTCTGTTTCGACGACCATAACCTTGCTTCAAGGAGCCTTTTGGTGGTTAGCTTAGAGATTTGAGTTTCTACCCCTGGGTCAAGGCTGTTGGGGGAAAAATACCCATCCCTAACCCTCTTTTAGTTCAAATGACAAATGTCAGGGTCTCCCCTTATTGCTACACAATCAGCCTACCCTACCCCCCACCCCAGCTACTAACCAGCGACAGCGGCGAGGACTTTGCTTGTCCTTTTATTAATTTGAGCCATGGGGGTCGCTACTGGGAGGGAGGGCAGGGAAGCCTTCAGAAGAGAGCTAGTTGCTTTGCTAAAAAGAGGAGGGTGAAGCAGGATGGAAAACGTCCTAGGGAATAGGCTACCTGCGGAATTCGCAGGCAAAATGGTTTTCATTAGCTTTATGGGCACCTGCCTCTCCCCTCCCCCCCCCCATGTCTGCCTCTGGCCCTCTCTGCCCCCTAAAAAATTGAAGAGGGCCCAAGGCAGCCTCCCTCGGCTATTAATCACAGCCCCTTCTCCCGCATCCTGTCCGGTTTCTATGGAAATGAGGCTTTTGCCGGAGAGCCGGTGGGGTGCGCCTACGGCGTCCAATTGAGCATCTTGTGGACCTCGTGATGGAGGGCAGCTTCCCCAGGAGGCGCCGAGAATATTGCTCCATTGACAGGCTTCAGGGAGGGGTGGAAAGGTGTCGGCGGGCAGCGGCCCCGAGCTGTGGAGGGGAGTGATGAATATGGATCGGTGAGGGTTGGCAAGGCGAACCTCTGCCCTCCCTCCAGAGCTCAGCACCAGTGAGCCCACGATTTTTATGACAAGACCTCCTCAGGGCCGAGAAGAGTCCTGGAAACTGGCCAGAGGCAGAAGGGGGGCCAGTGGCTCTGAAGCAGAGGCAAGGCTACCGGTCACTGTCCCGGTCATGGCTGCAGTGCTTCTGATTAGCAGGCACTGGGAACCACAGAAGGGGGAAAGGGCTCTTGCGTGCGAATCCTGCTTGCGAGTTTCCCATCATGGGCATCTGGCTGGACATCTATGAGAACAGGATCCTGGGCTGCTGGCTTGATCCAGAGGGATCAAGTGAGGAGATTCGGATTAAACATCAGGAAGAACTTTGGGTTACAGTCGTACCTTGGATCTCAAACGCTTTGGCTCCCGAACAAATCGGCTCCCAAAACCTGGAAGTGGCTGTTCTGGTTTCCAGAAGCCGAACGTCCGATGCGCCTTCCGATTGGCTGCAGGACCTTCCTGCAGCCAATCAGAAGTCACACTTTGGTTTCCGAACATTTTGGAAGTCAAACGGGCTTCTGGAACGGATTATTATTTCCTGGGGCGAGAGGGTCACTGGTCCCCCATTCCGCCTCTGGAAGGCTATGGCCTCCCACCCAAACGACCTGGAACATCCTCAGGGACCTCATGGAAACAGCTCCTTCCTGCTCCCAGGTCCCGTGATAAGGCTGTTCTGGTCACCCTGGGTTTGCTCCGGGTGGGCTGGGCTGGGCTGGGGGTTCAGGCCCTTAAAACTGCCGGGAAGGAGTGGAGCTTCCTGGCTTTGCGTGCAGAAGGGATCGGGCCCTGGGTGGAGCAAGGCAGTCGTAGGCCTGACCTCACTGGGGCCAGGCCTCTCTTGCAAGGGCTGGGCACTCCACACGCAAGAACGCCGCTTAGATTTCAGACACTGAGTGGTTCAGAAACCCTTTCAAACAAACCATGGATGTTCAAAGGGATTGTGGGAGAGGTGGAGGGACAATTCAGTGGGAATGCACTCAATGCTCATTAGACTGGGGGTTTTTTTGGGGGGGGGAGCCTCTTAGGTCCCCACCCCTGAGCCATTCCTTTCTCTTCCAAAAGGTGATGCTAAAAGCAGCTCCATGTATTAAATATGAACTCATTCAAGCCGTCCACAGGGAGCATGTGCAGCCGCTGAGCGTCAGCGGATGAAGGGGAGGAGGTCACAGAATAGTAAAGTTGAGCGGGGACCCCAGCGGTCATCTAGTCCAGCCCCCTGCAATGCAGGAATTGCAATGAATGTGTCCCTGACAGACGGCCACCCAACCTCTGCATAGAAACCTCCAGAGTTGCTCTGGGCTGAAATGAAACTTGGAACGAAAGGAGAGAGAGGGTCCAGGGACCCACCTCCCTGCCTGGCACCCCATCAAACATATGGAGCTCTGCTTAACAGCCCTTTGCCCACCCCCCCACCCCCCTCAGTTGGGGACCATTAAGGTGGGTTTCTTTTCCCAACATAAACGCTGCCGAATATAAATTGTAATTAACACCGATGCCAAAATGGCACTTAGAGAGAAAATAAGCACATTATTAACATCTGCTGCATCTTGCCTGCAGCGGCGGCAGCAACAACTCAAATCCGGCTTCGCGTTTGGAGGATTTGTGGCCGGGACTTGGGTTGCGGAGCGAGAGAGCAGTGTGGCGTAATGGCCAGAGCTTCGGACTCAGGCCTGGGAGGAGACCAGGGTTCGAATCCCCACTTGGCCGCAGAGAAACCTTTCTTCCCTGCGTAGGGCTGCAGTTCCCCCCATGAAGAGGGACGGGTGATTAAACCGCTCTGGGAATTGTAGCTCTGGGAGAGGAAGAGGCGGCGGCAGCTCGTAACCACAGGCAGCACCCTTAACAAGCGACAGCTTCTCTGCGGGAAGGCTTGACTCTTCAATGCGGTATCACAGGGTTCTCGCTGCATGGGGCGGATGTGGCCTTGGTAGCTCCTCAGCACCAGGGGACAGCAAAGATCTGCCCCAGTCCTCAGAGAAGGCTGCAAACGAGAATCTAGGCAAAGCTGCTGGGCTTCTCTCCCCACCTTTCCATTGTTCCGGAGTGAGGTGGCTCTGCTTTGCCTGCAGAGGATTCCTGGTTCAATCCCTGGAAGCAGCTCCAGATAAAGAGGGGTAGGTCCTAGAGAATCGAAGAGTTGGGAGGGAACGCCAAAGGTCCTCTAGTCCAACCCCCTGCAATGCAGGAATCACAGCTGAAGCATCCCTGACAGATGCCCCCCCCCACTTTCTTTAACAGCCTCCAATGAATTTAATGATATTTGGAATGTATTTGTCTAAACCATAGTGATACATGGATTAGCATACGCTTGAGGGAGACAAGAAGTTTATCCATCTACTTACATACTATGTAGTTTTGTAGCCTTCATTATATTTTATGGTTATTTTGTTATTGCTGTTTCCCTCTGCTTTTTAAACTGTTTTTTAATGTACTCTCCTCACCCTCTTTTTCTAATTTTTTTCTTCCTTCCAATTCACTTAAACGTACTCTAATAATCTCTATAAAATTCTAAATATATAAAAGAAGAGCCCACCACCTTCTGAAGGGGTCCGTTCCACTGGCGAACAGCTCTCAACGGTCAGAAATTTCTTCCTGATGTTGAGTCGGAATCTCCTTCCTAGTAACGGGAAGCCCTGGGTTCGGGTCCCACCCTCCAGAGCAGGAGAAAACAAGCTTGCTCCCTCTTTCGCATGACAACTTTTTAGATATTTGAAGATGGCTCTCACACCAGCTCTTGGTCCCCTCTTCTCCAGGCTAAACATACCGTGGAGACCCAGTGCCAGAGGAGAGGATATTGGTTTAAGCTGGCTGAGGCTGATGGAAGTTGCAGTCAAAAACATTTGAAGCTGGACAAAAAAGAGAGAGAGAGAGTCTGATAGAAGGCAGTTTTTTTGTCATTCCCCCACCCCCCCGCACACACAAAAAGAGCATACTAAAATAGCAAAGGTGAGTACAGAAGTGTTTATATGCCATATTTGACAGGTAAATCCACTGTTGATCCAATTAACACAGATACCAGCATCACATTGGAACAGACACATTGCTACGGATACTCAGGCTGGCCCACGACTTCAAGCGAAGAGCAGCAGAAGCTGAGAAACAGCAACGGAGGGAGACGAGGGCTTCTTCTACCCCCTCCTTCCATGCCCCCCCCCCATTGCAAACAATGCAGCTTTGCTTCCAGAACACCTAAATCTGCACCCAGGAGAAGCTGCAACGTTGCCGCTGTCACCCCCCCACGTGGAAAGCGAAGGGCCTTTTAATAAAGGAGTGGGGAACCCTCTGCGCCCCCCTCCAAGATGTCTGTGGCCTTGCAGCTCCCATCGCCCCCCTGACCAATGTGACCAAGCTGGCTCTCGGGGAGCTGGGGGTCCCAATGACGTCTGGAGGGGGCACCGGGCTCCCCACTCGTGTTTTAGGAGAATGCAAAAATGGGAGTGGGAAGGGCCCTGGAGTACGATGGAGGGAAGGACCAGGGCCAGGTTACCCCCCATGCCCCCCCCCCCAGAAGAGGGCCTTGGCAAAGGAGCATTTTGGCACGGTTTTGATGAAATTGTGTCAGTCCAAGCTAGCACCTCCAGCAGAATTAGCCTGATAAAGGCAAAGCCTGCTTTCAAAAAAGCTGTTAGGAAGGGTTGGTTATTTGGGGAGCTGTAAAGAGAGGTGTGTGTGTGTGTGTGCGCGCGCGTTTATGCTCACAACGGCAATTTGGGATTGGAGCTCAATGCCAGCCACTGCTTACAAGGTGTGCTTGCTTTTCTTTAGCGCCGTAAACAGCTACAAGATTGTAAAAGCTAAAGGACACAAGACTTTGTGCTGTGGGCATTTCAGAGCAGCTCCCAGCTCAATGAGGGTGACCTGTGCAGTGACCCGGGAGTGTTCCTGCACAGCACCCGTTCATTTCATTGGGGCTTGTGCAAGAGAACTTCCTGCCACATGGCAGCCATGCTTGAGACGGAACCGTGAGCTGGAGAGGGGAAGCAGGAGGCTTCCACCAGAAGACACGGAAATCCTGTAAATTTTGCGTGACTCAGAAAGCTTCCTGGGATATTTTTATTTAGATGCATACGAAACTTGGAGGACACTCTGGCCTGGCAACTGACCGCACCCCAGCAGGCAAGTGCAGAAACATCCCAGGTGTCTCTGGCTAAAAAGCTGGAAACTCAAATTGTATCCAGCACAGCAGGTCCTAGCGGCACAAACTATCCCCCTCTCAAGATAAGAGGGCTGGATCAGCTGTACGACATATGCACACCAAAATCCCCCCCCAAAAAAATAAATAAAAGCTCAGGCACGTCCACTCTCTGCGTCAATCTACAAAGTCCCTTAAGACATTCGAGTGAAGAGGAACCCCCCCGAAACGCACAAGAGCCAACCGTCTCCGAGAATAAGTTACGGGAGGAGGAAGAAAAGGGAGCACATTCTTTCAAGTTAAATTCCTCTCCCCTTTAACTACATTTAAAGCTGCATGAGAATTCATGTATTAAATAGCAAGGAATCACCAGCTCATTGTGGCCCACCCTGAGTCCCTCAGGGGCGGGGCGGGCTGGAAATTAAAACCAATAAATATTAAGATTTTTCTTCGGGGGCAAATTTTGCTCAAACGGGATACGCAAGGCCTGCCTGGCACCCTGGCAAGCTTGCCCTCGAAGTGGCATCTGAGTTGCAGAACACTGGAATAGGGTGGCCCCGCGAGGCTCAAGGGCTGGACCGCCTGCCCAAGGGGAAGCAGCAGCTGTTTCGCGCTCCTGCCGAGCCTCCCACTCCGCTGCGCCGCTATCACCCCCACAGGTTGGGCGGCTCCTCGGCCACCCGGCTTTTGAACAAGGTGATTTCGTCCAAGTGCATCATGGGAACGTCCCGGATGACCTCCGTCAAGTCCTCGTGCAGGAGAGGGAAAATGACAACGTTCAAGGCGGGTCGGCTGGCCTGAAAGCTAAACCAGACACAGAAGAGGTTAGGGGGTCAGGGCGGAAGGAAGGGGAGCTGGGGTGGGTGTCAGAGTCCACAGCACGGGAGAGCAGCCGCCTTACGTGACGTGGGGCCCCCAATGCTCCCCAAAGCCACCCCCATCTCCCTTCCTTAGCCAGAAAGGAACCATTTTCACTTGCAAATCCACATCGTTGATCGACTCCCACCCAGAAACCTATGTCCCCACTGTGGAAGGACGTGTGGATCCAGAATTGGCCTCCACAGTCACATACGGACTCATTGTTAAAACCGTGTTTATGGAAGACAATCTTACTCGGCTACGAGGGATCGCCAAAGAAGAAAAGACTTTTACTTGCTTTCCAGAAGAGCGTTGCTCTTTCAAGCTAAGAAATCATCCCCTGGGTACAGTGGTACCTCAGGTTACAGACGCTTCAGGTTACAGACTCCGATAACCCAGAAATATTACCTCGGGTTAAGAATTTTGCTTCAGGATGAGAACAGAAATTGTGCTCCAGCAGCACGGCAGCAGCAGGAGGCCCCATTAGCTAAATTGGTGCTTCAGGTTAAGAACTGTTTCAGGTTAAGAACGGACCTCCAGAACGAATTAAGTACGTAACCAGAGGTACCACTGTATTTATTTCAGAGTTTGTCCATCAAGCCCAGAGAATCTTGCTTCTGATTAAACCTGCCTAGGATTTGGAATTCCGATGCGAGACAGGCTTGGTGGAAACAGAAGCCGGGGGGGGGTCTAAGTGACAGAAGTTGGGGGGGGTCTAAGAGAGAGCTTTTGTAACAGGGGCAAGGAACCTGCAGCCTACCATCTCCCAATTCCCACCCAGCTCTGAGGTCGGGGATGGTAGCAGCTGGAGTCCAGCAACATCTGGAGGGCCACAGGTTCCCCAACCCCCTCCTAGAACCTGTGAATTAAGAATTGGCCTCTCGGAGGAGTCCTCCCTGTGGCTTTATTGCAAGAACCGTGGTTCCAAGTGTGGCTGCAGACGGGCCCACACAGAGAGAATGCTTCCACTCCTAAAGCACAGAAAGTCAGGGGTCGAACTGGAGTCCTTCTGCATGCAAGACAGATGCTCTACCTCTCAGCCTTTGCCTCTTTGCTTGGATCCTGGCCTCGGCTTGTGGCTCCCGCCCCCCCCCCCGACACTTCATTCACTGGCCCTCAACTCTGGCTCACTTCCACAACTCTAATACCTCCTGTCCTTGATTTTCTGCCACGCCGCTAATTTTGCTGCATTGGAAAAAGGGGGAAAAAGTAGACCACCATAAATCTCCCCTCCCCTGGACTTTGGAAGTGGAATTAATGCACGGAGAGAAAGGACTACGCCAGCAGGGCTGTAATTGCAGAGAAAAGGGCTGCTGCAGCTAAGCCCCGTACACAATGTTTACCAAAAGGGGTGGAGGGAGAAATCATTTAAAGCTGGCTTAGGCAGAAAGCCCTATATGATGATAGCCACATAGGGAGGCAATAGGACACACAGCAGGAGGGGAAAGATAAGGCATGCTGGGAAACCGGGGAGGGAGGGAGCCCACGCACGCACAGAGCAAGTTAAAATATTTGGCATTGATTGCCGGAGGGGAGAAGCGTGGGTCAAGGCTGTCTCCGCGCGGGAAGGGAAGGAAGCGGGGACAACCGGAGCCTTAAGCCGAGGCCACAGAATCAATTGAGGGGGCCCAGGACCCTTTTACCCTTGCCCAGGGTTTGATCCTTGAACTGTGCACTTTTCAAACCCCGGGAGAGCTGGCTGCACGTTCCTTCTCCCCCCAAAATCAATCCTGTGTGCAGCTCTGCAAAAGGGTGGCTCTCGGGGAACGAAGCAGAAAGGGGAAACTGCCTGCTCAGAAAAGAGGCACGTTCAGAGGAGCTGCTCATGCAGGGACACAGCGGGCAGCCTCCTCCTCTGAGAGCAGGTCACTCCGCTGCAACAGGAGCCATCAGAAGGTTGGGTTGTGGGGGAGACGTTTTCCGCCCCCAGTTTGCAGGCAACGGGAAGGCACGGCTGCTCCTTGGCTCAAAAAAGGTGAGCCCCCAGAGGTGTGGAGGTGGAAATTTGACCACAGGGCCGCAAGTGCAGGGTGTCCACACCTTAACTGGAAATACTGCCGCCCGTACTGGTCCTCGCCCTGTTATGTGGGGAGCTGTGCTTGCCCCCCCCCCAAGCCACCGATGGGATTGTCGCAGGCAGTTCTGCTCAACGGTCTCCAGAAAAGATACACTCGTCACTCTTTAAATTCCATGCCCACCTTAACGCAAGGCAAGGAGGTGGTTTATTTCTACTCTGTCACGGCGCCTGGCAGGGTGTGGAATGAGGACTCTCTCAAATCCAACTCGGTGACTGCAAGGACAGAACCCAGCTGTGCCGTTACTCGTGATTAATGCACACAGAATAACAATGGCCAAAAGACACCATAAACTTGCTGGGAAATACAGAGATGACAGGAGCCAGGAAACGCCAGCACCCAAGGCCTCGTCCTTCTTTCAGAGCATGCTTTCAAGGGGTGGCTTCCGTTTCATTTTCACCGTTGTCCTTTTACTTATATGCATAATCGCTCTCAAAGCAGCTCACAGGAAGAGTAAAAGACAAATATCAATATACAGACAGAACAGAAACAGAGGCGTAGAATCACAGAGTTGCAGAGTTGGAAGGGACCCCAGAGATCCTCTAGTCCAGCCCCCCACAATGCAGGAATCACAACAAAAGAATCCTTGACAGATGGCCACATACATTGATAAATATGCCAGATTCATCAAACATATTCAAAAAAACTCATGTTTATGAGTATCAGGGGAAAGGTTCTTTGTACCAAAATGTCTGCTGCATAGAGACATGTAGCATGTCAGGGACAAAACGTCTAGCCCAGCCTTCTCCCTTAATACAGTAGTTTTCTATACATAGGGACTATTTGTCTCTACTGGGTAAGGAGGAGAACGCGATCATATCACCTCCAGCAAGTACAAGCCCTAAAACTGAAGGTATGTCCTAATCGAGACTTGCAAATACGTCCACAAAAGTACCCAGCTTTGGTTGGCACCCGTCTGTCTCGAGAGACAATAGAGTGCACCTCCGGAGGTGAAGTCAAACAGCTGTGTTTGCAGCACCCACAAAGTGGCCTCCTTGGGGCGCAAGCCTGGGCCGTGTGTCTGGAGGTCCTGGGCTGCCCAGCTGACAAGACCCCCCTCTCAGCCTCGCTGATGTGCTCCAAAGGAAAGCACAACCATTTGTTTAGCACCAGCTTGGAGTTGCAAGAGGGACGCATACAAGGTGCCATCCAACCGCCTTAGGGACTCCAGATTTGTCTAGGGCTTACTCCTTAGCCTTTTCTTCTCCCAAAGGTGTCCTGCAAGGCAGCGGAGGTTTTAGAACCAGTGTTTTCTTTCTCCTAGTTGGGCTACCTTCCCACGTGGACAAGCACCATCTTGCCAGGTAGGGAGTATTTTCCAAACCTTACTGTCTGCTTGGGAAACGTGGACCACTTATAAACACCATCTCCAACTCCGCAAAAGATTCCATCAACGGTGTCTCCAAAAAGTTTTACGCATCACTTGGGAAGGCAGGCGAACTAATACCAGTGTACTGGAAGAAGCAAAGATCACCCGTGTCGAAGCAATGATTCTTCAACATCAACTTTGTTGGACTGGCCATGTTGTGCGGATGCCTGATGATCGTCTTCCCAAGCAACTACTCTATTCCAAACTTAAAAATGGAAAGCATAATGCTGGTGGTCAACAAAAGAGGTTTAAAGACTAATCTAAAAAAATGTGGTATAAACACCGACAACTGGGAAACACTGGCCTGCAAGTGCTCCAGTTGGAGAACAGCCTTTACCAAAGGTGTTGTGGGCTTTGAAGACGCTAGAACTCAGGGCGAAAGGGAGAAACGTGCTAAGAGGAAGGCACGCTTGGTAAATCCACACTGTGAGCAACTCCCGCCTGGGAACCAATGTCCCCACTGTGGAAGGACGTGTGGATCCAGAATTGGCCTCCACAGTCACTTAAGGACTCACAGTTAAGACCGGGTTCATGGAAGACAATCTTACTCGGCTACGAGGGATCGCCACAGAGAAAGAGAAGGTTTTCCAAACCTACGTGGAGATGCCAGGGATCAAACAGGTCCCGGGCACAAGAGCAACTCTCCCCTCCTGTGGTTTCCAGCAACTGGTACTCAGAAGCATTGGAGGCAAAGCAGAGCCATCATAGCAAGTAGCCCTATCCACCACAAATTTGTCTAATCTTCCTTATAAATATATATCTAGAACTAAACATATAGGAACAGATTTCCATATCCAAATCAAATACAATAAATTAATATCACAAGAGTTCCAAGCGACACAAGTGGTTTCAGATTCTCCCGAACCTTATTACTCCAGCACATTATTGTAATCCTCCTTTCTGGCCCCCAGAGTCAACTAAAAAGCTCATGCAATCAAACTGACCGATTTCCCTAGCCAGGTGACAGCACCGGTTAAAATCCTTTCCAGGGATTCTCTCTATCAAGCGATTTATCGACGAACAGCAGAAAGAAGAACAGACACCACTAAAAGATACGAGGACAAACGTAAACGTGCGCATTGCCCAAAGCAACAAGATCAGCCCAGCTGGTCAAGAAACTGAAGTGGCAGCAGCAGGATCTTCGGAGCACGACAACCACACTCAACTCACCCCAGTGCTGCTTCTGGGCATCAGGGGGCAGAGAAATGGGAGCCGGCCCCGGGTGCAGAGATGGCTAGATACGGCACCTGTTTGGCGCATAGGTGCCAAGCCTCCAAGCATGGGGAGCTGCCACCTGGGCACACATGAAAGCCCACAGCTGCAGGGCGGCCTCTGTGGATGCAGAAGTACATTGTTCTCTCTCTCTCTCTCTTTCTTTCTTTCTTTCTTTCTTTCTTTCTCTCTCTCTCTCTCTCTCTCCTCCCACAACTCCCCTCTGACAGTGAGCTATGCTATCGAGGTGAATTCTTACATTCAGAAAGCTTTGTGATCTCAGAATAGATGGCATTGGACGTGCGCCAAGAATGATACCCAAGAAGCCACTTCCTAAAAAAGGAAAATGGGAGCGGGCAGCTGGGGGTGGCAAGGATCAAAGGGAAGCAGCCAGAGCAACCTTATCAAATCTCAAGGCCGGGCGCTGCCACAACAAGCTCAAACAGACTGGGAAGTTGTTTTCCAACATCTTCCGCAAATTAAGAAGTTATTTCAATAATTGGCCAATTAAGCTTAATTTCTACTTGGGAAACACATTACGGCGACGGTTGATGCCTCTTGTTCTGCCTTCCCCCTCCTGCATACATAGTGGGGAACGTTAACAAAAACAGGGTGCCGTGGCAAAGCTCCCGGGCGCAGAGGAAGGGGCTGCCCTGACCCAGACTTCAGAAAGAGAGGGAGAGAGGAGAGGAACTAGCGAATGCCGCTGTACCCTGCAACTGGCATCACCCAAAATATCACCCCCAGAGCATATGGCAGGGGGTGGGAGCTTTGGGCTGGCCACAGAGAAGCTAAGGGGAGGAAGGTGGGGATTTGGAAGTGCCCTTGGCATGTTTTGAGGAGAGCACAGATGCAGTGCTTTGAGAACTGCATCAAGTTTTGATCTCTCATTCCTGTTGGGGGTTGTCAAAGGCATCTCTGCATCACTTTCGCAACACTCTCTATGCAACGGTTGTGGAGAAAAGCTTGCTAACAGGTGGACGTCATGTGCAGACTGAGAGGCTGGGCAAGGCTGCAGACTTAACTAAGCATCCTAGATCCCCCCCCCCCAAAAAAAACCTTCTGAATTACCAAGACGGCCTCCCCTCTGCCGATCTTAACATCCAAGAAGGTCTGCAGGGAAGGAGGCAATTGTCTTCAAGAAGAAGAAGAAGAAGAGTTTGGATTTGATATCCCGCCTTTCACTCCCTTTAAGGAGTCTCAAAGCGGCTAACATTCTCCTTTCCCTTCCTCCCCCACAACAAACACTCTGTGAGGTGAGTGGGGCTGAGAGACTTCAAAGAAGTGTGACTGGCCAAAGGTCACCCAGCAGCTGCATGTGGAGGAGCGGAGACGCGAACCCGGTTCCCCAGATTAGGAGACTACCGCTCTTAACCACTACACCACACTGGCTCTCTTCAAGGACAGCCCCACACAGAGTGCGTTGCAATAATCCAGTCTGGAAGTCAGCAGTGTGGGGTGAACCATAGCCAAGTCATCTCTGCCCCAAAGCGGCCATAGCTAGAGAACCAGCTGCACCTGGAAACTGTTGAATCCGGAGTATCCCCACCCCCTGGCAAGCTACAAACAGCGTGAAACCCCAGCCAGAACTGCTACCTTCCCACCTGGACTCGAGAACCTGGAGCACGTAACACCTCTGTCTTTTCAGGATTCAGTTTCCATCTGCTGGCCCACGTCCAGCCCATCACTGCCTGCAAGCATCTGTCCAGCACCTCAGCCGCCTCTCAGGATTCAGATGGAACACAGAGATAGATACAGAGTGTGCTGGGCCCAGGGGTAACCCGTGAAACGCGGTCCAGGACCGGTCCAGAATCCGGAGGTTCCGCTAGGAGTCAGTCCGACAGGGCCAAGGCAGGACACGAGGCAGGAAACCAGGCAAGGACAGGTACAGGATCTCAGGCAGGATCTCTCATACATCAATGTTGCTCCAGCAACCTGTGGCGGGGTCCGACAGCCTTTTATCTTTTTCGGGATAGCGGCCGGTCCTGATCCCCTGGCAACTCACCTCCCTGCTTCGCCCGAAGGCAAGCACTCCTCCTGCGAGTACTCAGGTCTCTCCTTCTCTCAGACCTCAGTCTCTGCAGCTCAGGAGACGTCAGTGGGTGACTAGACCCAGGGGCCACCTCAGCCTCCCCTGACCCAACCGGTAGTGGAGCAGCTGTAAGTGATGGCCCAGCTGGAGGCAACGAGGTAGTCCCCGCATCTGGAGCCAGGGCAGGCTCAGGCCCCTGACTTGGCCCAGCTGGTGTTTGTTGCAGGGGAACCTGTGCAGACTGGGGCTCTTCAGGATCAGGCCCCAGACTTGGTTCAGATGATGCCTGAGGCAAAGGATCCAATGCAGACTAGTTTCCTCTGGTTCCGAGTCCCAGGCCATCACACAGAGCTGGGTGTCATCTGCATATGGGCGACATCTAACTCCAAATCTCTTGGTGACAGCTCCCAGAGGCTTCTTGTAGATGTTAAATAGCATGGGGAGCAAGAAGGAATTCTGTGGGACACCATGGAGAAGCTCCCATGGCGTCAAGCAGTGGCTTCCCACATCTACTGCAAGGGAACAGCCCTGGAGGTGGGGGGAAAGACCACAGAAGCACAAACACCAAACTCCTTGAGCTGCTCCAAGAGGACACCATAGTCAATGGTATTGAAAGCCACTAAAAGGACAAGAACATGGGTAGGCAAAGTAAGGCCCGGGGGCCGGATCCAGCCCAATCGCCTTCTAAATCCGGCCCATGGATAGTCCAGGAATCAGCGTGTTTTTACATGAGTAGAATGTGCCCTTTTATTTAAAATGCATCTCTGGGTTATTTGTGGGGCATAGGAATTCGTTCATTCCCCCCCCCCCAAAAAAATATAGTCCAGCCGCCCCCACAAGGTCTGAGGGACAGTGGACTGGCCCCCTGCTGAAAAAGTTTGCTGACCCCTGGTCAAGAAGAACGGGCAGGGCCGCTCACTAGCTATCTCATGTCAGACAAATGCCATCAACCCGGGCAACTAAGGCAGTTTCATTGCCTGAAGTCAGATGGCAATGGATCCAGACATTCAGTCTCTTCAAAGCATGCCTGAAGCCGGACTGCCCCATCCTCTGAAGCCCCTTGCCCCAAGAGGGGGCTATCTGCCACTGGTGGAAGCTGTTTGATGCTTCTGGGTCCAGGGAGGTCCTCTTAAGGAGGGGGTGCAGAGCCACCTCCTTCAAGGCGGATGACACGCATTTAAAAACAAACACTGCGCTTCTTCACGCAGCTTGTCTGCGCCCTCGGATCACAACAACCGAAACCGATCCAGTACAAATGGCAGAGGTTGCCCTCTAAAACACTTCCTGTCGTCCGCCACAGTCTCGATCAAAGGTATTTGCAAAAACCCGAAATGCAGCTTCAATGCACCGATTGCAGAATCTGAGTTTCTGTACACCAGTGTGAAATTTGAGGGTTTGCCTTAAAAAAAGCTACCTGCCTGCCCTCCTTGCAAGAGATGCACACGGCTTTCCCCCTGCAACTTTGCAGTTTATCCTCAAAGCCGCCCCACTGGGTAGTGTACACAAGACTGGCCCCCAGTGAGCTGCTGCGCTTCATGGCCAAACTGGGATGGGAACGCAGATCATGGCAACCCTCTGCCACAACACTGCGCAGGCATATGGGCAGAGCAAGGGGGTGCCAGACCTTTTGGAGGCGCCTTCCAGTCAAGGGAGCTGCAGCCGCCGCTCTCTTCCGCAGTCCTCAAAACTGGAGCTGTAGATGAGGGATGGAGCCAGGGGTGGCTCTTCAACCATTCACACTCGCCTGCTCCAGCAAATGCTAGAGGCAGGCACCTTGCACCCATCTGGAGATGAAGGCAAGGGCCACACACGAGAGCATAAGGAATACAGGAGTTTTAGACCAGGCACAGGCAAACTCGGCCATCCAGCTGTTTTGGGACTACAACTCCCATCATCCCTGACCACTGGTCCTGTTAGCTAGGGATGATAGTTGTAGTCCCAAAACAGCTGGAGGGCTGAGTTTGCCTATGCCTGCTTTAGATACACACCTGAATAGATAAGCCCTGGGTGGTGAAGTGGTTTGAGTGCCAGCCTAGGACCTGGGAGAGACCAGGGTTCAAATTCCCACTTGGCCATGAAGTAAGTACACTGGGGGTGACCTTGGGCCAGTCACTGCCTCTCAGTTTGTTTTTTCTTGTAAAATGTTTCGATTTCAATTTATATAAAACAGATAGAACAGTTATAACAACAAATGAAAACAAAAATATGAAATTGGGTCTGCTCCTGTTTTTATTATGCATTTATTTCTTTTTTTATCCTAGTTACATGCCAACAGTGCCCTTCAGCTCTCTCTATTGGACAAACAGGCCCAACCCTACGCCAAAGGATAAATGGACATAAATCTGACATCAGGAATCACAAGACAGAGAAACCAGTAGGAGAACACTTCAATCTCCCAGGACATTCTATACAAGATCTCAAAGTAGCTGTCTTACTACAAAAGAATTTCAGAAATAGACTGGAAAAAGAAGTTGCTGAATTGCAACTTATTACCAAACTTAAAACCATGGAGAGACCTGGTCTGAAGAGAGACATTTTTAGCCATCTCATCCCTTGCTTTTTCCTATAAGACCAATTGCAGTGATTAACAGTCGTCAACTGGTTTACCACACCTATCAGCCAATCACCCATTCCCACCACCCTTCTGAGTAATACCCCTCCCCACCCTCTCACTATATATAAGGGTCTGGTGACTTCTGTTTCAGTGTATCTGAAGAAGTATGCATGCACACAAAAGCTCAGACCAAGAACAAACTTAGTTGGTCTCTAAGATGCTACTGGAAGGAATTTTATTTTTTTTAATCCTGTATTTTTATGTTGTGAACTGCCCTGAGACCTACGGATGAAGGGCGGCAGGCAAATTTAATACATAATAAGATAATAATAATGACGACAACCCTAAAATAGGCACACAGAACGAGTGGCGTCACATGTGGGTTAAAATAACAAAAGTCCAATATTAGCGTTATCCAGTTATCAGGCGTCATTCCAGATCTGCCAGGCTTGTGGCAAGCCATGTCATGAACATGACTGTTCCGTTGTGTATGTAATAAAGGAGTGCCAAAATGATATAAAAAGTGTCTGGAGGCTCCAGCCCTTGTCGAAATCTCAAATTATGCGCAGTTTCCGCCCCCTATTGCGGCTATATTCTGGAGCGGTGAACCCCTTGCACCACCCTGGAGCTCTTTGGAGATGAGCGGCAAGGTAAAAAATCAAATAAATAAATGAGCCAAGCAAATTAAATAAGGCAGGTGACTCCTCTGCAGGACCCTTTGATTACATAACAACCTGCTCTGTGTGTGTGTGTGTCGCCCTCCCCACTACTGAAAGTGGAAGTTAGCAAGTATCGGCCCCCACCGCACCCCCAACAGCCGCATTTCAACAAGTGCCCGTCTGCGCTCTCGAGTAACGCAAGCCAAGGAGGAGCCCTCTCCCCCCCCCCCCGCCAGCCTTTATTATTAATTCAAAGTGACAGCCTTACTCGAGGGTTCCAAGAGAGCAGGAAGCCAAACAGACAATGAAAGCTGGAACGAGATCTTAAATGATTCACTACGCCAGCGATACATTAAGCCTTCCGCAATCGGAGGCGGGGACCCAGCCAGCAGACATGCTTAGGCTAGCAAAGAGGGGTTTGGCAGCCGCATCAGCCGCTGGCCCACGGCAAGCAAGCAGCGACCGAGGAGGAGGAGGGCAGGAGCCTTCTCAAGGTCAGGAAGGAATGGGGGGGGGAGGAGGAGGGGGGAGGCAGGCAAGGGAAAGGGGGGCACAGCAGAGAAGTAATTTTTAAATGAAATGCCGTTCCAGGACCATTGTTTACACTGGAAGAACACAAGATGCTCCTGCCTTAGACAAACCTTTGGTCCACCTAGTGCAGCCCTGCCTAAACTTCTGGGGCTTCAGGCAGAGTGTCTGTCCCGGCCCTACCTGGTGGGGTTTTGAACCCAGGACCTTCTGCTTGCAAGGCAGATGCTCTGCAGCTGAGCTATGGCTGCTCTCAGGCCTCGCAGTGATGCAGCGGCACGCCTGGCGGACCAGGATCCTTCCCCTGCTCCCTGGGTGAAAACAGAACAGCCGGCTGCGCTGGGAAGGCTGCACTGCATCCCAGAATCCTCTTGGCCCTGGGAATCAGGTGAGTCCAGGGAGCAGCTGCCTGCTCTGATGCTGAAGGATGTGCCACAGTTCCTCTCCGTCTGGGAAGCTGGTTCTTGAGGGGGGGCCGCCAAGGCTGATGCTGAACCCTCAAACTGCCGGCCTCCCCCGAGCGCCAGGCAGGCACCCCTTTCATCTCCCCACCACCGCCCTTAAAAACACACACACACAACACTTATTTCACCTAACACAAGGCACGCGTGTTCCAAAGAGAACCGGCGCAAGGACTGCCACGGGATAGAAAACGGATTGGAAACCTGCCTCCTGGCAAGATGTTAAATTGTTTTTATATGCAACAACAGCGGCAAGAAGTATTGGTAGCCCAGAAATGGAAGCAAGAAGAAATTCCGATGAAAGAAGAATGGCAGACGAAAATAATGGACTATGCGGAATTGGACAAAATGACAGGAAGGATTCGAAACCTGCGGGACCAGAGATTCATAGAAGATTGGAAGAAGTATATGAATTATTTGAAGAGCAACTGTAACCAACAAATTACGCTAGTAGGGAAACAAGAAGTTTTGTAAGGAGGAATATATGAAGTGCTACAAAGTAGATAAAGAACAGAGATATTGGTTATGAGTTTTTAATGTAACAGGGAAAATAAGAAATGCATACTAAGAGATTAGATTGAAAAATTTTCAGACTGGACTGATGGAAGTAAAAAAAAATTGAGTAAGATGTAAAAATATGTTTAATTACTGCTGAAAATGTCATGTTAAAAAAACTAATAAAAATTTATATACAGTAGTACCTCAGGTTACATACGCTTCAGGTTACATACACTTCAGGTTACAGACTCTGCTAACCCAGAAATAGTGCTTCAGGTTAAGAACTTTGCTTCAGGGTGAGAACAGAAATCGTGCTCCGGCAGCGTGGCGGCAGCGGAAGGCCCCATTAGCTAAAGTGGTGCTTCAGGTTAAGAACAGTTTCAGGTTAAGAACGGACCTCCGGAACGAATTAAGTACTTAACCTGAGGTACCACTCTATACAAAAAAGGAAACTTGCCTCCTTCTGGATACTGCTGGACCCCAACTTCCACCAGTCAAAGTGGACAGGGAACGGGGTGATGGGAGGAGGAGTCTGACAACATCCCCAAGACCACAGGAACAGTGTCAGGTTTCAGACACGGGACTCACACCAAGCCTTGTCTGGCTCTGTCCAGGGCTGGGGAGCCAGGATCCTGCAAAAAGGGCAAGCCTCTGACACCGAGGCTGCCCAAGCCTGAGGGAGAACTGGCGCTGTAAATGCCAGCTGGGAATCCAGCCCATCTAGAGAAGTGCTCTCCAGGCAAGGGTGCGGGGGGCAGAGGAAGGCGGGTGTGGTGGGTGCGGTCTGCCCTTGGTGTCACCACCGAGAAGGGTGACAAAATGCCGGGTGGCACTCACCGCGGCGCCTGCAGTGCGCCCAAGCCATGCGTCTCTCCTGGGAGAGACGTGGTGGATTGTGCGCGCGCAGGCTCCGTGCTGCCCAAATGGTCCACCCGATGCCTCCCCCCCCCAGCTGTAGGGCAGCAGGGTGGGAGGAGGCAAGCAGACTCCAGAGGCCCCGCGGTGCACCGTTAGGATATAGTTCCGTTCCACCTTTAGAACAGGCATGTGGAGTTCTTGTATGTCACATGTCAGTTTACTTCCAGCACAGTCTGCTGGGGACTTCTGTTGTGTATAGCTTTTGCCTATGCTGCTGTTTGCTTGGACACGAAGGGAAGCAGACATGTTTTTCCTTTGTCCTCATGCTGAATAAATGCTTGTAAATATGCTTACATATGCCTCTGTCCGCTACTTCTGTTGCAAAGAGTTCTTATCTCTGCTGGCTTGCGTGCTCAGTCCCTAAAGGTCTCTGAGGCTTGAGTCGCAGTTTTGATGCTGTTCCAAGAACAGGAGTTCGCCCGGCTGCCGGCTGGTGGGCTGGAGCCAGCTGGGGGCCTGCCAATTGCCCCCGTCTCCCCAGACGCATCATAACAATAAGGTCATGGGCTCAGATCCACGTCGCCCCAGACGGCCAAGCTTCTTTCACCACTGCAAGGATGCCTCAGGAGTAAGACCCTCCTCTCAAGGAGACCTCTGGGCTAAGGGGGAGAGGAATCAGATGGGGTGTGGCTCCATCAATTCCCACTCAAAATTCCACCAAAGAGCGGCTGGAGCGATGCCTAGGCTCTGGGCACTGCCTGCTCCCTGCCTCTGCCAACCTTGACCCTGGACTGCTCTGACTTGCCTCTCTCCTCACCCAACCTGCTTGAACTCTGACCTTGGCCAGCCCTGGTTCCTTCTCTGGCTGCTGGCATGACTTCTAGCAAATCCTCTGGTGCCCCGAGAATGGTCAGCAAAAAGCACAGAACTAACAAGACTCCCACGAACTGAGCATAGACCCCTTGCTTTCCCCCCCACCCAACCACCCGCCAACTCCAGCAAATGCTTCCAGCGGCCCAGATCCCCGCTGACTTCAGCTGCAGCCACAATTGGACCTACTCAGGAGCAAGCAGCGAGGAATGCACAAGTCCCGGGACATGTTTTGCGTGAGAGCAAACCCACTATCCAGTTTTCCCCAGGATCTGCAGAGAAGAGGCAGAAGTCCCCCTCTGCCTGCTCAGATTGGAAACCACGGCAAATCCAGAGACTCTCACACCTGTGCTTTGGCATCCAAGGCCGAATGCCACGGAATAAAAGCCCGACTTGCACACACGCTTCCCTGCAGGACAAGAAGGGGCATTTCAGAGAAGAGGAGGAAAGGATGGCGATAGTTAATGAGCTGCAGGGCCGTCTCGGGGTGGGGAGGGGAGAGATGAGAATTAAATATTTACAGCTTGACTAAACGACAATTAAAGGGAGTGGGGGACAGAAGAGAGAAGATAAATATTTTAAGGGTACGATCACTGGAGCAGGAGGGGAGGGCGGCCGAGCGCAAGCGAAGGAGATGGAGCTAGGAGAGAACCTGGGGAGGCAGGAGGGAGTCCCCCCCTCACTCTGCAGGCCAGAGTGCGCCCACATTGCAAAGGCTAACGGGCAGAGCCGGCACGTCTAGAAAACGTAAGCACATAAGCAGAGCCTTCTGGATCAGGCCCATCTAATCCAGCATCCTGTTCTCACTGTGACCAACCAGGTGCCCCAAGCAGGATCCGTGCGCAAGAGCCCTTTCCCTCCCTGTGGCTTCCAGAAACTGGTATTTCAATAATAATAATAATAATAATAATAATAATAAATTTTATTCATACCCCGCCCTCCCCAGCCAAGACTGGGCTCCGGGCAGCTAACACCTGATATAAAACAAATTGAATGAAATACAACTTAAAAATAAGGTTAAAATACAACAGTAAAACATTAAAATGCAGCCTCATTTCAATGGAAACTCAAATCAAAAGCGTTCGGGGGGATGAAAATGTCAAGTCTTCACCAAGGCTAACTTTCCAGACTGGTCCTACATGGGACAGAAAAAAGCCAGGGAAGTCCCCAAATAGGAGTTCCATCACAGAAGGAGAAAGGAAAAAAGAGGGGGAGGGAATCAAGTTGATTCCAAGCCAAAGGCCAGGCAGAACAACTCTGTCTTACAGGCGCTGCGGAAAGAAATCAGATCCTGCAGGGCCCTGGTCTCATGAGACAGAGGGTTCCACCAGGCCGGAGCCAGTGTTGAAAAGGCCCTGGCCCTGGTTGAGGCTAATCTGACTTCCTTAGGGCCCGGGAACTCTAGGGTGTTGCTATTTATGGACCTTAAGGTCCTCCACAGGGCATACCGGGAGAGGCGGTCCCGTAGGTACGAGGGTCCTAGGAAATAATCCTTCACCAGATTTGAAAACTACGCCTTATCATCCCTGCTACATGGGCGGTTCTCATGATTGACGCAGCAATGGAGGAACTGCACTCTGCACCTGCCCCAGAGGCACTTTCCATCTACTCTTTGGGACAGAGTCCGGACCTAAAGTCCGTCCTGCTTCTAGAGCTCTCTCAAAACAGACTGCCATGGCTGGTGTGGGCAAACTCAATGCTGCGCTCAGCTACTGGGCAGTGCATCTCCCTGGGCTGCAAAGAGTTTCCCCTTCCTTTGGAGAGGGACCGTTACTCCGTGGTAGAACACCCCACTTTGTATGCATGAGATCCCAGGTCCAACCGCTGGTGTTTCCCAGCAGGGCTGAGAAAGATCCCACCCTGGAGGCGTCCCTGCCAATCAGGGTCAACCTTCTGGCTGGGGCTGATGGGAGCTGTAGTCCAAAACATCTAGACGGCTGGTGCGGACAATGAGTGAGGTGGACCAGTGGTCTGGCTCAGTATAAAGTAGCCTCCCAAGGCCACGTCAGGACTTGGCCGGTGGAAAAATAGACCTTCCTCTAGCTTGAGCTTCACCTCCAGGCTCTTCATGCAGCATGTAAACTATGGAACTTCCTCGCACAGGAGACAGTGATGGTCACCAACTTCTTGTTGTTTAGTCGTTTAGTCGTGTCCGACTCTTCGTGACCCCATGAACTTGAGCACGCCAGGCACTCCTGTCTTCCACTGCCTCCCGCAGTTTGGTCAAACTCATGTTGGTAGCTTTGAGAACACTGTCCCACCATCTGGTCCTCTGTCGTCCCCTTCTCCTTGTGCCCTCCATCTTTCCCAGCATCAGGGTCTTTTCCAGGGAGTCTTCTCTTCTCATGAGGTGGCCAAAGTCTTGGAGCCTCAGCTTCAGGATCTGTCCTTCCAGTGAGCACTCACGGCTGATTTCCTTCAGAATGGAGAGGTTTGATCTTCTTGCAGTCTATGGGACTCTCAAGAGTCTCCTCCAGCACCAGAATTCAAAAGCATCAATTCTTCGGCGATCAGCCTTCTTGATGGTCCAGCTCTCACTTCCATACATCACTACTGGGAAAACCATAGCTTTAACTATATGGACCTTTGTCGACAAGGTAACGTCTCTGCTTTTTGAGATGCCAACTCAAAAACTCCATGGACAATAGCAACAGGTCACCAACTTAGATGGCTTTAAAAGAGGTTTGGACAAATCATGGAGGAGAAGGGGGCTATGGATGGCTACTGGCCATGATGACTATGTCCTGTCTCCACAACTGAAGGCAGCAATGCTGCTGAATGCCAGTGGCTGGAAACCACAGGAGGGGAGAGCGGCTCTTGTGCCTGGATCCTGCTTGCAGGTTTCCCATGGGCACCTGGCTGGCCACTGGGAGAACAGGCTGCTCGACTAAAGATGGGCCATTGGCCTGATCCACTGGGCCCTTCTTACGCTCTCTGAGCACCTCCAATTCTTGGTTTGACTGTCCAGGCCAGAGGTCAGCAACCTTTTTCAGTCATGGGCCGGTCCACTGTCCCTCAGACCATGTGGTGGCCCAGACTATATTTTGGAAAAAAATATATATGAACGAATTCCTATGCCCCACAAATAACCCAGAGATGCATTTTAAATAAAAGCACACATTCGACTCATGTAAAAACAAACTGATTCCCGGACCGTCCGAGGGCCGGTTTGAGAAGGCGATTGGGCCACATCCGGCCCCCGGGCCTTAGGTTGCCTACCGCTGGTCTAGGCTCTTGGCTCTCCTTTGGCAGGTTTCCGTATCTCAACTCTGTCAGAGACCGGGAAGCAGCAGGAGTTTGACCATCCTAGAACTCATCAGTGACAGGGATGGGCCTGGAAACCGGAAGATCTTGGTTCTTGTGCTGAGGCAAGAGCAGACAGCTTTCCACCTTGGGTTCTTGGATGCCATGGCAAAAATAATCTCTCTCTCTCTCTCTCTAGTGTGCATGCAGGGGAATGGCAGAATGAACTTGCCAAGCATGCTGGGACTCAGACCAGGGAAGCCCCAAAGATGGCACTGGGCACATGAAGGCAGCCATGTCAGGGGAAAGCAAAAAGACCCGAAGGCAATTCCACTCTGCTCTTACCCAGCAGCTCCCTCGGCCGTCCTTGAGCAAGGAAAGCCACATGACCGTGCAGTCTGAAGGGCCCTGCGGCTTGCCCAAGGCATCCAACCAAAGGGCAAGGCAGAATAATTGCTCAGAGAGGAAGGCTCAGGCCAACCCCAGGGGAGCAGGAGGCGAGCCAAGCACAGGCAAGGAGAACTTGGCTCCAGGGCAGAGCGCCTGGTTCTGCAGCCAGGAGTTTCCAGGTCTGGTGTCCGGCATCTCCAGTCTGGAAGGCGATGAGAAAGGTTCTGCTCTGCCTGAAGCCCAGGAAAGCCTCTGCCGGTCAGAGTGGGCAAGGCAGAGAAACAGGCTGACCTGGTGTAAGCCACAAAGAGGTGGATTAGCATCCCGTCCTCACAGGAGCTGACCAGATGCCTGTGGGGAACCTGCAAGCAACCTTTGAGCACCAGGGCATCGCTCTCCCCTCTGCAGTTTCCAGCAACCGATCTTCAGAAGCATCACTTCCACCAAATATGGAGACAGAACACAGCCATCCTGGCTAACAGCCATCAATAGGTCTCTCCTCCGTTGTCTAATTCTCTTTAAGGCCACCCAAGTTGGTGGCTGTCACAGCCTCCTGTGGCAGTGAGTTCCACAGGACAAGGGACCAATCACAACAGAGCAAAGCAAGGAGCCCTTCAACCTCCTGGGAGCGTACCAAGACCAACTTCCTTTAGTGATCTGTTTATTCTGGCTGACGTTTCCTCAAATCTGTACAAAACAGGCCCCAAGACAGCCCAAAGTGTCTCTCTCTCTCTCTCTTACACACACCAGCTATGTGTTGCCAGGCCAGCAAATGCAAGGAATGATGGCAGGCAGCAATAGGGAAATGATGTGCAGGCCACAAAAGCCTGGAGGGGATGCCCTGTGAGTGTTATATGTTCCTGGAACAAGCACACTGGATCTGGCTTGGCGAGATTTCAGCCCTTGTTTATTTGAACCACGGAGCTGGGCTGGGCTGCAATCCTCTGGGGTTGGGCTCAGGTTCTCTTGCTTCCGTCATGCCAAGGAACACTCGTTTACTCTCTGGTTTAAATCCCAGGGCAAGTTGTGGAATCTGATTTCCAACGAGGTTAAAATGGCACATCCAGCAGTTCCCTGCCAAAGATTTCATTTTGAAAACGGCCAAGTTCTTCGCTCTCTTGGTTTCAGGGAGAAGTTTGAAAAATGAAGGCGGCGACTGCTGCTTTTGGGGTACTTAGGGATACTCCAGGTTTCTAACGCCCACATTTAATTCCTTCTGTCTGTCTCAGCTTCTGCTTTCTCTTAAAATAAAAGTCATAAAGGGGTAAAAGGCAGAGGTTTTTGTGAGTGTGCTTCTGTGACTCCACCTTTAAGTATGTGAAAGACTGGGCTCAACCCACCAGCTGAGGATAAATATTCCTGAAAACAGGACTGAAGGGAACCTTTTGCACCATGTGGTAGGAATACGAAGGAAATTCAAGGCATGGAGAAAGTTTTTCTTCCTCTCTCATAATCTCTCCTGCGAGGGAAAGCCAAGATGTTTAGGGGCTTGGGGAGAGGTGACAGAGGGATCCGACAGAGGTGCAGGAGAATAATGCATGGAGATAAATGCATTCCCTCCCTCCCTTAGGAACGGGAAGCTGCCTGGTACAGAGTCACCATTTACGTCAGTCTTCTCTACACTGTCTGGCAGCGGTTCTTCAGGATTTCAGGCAAATTCTCCAGGATTGGCACTCATCCTGCCCTACCTACAGGTTGCCTCCCCTCTCTGCCGAGGGTCTGGGGTCATGGATAGCGACTTTATTTTAGGTGGGGCTTTTTCAGGCGGGAGAAGCAGGAATGTGTTTTGCTATTGAAGGTTTCACTTGTGCATGATAATTCAGATTGTGTCATATTGCGCTTTTAATATTTCATGATGGAAACTGTCTTGAGAGAGCATGCTCTTAAAGGCAGCCTATAAATCTTTTCCAGACAAATAACAACAAAAACAAATAAAAACAAATATTTTCCTCTGCTCCAACAAGGGCTCTGATGACATCCTTCTGACATCCCACTCTTCCCAATTCCCTATCCTTTTTCCAAGCCCCACAGCACACAGCCCCTTTCTAGATCTCCCTGCTTCTCCACATCCAGTCCCAGCCAGCCAGCCCCCCACCCCACCCCCAGGTCTTCTGCCATTTACAACAGAAAACCTCGTTTTCCGTGCTGGCTGCCCCCCTTTCTGCTGATGCTGAAAGAAGCGCAAGTCTCAATAATGAGATCAGGTTGTTAAATCGAACCAGGCACACCATTTGGACTGCTGATCCCTCTCAGCGCTCAGAGCTCCTGCCTTCCCTTCTCTGCAGAATGCGCACGTATGACTTGCCACGAGTCGACACTCACACGGCCGGCGTTCGGCATGTCAGAGCCTCTCCCCCCCCCCCGGCTTCTCCTGCGTCAGCTGCTTCTTAAAGGCATGCCTGCTGCGGTTGGTAATTGTTCATGGGTGTAACTAGCTTGCACGCTCTCTTTCTCCCACATACACCCTGTCCTTGAAAAGACAAGCCTCTGCAGAGCTTGTGCTGAATAAAACAGGTACCTGGGGGCGGGGGGGGGGGCAGGGGGTCCAAAAGGACACTTGCTGCAACACAAACGTTTCTTTTAACGCTGCCCTCCAGCTCCCAGCAGGTTCGGCAGGAGGGGCGGGGAGAGGGCCGCCTCTGCAAACACTTGTGCTCAACGCACCGTGCAGCAAGTGCCGTTATCGCAAGTCATTGGGATTCTTTGCTTGGCGTGACTTCTGCAGTGGAGAACGAGCGACGACGACAGGGGCTGCTGATGCTGGTGGTGGAGAAAAATACTTACCCTGCAGAATTAGCGGGTTGGGGTGGGGGGTGGAGAGGCGTTCCGGAGCTTTTAGCACGAAGCCACAGCTCCATCTAGGGGGAAATGAATGGAGAGCCCCTCAAGCATCTAGGAGGAAGGTGCGCAGGGCCACGCTGTGCTCTCGGGCTCGCTTCGTGGCTGGGTCTGTGAGGTTGCGCTCCAGGAGGTTCCCTGCAGAGCCAGGGCCTCTGTCCAAGGAGGTAAAAGCGTTTATCCGGGAGAGTGGGACCCAAGGTGCAGCAGAGCCTCAGTGAACCATTCTGCACCTGGTTATCGGCCACTTGCGGCCAAGTGAAGATGCCCGGGCTCCCAGAAGGCCCCTTGTGTCTCCCCTGTCTGGAGGTGCATGGCTGGGGATCTGTGGGTCTTGCCTGCTTTCACACTCTAGCAACACATCCTGTAGAATTCTATCCGCTCTATTGTATCTGCACAATCTGAAATTCAGGAAGCAGAAATTGCACTGAAAAATGCTACTTTCAAGCCGTCTGGCCCCAAAATTGCAGCTAGGCATTCCATTTTGGCCACTGTAACCCTGGTTGAAGGAGGGTTTGGCACCTAGCTTATATATCTGAGTTTCTAACACTGCTCACAACAACGGGATGCAGAAGCAAGGTCAGGAAACTGTCCAGGGTCTGTATCACAGGGAGTTCAGCAAGGAGAAGGAGCCAGAGGCCGGTGCTGTTTCCAGCAACTAAAAGGCTCGAGAGACCTCTATGCCACACCCTAAGCCCAGCTGCTGGTAGGAAAGGAATTCCAGGGATGGCTCACCCTTACGCACAAGCAGTGCAAGGACTCTGGGCCTCTGGACATGTGCCATGCCTTTGCTCTTTGACCTGGGCCCTCTTGGAGCCAGCAGGGTTATTGCAACCAAACAGCAACAGATTTCTACTGAGGTGGTTGACCACATCCACGCCCAAAGCCACCTCTAAACTGAAATTCAGTAGCTGACCCAGCTCTAGCTTCTGCCTTCTTGTCAGCACCAGGAGGAGCAGCACTGCGTCTGTAGGTGTCCCTGTCAGCCTCTCCCCGTGTGACGCTCGCCCTCCAAACCTTTTGGCCAGGGTCGTCCAGTTTCAGGACTGTGACGCAGGGTGGCAGGCACAATTTCAGGCAGCAGATAGTCCCTCAAGTACTGGATGCCCTCATTGGTCAAATACCAGTAGAAATGCCTCCATGCAAACTGCTCCTTCACGTAACCACGAGATTTCAGCGACTGCATTGCTTTCATGATGTGGAGGTTGGGCACATTTTTGTCTGCCAGTTCTGGGTGTTTAGGCATATGAACATCTTTCTTAGCTACCATCACCTCCTTAAAAAGGAGGTCATAGATGGCAATGCGGGTTTTTTTAGGCATCAACATAGTGGCAGCGGCAAGAGGCTCGAATGCTGGAAAGCAGAGGGTTATTGAGGCTCCACCTTCTCCTCTGACAGCTCCAAGGATCTTCAGAAGGTCTCATGCCAGAGGACCCTCAAAGAGAACCCTCAGCACAGGTTCCAGTAAACAACCACTTGCATCTCAAGGTCCTTGAGGACCTGTGGGGTCTCTCTTCCGAGGACTCAGTCAGGGCACCAAGTCAGCGCGAGGCAGGACCACTGCAGAAGTCCTACCCGCTCAGACCATAAGGCCTTCCTCGTCCAGTATCCTGATTCCCACATCATGCAGTACAGAAAACTGACCCACACAAAAAACAACAGATGAAATTAATTCCTAAAACAACTACCTAGAGCAGCACTGACATAACAAAGACTCAGCCAAACACCTTCCTTGTTCTATCCAGCTGCCTAACAGCACAGTGCCAAGGCCTGGCAGATCTCACGAGAAAGGGCATTGCCCAAGGGGGAGGCCACCGCAGAAAAGGCCCCGCCCCTGGGAGCTGCCAGTTGTGTCTCATGCAAGGCCTCAGGTGCTGATCAGAGTACAGAAGAAGGAACCTTTGGAAGGGGGCGAGTGAGCCATTTCCCTCTCTTTAGGGCTTTGCCCCCTGAATATTTCTGACGCTTCGGCAAACCTCAGGGTTCCCTGAAGGCTGAGGATACCTGCCTCTTGTGAATAGGTGGTGCCATTTTGGAAACACAAGCAAGGGAGAATTGGTGTTGTAATTAGTACTGATGAGGAGAAGGAGGATGTCAGCAAAGCCTCAGAAGACCAAGCACACACAAGGGCAGCTAGCATCACCATCACACCCTGTCCGTGAGCTCCCTAGCAGCAGGGCTTTCCAAACTGTGTGTCACGACACGTTAGTGTGTCGGCTGCAGTGTGTAGGTGTGTCGCACGAATTCTCCCCGTGCTCCCCAGGCTGGAAAGGCGTTCATTTAACCTTCGGTTTGCTAGTAAAACTGAATTACGGTGTCGCGAAATGATGCATGTCTAAAAAGTGTGTCACCAACATTGAAAGTTTTGAAAGCTCAGAGAGATCTGGGTGGCTGCATTTGGGAGACAGAATACAGGGCAAGTGGATCGGTTTGATCTAGCAGGACCCTCTCTCCCTCTTTGAGAACAGAATGGCAAAAAGTGAAGGGGAATAAAGTAAGGCCGACAGGGAAATTGTTGTGTTGTTTGTATTGGTGCTGTAAATATATTTTTTTAAAGAAAAGAAGTCTGTATGAAATGGAAGAAAACAGCTGCAATCTGGTTGCTGGGCAGTATAAGCCAGCACAGGAAAAAGGATATTAAAGTTTAGATCAGCTCTGCTATGAGCTACAGGACAGGCAAAGAACGATAAGACTGGAGAAAGAATTTCTGGTTCTTGCAGGGAGAGAGAAAAAAATCCCCATAGATGAATTCAATTAAGACACAGGAGAGGGTTCTGTTGAAAAGAAACCCCTGACACCTCAGGGAGTTTAACAGCCCACGTCTTGGCTGGCTTCCCAAAAGCCGCACTGCCAAAAGCAGCATGGTTGTGAAGGCAGCAGCTCTACAGAGAAAAGTCTCCTCTGAAGCTGATTTAAGACACCCCACAGTTCTTTCTGGGTGTAATAGAAAAGTTCCAAAGTTGTGCAGCACTTTTCCTGACGGTTCAAAGCACTGTGAATTTAAGGCTGAAGCTATTCTTCAACGGCAGGGATGGGGAATCTGTGGCCCTCCAGGTGTTACCAAGGCTACATATGCAGTTAGGCGATTCCAGGTGTTGTTGGAACATCACCGGGGATGACTGGTGGTGCTGGGGGGAGCGGGAGTATGTCAATATCTGGAGCCGCGCCTCGACCTACAACAACTCTGCAAGTTAATTTGGCAAGGTAAGGCTGAAAAACTGGCCAAGACCAGCCACGGGAGACACTTGCTGAGCAGCTATTGCGTCGTCTGCTTTTCGTGTTACAAGACGCTTGTGGGTTTGGGAAGGCCAAAAGACTACCAACTACATGAATGATCTCACCACCCCAATATTGCCGCCACTGTGGAGCTGAGCCTCTCACCCTCTAGCCACCGACAGAATTCACGGCAGAGGAAAAGCCTTCTTGGTCCCCAGCTCTGGCTGCCGCCTTCGACACACTTACCTGGGAGTAAGTCGTACTGAACTCAATAGGGCTTACAGTACTTCAAAGCGGTTGGGTATGGGGTGGTCAGTCTACTAGCTATGCTACAGGAGTTATTGCGGCCCCAAGAATCGCAGCCTACAATGACAGCTTGCTAGGGCGGCAACTTTTCAACAGTGAATCTGTGAATAGATTAAAATGCCACCTTCAGTTACCTGGGAAAGTTTTTAAGTAAAACCGAGCACTTGCAAAAACAGAAGGTGAGTGCAATCTTGGAAGAGAATGGGGAATGCCTCCCCCGTACAACGTGCCTGTATCATCCAAGCCAGTTCTGATCTAAATGGCAACAGCACAATCTTCTGCGTGCCTACTGAGAAGCAGGTCCCACAGAATTCGACCGTGTGGCATTCATGGCCTATTTTCCCCTATAAAAATACTGTGGATTTTATCTGCAAAACTTTGCGAATGCTTTTAATCAATCAATTAAATGATGAAACTCACTCAACTAGGATATCTTTTAAATCAAGCCATAGTCCTATTTCCTCTGTCAAGGCTGCAAACTTCACCTTCTTCTCATAGCCAACGCAGTTTCTATTCTGCCACTGGGATGAGCAGGGATTATATCCAAAGTGTTGCGATATGTACTGGGGCAATATGGTGGTTCCCTTATAAAACTTTAAAGGGGGTGGGGGAAGCGAGCAAAAAAGCACACAAGGTTGACTAACACACATGTAAATGCATTCAGAACTCAGCTATTGAAAGATCAGGAATATAGATCAGGAAATTGGGCAGAGCTACAAGATGTCAACTCTCCCTGACGTAGGAAGCCCAGGACTGTAATTATCTCCTGTGCTGGTACCCGAGCCTTAAGCTGATGCTATACACCCTGGCACATTTTCAAATTTTCCTCTTTGTCATCAGGGCTGGAAAGTTGTCGCTTCAAAGAAAAACCAAGCAAAATCCAGACATTTCCAGCTATAATGAGGCGCATGCATAGCTATACTGGAAAATAACACAGAAAAATGCTTGAGTTAACCCTAACCCTAACCACTTATCCGAGACATTGGCCTGCCCCAAATTAGAGCCCATTCCACAACTCCCAGGAGCCTCGGTCAGGATGAGGCCGATCTGGGGGGAGGCGGCTTGGGAGAGGCTGCAAGAGATGGTCAACCAGCAGCCCAAGGGTGGAAGCAGGTTCACAACACGGTTCTGCTCACCTGCTGAAAAAACTATTTAAGATTTCGTTTATCAAAAAGCCAGAGGCTTTTCTGTTAGGCCTAATATCTAATGACATCCCCAGAAATAAGAAAAATTTATTCTTTTATGCAACAGCAGTGGCCAGAAAATATTGATCGCAAAGAATTGGAAGGGGGAGAAAATACCATCATTATTAGAATGGCAAAGCAAGCCCGGTGAGTTTGTGGAAATGGCAAAATTGACAGCAATCACTAGAGGCCATTCAAATCAGAGAATAATTAAAGAGTGGGGTGGAGTGAAGGAATACATGAAAAAATATGGTTCCGGAACTGGAATATTAATAGATAATGTGTAAAACGTGCAGGGGTAAGCAAGGAAATAATAAAAGAATCAACTGAATAATTATTAAACTACAACAACACAACAAGATGGAAGAAGTTAAAAAAATTGAGATCACACATGGGTGAAGGGGAGTAGGGGGTATAGGGGAATTTATAAAAATTTCTAATATACAGTGGTACCTCGGGTTGAGTACTTAATTCGTTCCGGATGTCCGTTCTTAACCTGAAACTGTTCTTAACCTGAAGCACCACTTTAGCTAATGGGGCCTTCCGCTGCCGCCACGCTGCCGGAGCACGATTTCTGTTCTCATCCTGAAGCAAAGTTCTTAACCCGAGGTACTATTTCTGGGTCAGCGGAGTCTGTAACCTGAAGTGTATGTAACCTGAAGCATATGTAACCCGAGGTACCACTGTAGTATTTCTAATTGCATTGCATTTATATATAGCAAAAGGAAGTCTATAGCAATTAGGTATATTTTAATCTAGTCAACTATGTAATAAGCTTACGTTACAAAACGAATATGGATTTTGAATTTGATGCCTGTAATTCTTTTTCAGTTTTGGAATAAAGTTTTAAAAAAAAAAACTGTTGTGCTCACCCTCCTGCAAACTTGCGGGAGGTTCTCAGTTGCCCTGCCAAGCTTGGAAGACAGGGGAGCCCTTGATGGCAGACGTGTCGCAGCACGTAACTCTTGGCCCCTTTTGAGAGCAGCTCAGGCAAAGGCAATGAGGATGCACTTATGCCGTCACTCAGTGCGCTTCCAGCCTCACATGTCTTTACTTTGCATCCTGAGCCAAGGAGGGAGAGCCTGGAGGTCCCTGTTTTAGCCTCAAAAATAGAGGACTGCCCAGAGTAACGGTATGGTCTGAACGTATCACCTGCCTGAACTCACCTCTTTATCAAGGACTGCTGCAAGGTTTTGCAAACTGTGAGAGACTCCCCGGTAAACATGTGGCACATGATGACCTCGAGGCAAGCGGTCATGAAGGCCATCACGGCGTCCGGCTGCAGAGATCCGCTCCGGGAGATGATGCAGAGGCGCTGGAGGGACGAGCAGTGGCTCAGGGCCTGGAAGAACTGGGCGTTGGCGTTGAAGTAGGGCTGCTCGAGCCTGCAAAGGCAAAACAAGGGTCAACCAAACGACACGCCTCAGAGAGACTACACTTGCGGGGGGGGGGGCTCTACATCTGAAGGCAGCCCTATTTAGGGGAAGTTTTTAATGTTTGATGCATTACTGTATTTTAATATTTTGTTGGAAGCCGCCCAGAGTGGCTGGGGAGGCCCAGCCAGACGGGCAGGGTATAAATAATAAATTATTATTATTGTTGTTGTTCTTGTTGTTGTTGTTGTTGTTGTTGTTGTTGACATTTTGTTGTGCTTTTAAAATTCTGCTGGGAGCCACCCAGGGTGGCTGGGGAAACCCAGCCAGATGGACGAGGTATAAATAGTAAATTACCGTATTTTTCGCTCTATAAGACGCACCAGACCACAAGACACACCTAGTTTTTGGAGGAGGAAAACAAGAAAAAAAATATTCTGAATCTCAGAAGCCAGAACAGCAAGAGGGATCGCTGCGCAGTGAAAGCAGCAATCCCTCTTGCTGTTTTGGCTTCTGGGATAGCTGCGCAGCCTGCATTCGCTCCATAAGACGCACACACATTTCCCCTTACTTTTTAGGAGGGAAAAAGTGAGTCTTATAGAGCAAAAAATATGGTATTTAATATTATTATTATTATTATTATTATTATTATTACTATTATTATTACTATTATTACTCTACCAGGAGGGGAAGTGTTTGCAAAGCCAGAGGGGACGAGGAAAGAACACCCCTGCTTTTAGCAGAGTGGAGCTCAGCACAGAGCTTTTGGGAAGGCAAAATCCATTTGATTTTAGTTGAAACCTCTGATGTAACCTCTATGAAGGAACTAGCTGGAGAGTTAACTCATCAGTGGGTTTTAAAGGAGAAAGACAATTCCCCAACGAAAAGCTCCAGTTAAGAGGTTGGGCGTTTTGTAAACTGGGCTGCATCTGCTCCTGCCTCACTCCTCTCCCTTTTGTGACTCCTTTTGTGAAACCTGTGGCAACGCCCTGACTTCTGAGCTTTTATCTATTTACCGGGCAACCTGAGATGGTCTCATCATGGCCATAGCTTGTAAACTGCTGTTTTCCCAGTTGCCTGGAGTGAGTGGGATCAGCTCCAGGAATCCAAAGGAGGAAAACACTATTGAAAATGATCTGCTGGCACGGTGTGTGTGTGTGTGTGTGTGTGTGTGTCTTCCTCCACCCTCCTCTCAGGACATCTCTCTGCCACAGGGATAAGAATTCACTTATTTGATACTCAGCATCGTGTCTCAGGTGTCAAACGCTGATCTTCCGTTTTCTCCACTGAGATCCAAAGAAAGGAAACCCGCTTTGAGGTTTTCTACAAACAAGCGGCAAACAAGTTTTATGAAATAAATCAAATAAATAAAAGGGAAGCAAAGGAAGGACTCCTTGTGTGATAAGTACCATGGAAATGTAGGGGAGGGGCGAATAAACAGTTTTCGCTGTTGCTCCATGATCAAAGCAACATGTGAGCAAGCAAAGCTCAGCTGGTTAGAACATAGTGCTGATAACAGCAAGGTGACAGATTCAATCACTATATGGGACAGCTGCATATTCCTGCACCTCAGGGGGTTAGACTAGAAGATTCTCAGGGTCCCTTCCAACTCTACCATTCTATGACATTCAGTTACTCACAACAGTAAATGGTCAGAAAATATTTTTGCTGTACAGCATCCCGTCCACCAGGTGACACTGTTGCCATATTATTATCATCAGAATATGCTTTTTTGTTTTCAAGCCCTGACAATATCACTGTTTAAATGTTCAGAGTTAGAAACGGGTTGAGAATCAGGGTGAATCACAGACACCACCCCCAGGGAGCTGCTTTGAAACTATCCTCTTTTGTATCAAAATATATGTATTTTTCTGTTTAGAACACCGAGTCCATTGGCTCTGTGGTGTATTAATCAGCGAAGGCCAACTATTATCAGTGGGCCTGGGAGTTAAAGGCATGTTCATTCGGTTTTCTTTGAGGCTATTTCAGTTTTAGTGTTTCATTAGGTTGGGGGGGGGGGAAACGGGGGGGGGGAGAATAAAACAAGGAATGGCCTTTGCTACAAACAATGCAGGGATGTTTTGATCATTAAACTGCTTTCCATGTCTCCGGAAGGCACCCACCTTGCAATTTTGGTGACACGCAAACTCACCAGCATTTTAATCAATTGGTCAACCAACTACAAATTCATCAATGAGCTGACAGCCTTTTATGTTAACTGTAAATTGAATAGTGTACGTCCATTGCTTCCTTCTCTAGCCTTCGCCCTTGATATTGCAAACACACAAAGCTGCTTTCTACTTATACCAAGTGAGCCTGTTGGTCTCTTCACTCCTCTAGATGTTCGCAGGCTGCATCTCCCATCGCAATCTCCAACAACTAGCCACGTTGAGTTGGGCAACAACATCTGGAGGGCCACTGCATCCTTCACCCGTGATCTAGCGCAGCAATGTCCAACCGATCAACAGGTAGATCGCGAGGGTTCTCCTTGTCGATCGCGGGAGTTAAAAAAGAGCTCACCCGGTTCTTCATGAGCAGGGATAGGCAAACTAAGACTCGGCGGCCCAATCGCCTTCTCAATCCGACCCACAGACGGTCTGGGAATCAGCATATTTTTACATGAGTAGAATGTGTCCTTTTATTTAAAATGTATCTCTGGGTTATTTGTGGGGCATAGGAATTCGTTCATTATTATTTTTTTACAAAATATAGTCCGGCCCACCAAATGGTCTGAGGGACGGTGGACCGGCCCACGGCTGAAAAAGGTTGCTGAACCCTGTTCATGAGCGATTGCTACGCGCCCCGCCCTGGCACTATGTCCAATTACTGCTGCCAGCGTCTGAGTGAGAGCTACAGACTGGTGAGCGAATTAATGCAACCCTTTCCAAAAAAAAGCTCAACTACTATGGGCAATGACAGTGGGTAGATCACTGCCAGTTTTATTACAATGGGAGTAGATCGTGGTCTCTATAGAGTTGGATATGATATGCCTGATGTAGCACATACCAATCTAGCCCAAACCAACGACTCTGCCTGGCCGTAGTTTCCTAGGGCGTCAGGCAAAGGTAATCTCCAGGACTAATGACCAAGAGCCTTTAGAGTCAATGTACCAGGGATAGAATGTGCAGCTTCTACCCGAGTCCAGTGCTAGAAATTCCCCAGGTGCCAGGCACGTTTTGTGACTGGCACAAGTCCAATTGCAACCACACGGAGATCTCCAGCTTTCTTAAGCAGGTAAGCAGAAGGGCTTATTCACTGCCTTTGAAGCCCACCTTTATCTCCAAGTAGCACATAGTTCACCCCATTCATCAGTTACTCCTTATGACGACCCTGTGAGGTAGGCTAAAAGGCTGTGACTGTGGAGTCACCCAGTAACCTTCCTGACTGAGTTGGGATTTGAACCCTGATCTCCCAAGTCCTAGTCCAACACTCGTCACCCCTACACCACGCTGGCTTCCTAGAATACTTCTGCTGTATAAATTAAGTAGGTAAATACATACAATACCAAATTTTAAGACCTGCTAAGGAACAGAGGATTGTTATGATGCCTGATATGTAAACCACAGAATTCAAAGGCTTTCTTTTTCCCATGACTGTGTATCTGAGTTTCTAACGCTGCCTGAGTCGTAGGCCCTCTGCCTCTTTAGGAGTTCCGGCTAGCTAAAAACCAAAATGGCCCAGCCCACAACCTCATTTGCCAGGAAGAAAAGAAACCCCAGGTGCCGGAGATCTCTCCCTGCTGCAACAGGATGGGAAAGCAACAGTGCTGGGCTAATTCAGGAGCTGGCCCACCTCTGCTTCACCTGAGGCCCTCACCTGAGATCTCGCAAACACCTGCAGTGCTTCAACATGTCCACGAGGGCTGGCATGTACATCACTTTGCCCATCATGCCCAGGTTGGCCAGGGAAAGAGTCCGCAGGTGCTGGCACTGGGCCCCAATGTGAACGAGCCCGGAGCCTGTGAGGATATTGGGCAGCTGGGCCAGCGTGAGGCTCTGCAGGAAGGCCAGCTGGCCAATGGCGGCCACTTCGGCATCCCCCACATGCTGGGCCCGCCCACAGGGAGGCAGCGAGTTCCGAATGGCCGGCTCATTCCGCGGCATGGCGGAGGAAAAACTGGACCCAATCAGCTCCAGCTGCTGCAGAAACGGAAGGCTTTCCAGCAGGGTCCAAAACACGGAGGGCTGGGGTCTGGAATTCCCCTGCTCCAAGCAGTTCCGCGGATACGTCTGCACCCCGATCCGGACTTTCTTCCCAAAACTCGGGGAGGTGGCGTTGGTCGCCGGCTGCACGGACGGCTTGTCGGCGGGCACAGGGTTCACGTCGGCAATGGAGCAGACGGGCAAGGCCAGCGAGAGGAGGCACTTCAGGTGAGCAAGGAGTTGGCACAGGTGCCTGCCCAAGTCTTCGGAGCTGTGGTGGTGGGCGCACGACAAGTTCAGGTGCCTCAGGTGGCAGCAGGAGGCGACGAGGGTCTCAGCGATGCTGCTGTCAATTTCGTCTTCCGCTTTCCGCAGCGTGGAGTCGGGAGACAGGCAGTGGACGCAGCCGCTCAGGTTCAGGCTGACTAAGCTGCGGAGGTCTTTGCCGCCGTTGAGGACCCTCTGGACCAGCTGGCTGCCGGACAAGCTGCAGCGGCTGAAGCTGAAGTAGACAGGGTTGCTGAACTTCAAGTGCTGCAGGAGGCTGGAGCCATTCATCCAAGACCCGGGCAGCTGTAAGGCATCCAGCGTCACGTTCCGGGCCATGGAGTCCAAGAGGTTTTTCACAGCGCAGCTCTGGGGGAAGCCGCCGGGGGCAGAAATGAGGAAGGCGTGGAGTTTCTCGGGTGTGCGGTCGCTCAGCACCGCCAAGTACAGCCTCACCACCTCCTGGTTGACCGGCCCAGGCGCCAGCCTAGCATAGAAGACCCGAAGGTTCTGGTAGTGAGGCACGTTGCTCTCGCCAACCATGAGCTGGCCAGAGATAATCAAGCCCTCCCGCGACCGGTCCAGGATCTCAAAGTACAGGAGCAGCTTCTCGAGGCTGGTGCAGCAAGGAACCACCCCGTAGGAGGGCGTGTACAGGGTCTGCTTGAGCTCCAGCACACGACTCAGCGTGGCTTTGCACTCGCTGCTCAAGTGGGAGGCGTCAAAGCCCGGGTTCACGTCGATGGCCAGGGAGCGCAGGTGCTGCAGGGCAGAGAGCATCTTGGAGAGGCGGAGGGAGGTGAGGTTGCAGCCGGACAGGTTCAGCTTCACCAGGTTCCTGCAGCGGGTCAACTGGTCGATGGTGGAGCCGGGCAGCCAATAGCAGCCGCTCATGTTCAGCTCCTGAATCTCCTTGCCAATCTCCTGCATGAGCTGCTTCACCTTGTCCTTGTCCACCTGTGCGCAACAGGCAGAAACGAAAACACACGTTAGCGATCTGTAAAAGGCAGCACCACTTTCGATGTGAAGGGAGAGACACTCCAGAGACCTCTTCCTTTACAGAGCTCTCTATGAAAGCAGCTGAGGGTTAGAGTTAGCTTCCAGTGTTTTCAGCATGGAAGGCCAGATCACCCTGCAGTGTGTTCAGAGCTAGGCTAACCTTCAGACTGAAGAAACAGCCAGAGGGAAAGAAAGGTCAAGGGAGAGACTGATGGTGAAGTTAAGGACAGCCCTGAAAAGTGTCAGACTGAGCCTGTTCTCTCACTCTCTCTGCTAGAGAGAGCCATATAGCAAATCCCCTCCCCTGTTTGAGGCCAGAATAAAGAAAAGTGAAAGCATTTTTCTTACACTAAACCCAGGAAGCACCTTCTCCATGGTGCCTTTTCACTTAAAATACTAATCACCTTCTCCACCCTGATGTACACTAGGGACTGAATCCCTTAACTGAAACCCAGTATGCCTGAGAACAAGTATCCCTCCCAGCTCCATCCACATCCCGTGATTTCCTCAAGGCTCTTCCCTCACCTGATAGTCCTTGTGCAGGGTCACAGCATGGGTAAGGCTTTTGTCGAGGCTAAGAACAGAAAGTTTCCGGCAGACTCTTCGGACATTCAGGACAAGGTCTGAAACTGGGGTGTACCTCAGGATGTGCAAAAGGATCTCATCCGAGAACTCCATTAAGTTCATAGCGTTGCTCTCCTCTCCACTCTCATCGCTCGTCACTTCCTGGAGAGAGAGAGACAGAGAGAAAGCAAAAGAACTCAGGATACAGAAATGAGATTCCTTTGGGGACCGCTGGGGAAGAGAATGTGTCTGAAGGAGAGCATATGGAATGACGGGTTTTCCGGTGAAGAAACCTGCAAGCCAGTTAACAAAGAAAAGAGGGGATTTTGGAGAGAGAAGGAGAGTAAAGAACAAAATCGAGAAAAGAGCAATACAGGAAGCAACTTGGAAATGCTGGAAACTTGTTCACACATGCATGTTTATCATCAGATGACTACAATGTGTGAACGTTATCTTTTAAGTTTTCTCCGCTGCAATATTTGGTGACTTACGGTTGAGTGGATAAATATGAATGAAAGGTTGTCAAGTTAACATCTTGTACATGTGAATGGAACACAACAATTCCCAAGGGAGTGAAGATCACAGGCCCACTGTGAGCCAGCAGGCCTCGAGATGTCAAATGACACACAGGCATGCTTGAACCAGGCCTGAATTAGGGCCCTTGGGGATTGTGTCCTCCAGTTCCTCCTGGGTGCAAAACCACACCTGACTCAAGGCACTTAAAAACTGGCCTGTGAGAGAATGGTGGGCTATGAACCAAAAGTGGTGAGGGTCTGCTGTGTGGAGGGTGACTGTGGATAGAAGAAAAGGCCCCATAGGAAGGAAATGGATGGAGACCAGAGGCTGGGGAAGAGGGAGAAAGGCTAGAAATTGAAGTAGAGGGGTGAAGAAGAGTGGTGAGGGGGGAAGTTGGGGCAAGACCACAGCTGTGGATGAAGAGAAAGTAGAATGAAATATAAGTGGTGGGGGAAGGAGAGGTGGGAATTGGTCAACTACCGCAATGGGGGGGGGAATCTGCTGGCATTAGAGCAGGGGGTGATGGATGGGTGTGCAGGCTGCACCTCTAGTTCCAAGATCTCAAGTTACAATGCTGGGAGAGATGGGGGGGGGGGCACGGCCCAGAGGGTGGTGCAGCTGCTCTGCATAAAAGAGGTCCCATCCTGAATGACCATTAGAATTGCCTCAGGAAGCAGAGCTGCAGAAGCCTCAGTCTTGGAACAGGGGTAGGGGAACATTTGTGGGGGACCCCCCCAAGATGTTGCTGAATTGCAACTCTCCCACCCCTCCCATGCGCAGCTGGGGCTGATGGGAGTCCCAGTAACATCTGGAGGGCCACAGGTCACCCACTCGTGCTGGAAAGTAGCTGCCCGTCAGAGCGAAACAGAGGCGCCTACTCAGGCCCAGCTGCCCCCAACTTTCGACACCAGGTTAAGGCCCATGCAATTGTCTTGGGGGGGGGGGTATGACCTCTGCAGCCTTACCTTATAGCAGCTGCTGCCCTGCACTTTGAGATTCAAGAGGCTGAAACCTCTGTCCTACCTGCTCTCACTTTAATTCATGGAAATGCTAATAGGTGATACAAATCAGACCCGAGAGGCAGCAAGGCAGGGAAAAGCCAGCAGTGAAGAGCAGGCACCTCGGGGCGGGGGGGGGGGTCAGCCTTGCCTGCCACCAAATCGGACACCAGGGAGAGCTGCAAACGTGCTAATAAAGGTCAGCCACCCGCATATAGAAGCTTCCCCTTTGGGAACCTGCGATGTTTTCTGGATTTTTATGAAATAGATGAAATACATAAATAAATGCAGCCTCTCCGACTGGGGAAGCGCCGAGGAGCCGAACCCTCCCCTTCCCTCCCTGCCAAGCAGCAGGCGGCACTGACTGGGCCGCTTCCCCCCCTGACACGCGACAGGGCCGCTTCAGACGTTCGCCCCCGGGATGAGCTGCTGGGAGCGGTTGCCATGGACACGCGAGGGGCGGGGGAGCCGGGGTTGCCATGGAGACCAAGGCCTGGCTGATGCTGCCGCGCCTCGTTCCGCGGGGTTACCTCTCCCGGGGAGGCCATGGTCGGCGGGCCTCGGCCTCCGAAAGCGCCTCTGCCTCTGCCTCTGCCCCGGCCGCCGGCCCTTCCTCACGCGCAGCCTCCCAGCCGGCGGAGACGAGGACGGAGCAGCTTCCGGCGCGCTCCTGACCTCACTTCCGCTCCCCGGCCGCCTCAGAGGCGCCATTTGGGGAGAGGCGGAAGAAAGCGGAGGCGCCATCTTGAGAAGGTCCGCCCCCCCCCCCCCGCCGCCTCAGAGCCGTCTCTTTTCCAGCTTCTCCGTCCGGCGCTGGCGCGGGAATAGCGTTTCTGCCTCTGTGTTCCTCGTTATGTCTCCGTCTATTTCTCTCTCTCTCTCTGCCTCCCTCTCTTTCCGTGTGTGTACCATCGTGTCCCGGACGCCATCTTGGGAGTGGCATTGGCCGGCCAAAAAAAAGAGCCGGCACTCAGATTTCTTGCTTTTAGGCTGCTATCCAAAAGATGCCTGCTTTTATTTGCATAGGGACTGAGGGCATGCTTGTCCCACCTTCCTCCCGAGGCGGCGTCCATAGCTCTCCCCTTGTTTGTCCTCACAACAACCCTGCGAGGTAGGCCTGTCTTGGTACAAAGCAGCTTCCTAACTGTAGAGTTGGGAGGGACCCCGCGGGGTCATCTAGCACAACCCTCTGCAATGCGGGAATTGCAGCTCAAGAATTGCAGCTGATTGACAGCGGAATGGACTCCCTCTTCTTCCTGGAAAGTTTTTAAGCAGCGCTTGGAGGTCCATCTGTCCTGGATATTTTAGCTGAGATTGCTGCATTGCAGGGGGCTGGACTAGATGACCCTCGAGAGCCCTTCCACCTCTACCATTCTAGGAATCCCCTGGCAGATGGTCACCCGTCCTCTGCTTAAAAACTTCCAAGGAAAGAGAGAGCCTGTGCCAGACTACCTGAGAGACAGGGACTGGCAAATGTTACCACATAAATGGCTTTAAAAGGAGGACTAGGCAGACTCTTTGGGAAGGCTGCAAGTCACAATGGCTCTGTTTGCTACCTCCGGATGAGAGACCGTGGGCCTCCAAATGCCAGCTGCTGTGGGGCAGCAGCAAGAGTGCAATTGTGCTTGTGGACTCTGGTTTCACCCGTTCCAGCAGGGCTCTTAAATTCGTTGCCGCAAATATGGATTATTAAGGACAGCGGAGGCTGAAATCCCAACTCCGCTCAGAATTCAGCAGGGTTGACTTCTGAGCAGACATGGCTAGGGCTGCGGTTAATGCCTCTCACAGAGGGATGGGAACTGTAGTGTGGCGGCCAAATGCATCCCTCCCCTAGGCTTATATGGTCATAGGATCTTAGAGTTTGAAGGGACCCTCAGGATCATGTAGTCCAAACCCCTGCAATGCAGGAATAGGCAGCTCTCCCATATAGGAATCAAACCTGCAACTTTGGAGTTAGCGGCACCATGCGCTAATCAACTGAGCTGTCTGTATTCAGAGGCATATTGGCCTTTGACGGTGGACACAGGACATAGGCATCATAGCCCTCTCCTCCATGATTTTGTCTAAACCTCTATTAAAGCCATCCAGGTTGATCAAGGGTCTGGAAACCAAGCCTTAGGAGGAACGGTTGAGTTGGCGTGTTTAGTTTGGAGAAAAGCAGACTCGGGGGAGCTACAATAGCCATCTTCCCATGGAAGCCACATGGAAGAGAGAGCAAGCTTGGCTTCTCCTGCTCTGGAGGGTAGGACTCGAACCCATGGCTTCAAGTTACAAGAAAGGAGATTCTGACTAAACATCAGGAAGACTCCCCCGGGAAATAGTGGCCTCTGCTTCTTGGGAGGTTTTTAAGCAGACGCTGGACGGTCATCTTTCATGGATGCTTTAGTTGAAATTCCTGCATTGCAGGGTTGAACTAGATGACCCTGGGAGTCGCTTCCAGTGCTACGATTCTCTGATTCTAAGTTGGTGGCCATCCCTGTCTCCTGAGGGAGGGCATTCCAAAGTTTAAACTCTGCTCTAGGTAAAAAATGGAAGGGACGCAGGTGGCGCTGTGGGTTAAACCACAGAGCCTAGGACTTGCCGATCAGAAGGTCGGCGGTTCGAATCCCTGCGACGGGGTGAGCTCCTGTTGCTCGGTCCCTGCTCCTGCCAACCTAGCAGTTTGAAAGCACGTCAAAGTGCAAGTAGATCAATAGGTACCACTCCGGCAGGAAGGTAAACGGCATTTCCGTGTGCTGCTCTGGTTCGCCAGAAGTGGCTTAGTCCTGCTGGCCACATGACCCGGAAGCTGTACGCCGGCTCCCTCGGCCAGTAAAGCGAGATGAGCGCCGCAACCCCAGAGTCGGTCACGACTGGAGCTAATGGTCAGGGGTCCCTTTACCTTTAGGTAAAAAATGACTTTCTTTTCTCTGCCCTGAACCTTCTAATATTCATCTTCTTTGGGTGCTCATCAGTTCTAGCGTTACATTATTAAGGGAGAAACACTCTGCTCGCTTTAAAGAACCATCTGTACTGTAAATCCTTTTTGCAGAACTGCTAGTGAGAAAGACACACACCCCATTTCCTTGGTTCAACTCATTCAGGTAAACGTTACTGGAAGTTTTCAGGAGAGCAAGATCAGCCCTGCTAGAACAAAGGTCCGTCTCCTCATCCAGCACACCATCCCTCAGGAGCCTGTCTGCAAAACCCATTATCAGGGACCTTGCTTCTGATCCTGGAGATCTCTAGAGCGCCATCCTCACTAGTAACCATCAACAGACCTCCTCTCCTCCATGAATCCACTGGATCCCTTTTAAATAGCAACAGGCACCTGCTATTCAAAACACCTGGACTGAAAACAGCCCAGCCAGTGTCTAAGGAAGGCGGGACAGGATTCTGGCAAAAGGTACATGGAAGGTGGGCAAGCCTCCTTCAAGACAGCCAGAAAGGAATCTGCTCTCAATGGCTGTCCATTAACTCATTCCTTCACCTCCTGTTAGAAGCAGTGCACCCTGGATTCCAGGCACTGCAGAGGCCCGTATTGCCAGGCTGGCACTGTTTGCCAAGCTTCCCTAACGTTGCTCAGCTGCATCTCAAAATGACCATTGGCAGCTGACATCACTCAAGGAGGGCCTATCTTTAAGGGAAGGACTAAGGAATACGGGTGGAGCTGTGGGGTCAAAGCGCAGAGCCTAGGGCTTGCCGATCAGAAGGTCGGCGGTTCGACGAGGTGAGCTCCCGTTGCGCGGTCCCTGCTCCTGCCAACCTAGCAGTTCGAAAGCATGTTAAAGTGCAAGTAGATAAACAGGTACCGCTCCAGCAGGAAGGTAAATGGCATTTCCGTGCGCTGCTCTGGTTTGCCAGAAGCAGCTTCGTCATGCTGGCTACATGACCCGGAAGCTCCCTTGGCCAATAAGGAGAGATGAGCGCCTCAACCCAAGTCATCAGGGGTCCCTTTAAGTTTAAGTGGTCACACATGCGACCAACATCTGAAGGAACCAGCAAGTGCTCCTTTTGACCACACTGGATAGGATTGCACAGACCCCTGTTCCTGTTGCAAGGCCAACTTGGGCAAGCAGATGGAATCCAGGAGTCTCAGAAGAGAAATCTCTGTGCTAGGGGATTAATACCTATTTGCTTGTGTTTGCAACTAAAAAGGTTCTGCATAAGGAGACAGTAATGTTAAGAGCTTGGGTCAGTTCTAGACTTATTTTCACCAGTTCTAACTCAGTACAGTATCAGGGGTTGCAGGCTGCCATCTGAGAGCTGAATGGCTTTTTATAATTAGAAATGCTTCTAAATACAATACTCAAGGTGCCAAACTGAAGCTGCTACTTTTCTTTGGTTTCTACCATGTTGTGCATTATCTCAGCCCCTCAGCTCAGTAGAACCTCCAGTACCAAGAGGACCATTTCAGCACAGACCAGAGCAAAGCACCTGGGTCATGCTCCCAGGGCTTCTGGCTGCTTTGAATTGCCAGCCCAATTGTCCTTGAATGCACCTAGAAATAGCTAGAACTGCAGATCTTAGTAGATCAAAAGGCAGAACTCACCCTGAACTGGAACCATGTTCCTATACTTTATATACCTGCCCTCAAGCCCATACAGAAATTGAAGTCAAAAGGGAAAAGGACAGACATTGTCCAGTTAATCCTGCCCCTGCACGTTATTAGTATTCAGCACCATAGTCTGCCTGCCTGCATGAAACTACGTCAAGAGGCTTTTGCTGGAAGCTTAGGGTAAGCAGGCTGCCTCCAACTCTGCTCAGCCCTCAGGCTTCATGAGTTGTTTCTGCAGCAGTGGTTCAAAGCCCAGGCCTGTAAGCAGACAGAACTTGCACCCGAGGAGCGCTTTGGAGCCACAAGGCCAGGTCTTTCCAAATGGTGCCAGGCCGCTCATCCCCAACCAGAGACCCTACAGGCTACGGCTGATAGGAATTGGGATGGCCCCAGGTTTCCCATTCTTGTACTAGTTTCATGCTTGTTCCAAGTTGTAGTCAGACTGCTTTCTACCTTGGCAAGGGAAGGAAGTTCATGTATGGAAGCCTGTGGCTGACTTGGACCATGCATTACTCAAACTAGACTAGCAGCTTGGTTTGGCAACACTTCCCAGATTGGCAATTGATCTTGCCGGTATCGGAACTGGCCCTGGGGATAAACTCCCCCCACCCTCTCCACATTCTCTTGGGGTTCCTTCCACCTCTGCCGTTCTGTTTCTCTGACCCTCTTTGCCCCAACCAAACCCAGGCTGCGCGGACCAGAGACTTGACACGAAGAGGCAAAAGTCTATCATGTGCATCTTTATTGGAACTGTTTATTTTAAAGTCAGTGTACAGTTTTCACCCCCACCGTATCCCCGTATACATACTGGCACCAAATTTGGGTAAGGGCTCCCCCAGCTCTGGGAGGGGGAAGGGGGGTACACTGTAAACCTTCACATCTAGAGATTGGGAAGAAGATAAACCTACGCAGCCCGTTTCTATTTCATTATTGGTTTTTTTGCATGGCCAAAAGTAAACAAAAATTGGAAGAGGACCAAGTGTTTTTTTCGTTTTAAGGCGCAAGATACAGAAAAGACACTTGTTGGATTACATTTGGGAGGGGGAAGGTTTCTAAGTACAAGCAATACTTTCCTGCAACACCAGAAAGTACTCCTGCTCCTTCAAAAGCTGGGCTGTTGCCTCCGCAGAGGCCGGTTTAACTTCCTCTCAATGGTACAATATTTGGAATGACTATTTAAAAAAAAAAAGGAAGGAAGAGGAAGAACACAAATGTACAATCAAAGTCCTCAGATGCATTGCAGAACTTTGGGGGGGATGTTCGCTCCAACACAATTATTATTTTTCTAAAAGACTGTTGCCGTCAACTTTTCATCGTTCCAGTTTTATATCCTGAGTCAAGCGCCAAAACAAAGAAAGCCATGCCAATCTCAACTCTCACTTTTTTTAAACGCGCAGTAATGGGGTTTTTTGTCAAAAAAGGGGGGTAATTGTTATCATGGTAACTAAGTCCTGTTTTAGAAGCATTTGCGGTGGACGATGGAGGGCCCAGATTCGTCGTACTCCTGCTTGCTGATCCACATCTGCTGGAAGGTCGACAGGGAGGCAAGGATGGAACCGCCAATCCAGACAGAGTATTTGCGCTCTGGTGGAGCAATGATCTGTTGGGAGAAAGCGTTGCAGAACTTGTTAAGACTCCACAGGCAGGGGGTGAAAAGGTTTCAGCCATGAAAAAGGCTACAGAAGCTCACCTGAGTGCTCAGGTGTTGCCCATTCACAGAATCTAACAATGACTATACCCTGGTATAAAACAAGCAGTCGTTGAACTAAAACTCCCAACCACTGGCCATTCTTCCCAACCCCTGCCAGAGATCATGGCAGCTCTTTGTAGAGTTGGTAGGATTCTTTCGCAGGCCCCAAATCCCAAGGATGTGATTTATGCACACAGCTTCATGACAAGGAGATGGGCCAAACGCAACCTTTCAGCGGCTGCAAAGGACACTTTTAAACCAGAGTCCTCCAGGCGGCAGAGTTAGCTACAGAAGGACCTGCTTAAAAGCAACGCCAAGTCTCCTGTTGCTCCACTGGCTGAAGAGAGTGTCAGCTGAAAACAGAAAGCTCACCTTGATTTTCATTGTGCTGGGTGCCAGGGCTGTGATCTCCTTCTGCATTCTGTCAGCGATGCCTGGGTACATGGTGGTGCCGCCAGACAGGACGGTGTTGGCATACAGGTCTTTGCGGATGTCCACGTCGCACTTCATGATGGAGTTGAAGGTGGTTTCGTGGATGCCGCAGGATTCCATGCCTGCCGGAAGGTGAAAACAACTTTTAATGCCTCGGACCCAGGACAAAGTTCCCCCACCACACAACCAAAACCTTGATTTTACCCACAGCCTCCAGATACTGCCAGACTACAACCCCCAATTTCTGCCAAGGCTATGATTTGAGGGAACAGCTTTGCAAAAAAAAAGATTACCCAGGAAAGAGGGCTGGAAGAGGGCTTCTGGGCATCTGAACCTCTCGTTGCCGATGGTGATCACTTGGCCGTCAGGAAGCTCATAGCTCTTCTCCAGGGAGGAACTGGACGCCGCGGTCGCCATCTCCTGCTCGAAGTCCAGCGCAACGTAGCAGAGCTTCTCTTTGATGTCGCGCACGATTTCCCTCTCGGCCGTGGTGGTGAAGCTGTAGCCTCTCTCGGTCAAGATCTTCATGAGGTAGTCAGTCAAGTCGCGGCCTGCCAGGTCCAGACGGAGGATGGCGTGGGGCAGGGCGTAGCCTTCATAGATGGGCACAGTGTGGGTGACGCCGTCGCCAGAGTCCATCACGATGCCTGTCGTGCGGCCGGAGGCGTACAGGGACAGCACGGCCTGAATGGCTACGTACATGGCTGGGGTGTTGAAAGTCTCGAACATGATCTGGAAGAGCACAGGGGAGACTGTCAAAACCTGGAAGCCCCAGGGGCACCCAAAACTCATGCTCAACAGGTCACAGCCTGTACCACCCAGATGGTCAGCCCATGCTTAGGCAGCCATGGGCCCACACACAATTGATGCAACCAGCTTGCATAGTGGCAAACTCTTGCCCACGCCGCCCCGGTTTCACAACACAGGAAATGTTACAGAAGTCACTCAAAAACAAAGTCAAAAGGGTTAGTGGAAAAGAGCAGCGGCTTTTAAGTGTTGCGAGCAAGTCGGGAGGAGAAAAGAAAAGCCAATTCAGGAGAGATAAAAACCTTTCAAGATCCAGCAAGAGAAATTCAGACCAGGAAAGGAAACCCCTGCAGAGATGGGCAAAAGAGGAGAAAGATGAGCAAAAAGAAAATGGGAATGTTGACAGGTAGCCTTCTTGCACTTTGGCAGGGGAGGGGGAAGAAAGGTGTGCAGAAGCGGGGCTCTGCCGGCACATACCTGCGTCATCTTTTCTCTGTTGGCTTTGGGGTTCAGGGGAGCTTCTGTCAGCAACACAGGATGCTCTTCTGGGGCGACTCTCAGCTCATTGTAGAAGGTGTGGTGCCAGATCTTCTCCATGTCATCCCAGTTGGTGACAATGCCGTGTTCAATGGGGTACTTCAGGGTCAGAATGCCTCTTTTACTCTGTGCCTCGTCACCAACATAGCTGTCCTTCTGGCCCATGCCAACCATCACACCCTGGGAGGAGAGACAAGGGGCATCAGAACACAAGCAGCCACCAGAGCCAGCCTGTAGCAGAAGCCCAGCACCGGGCACAAAAGCAGCCAGGCGTGGCTTGTCTTTCAAGTTCCTAGTGCTCAAGGAGACTCGATTGTGAAGGAGCCCAGGGTGGGGTGCCATTTCCACACCTGGGGCGGCCCCTTCATCATTGCCTCTTTTCTGTATAAAGGCTTTGGAAAGCCCCAAGCGAGGAAGGGACTTTTAAATTTCACTTGCTGGCACAGAGGAGAAAAACTCCCAGCTAAAAGTGCTTGCCTATCTAGAGAGAGCCGTCCACTGCTGAAATTTATTTCGAGGCTACTAATTTATTCCAAGCTTCTTCAAAAGGGGGCAGAAATCATTGTGAGGAAGGGCCCTGGGTTTGCTTTTGTACACACTTGGCCCCTGGGTTCAACCCCTCCTTGTACCTCCAAGCTGCAAGGCTGTGGGGGGGGGAGGGGAGAGAAATTAGCAGATGACTTGGATCCAAGTGGATGTGGTGTTGGTCGTGAAAGGGTACTTAAAACTATCAGTGTCAGGCACAAGTTGGCAGCAGCAGCATCCGATTTAGAGACCTACCAACTATGCTTTGTTAGAGACCTGCAATGCGTTTAAACTCACTTTTGAGCCTAGGAGGCCCTGGCAAACGACATACCTGGTGTCTGGGGCGACCAACGATGGAGGGGAACACTGCGCGAGGGGCGTCGTCCCCGGCAAAACCGGCTTTGCACATTCCGGAGCCGTTGTCAACCACGAGGGCAGCGATATCATCATCCATGGCGATCTTTAAAAGGAGGAAACAAAAAGGAAGAGTTGGCAATCAGGCAGCTGGATCCAAGGACCGTCTCTTCCGCAGGGTACTGGTTTCGCACTTGGCGCCACCTGCCGCTAAGCGCAACCACCCCACCCACTTCTCCTGGGGATTTAATGGCGCAGGCAGGCACCTGCCCACCCCAACTTCCTCCCCAGCTTCCTGTTTTGTCATCGTGCGGCGCTTGCCGCCCGCCGCCGCCAGGGGGCCCCCGCCCCCGCCTCCTCTGTGCAGATTTGGGACAAAGGAAGTCCTCTGCTCCCCGTCTCGCATTATTACCATAAAAGGCAATGGTTGGGAGAAAGGCGAGCTGTGCAGCCAGATTTCGGAGGGCTGGATGGGGAGGGAGGCCACGCCTCCCCCCCCCTCTCCAGAGAGGAGCATATGTCTGAGGGCCACTCCCAGGAGTGGCGCAGGCAGCTCATCTCAACACCCCTTTCAGGCAAGATAAGACCTTAACGGTCTTGCCCTGAAACTAGGGCAAGTTACACCCTATAGGTTATTTTTTTTCAAAAAGCGCAAGGGCTCTCGCGTCCGCACCCAGATCAGAACAGCGGCGCGCCAACCTGTTCGTCCTGCTAGTCTCGCAAGCCAAGATGCGGCTTAAAAGCGAGGAAGGAGCAAGAGTATTCCTCCCAATGATTTTTAAGAGAAGGGGGGCACCGTCTGCCTCGCCTTCCTGCAAGGGGAGGCTGGCATGACCAGGGCCCTTTGTCCCCGGCCGAAGATTAAGATGCTATTTCTGCTTCTGGGCTCGGAGGGAAGGATGACTCTCCCGGGCATTAACTCCCAAGAGCAAATTCTGCTTCCCCACCCGCAAAAAAAGGAGCAGCATCTCAACTCCCCGTTTGTTTCGGAGTAAACCGCAAATAATTCAGCAGTGCTTTAAAAAATGGGGAATTTCCATCCAGGAGCTACATGCCCTGTACTACTTCCACACTTGGCCGTAGCAGGACCCCACCCCTCTCCAGAGCAGCCGGCCGCTGAAGTCTTTTATTATAAAGATAAAACACAATGGAAGGTTCTCAATGAGGACTAGCGCCATGCCACTCTGCGCCAGGAAGCTTAAAAGAAAAAGGCCAAAGAGCTGAAAGAAGAGAGGGGACTTTTTGGTACTTGAGCAAAGAAGTAAATGTTCTTTATTGGGGAGGGAGCGAGCCCTCTAGGGCAGCCAGTGTCCCCCCCCCCAAAGAAATAACACAGACAAGGCTTCCTGCTCCTCCTTCCCCCACCGAATGATCTAGAGCTGCTCCAAGGAGACAAAAGAGCGCCCATCACCCACATGGGTGGGGCAGCCCCTCCGTGAATGATTGATCGGCGTCCCCTCCCCAAAAGGCACCTCCCTCCCCCCATGTGCTCCACCAATACAATAGACATGCCGGCTCCCACCACCGGAAACAGCCCCCCTCCTTCTCGAGGCACACCCTGGCACGTTTGGGTGCTGCCCCCACCTCCCTCTGGGGGGGGCTCAGGAGAAAGGGTGGGGGAACAGCACTCCAACAACCCCCCTCCCTTAAAGCCAACTGCCTGCCAGCATGGCCAATCTTACCCATGCAAGTCAAGCCCACCATCTTTGCACTTTGCAATAAATCCCCCTTTTGGGGGGGCGGGGGAGAGAAAGGCCCCACGAAAAACCGACCACCAGCCCGGAAACGGAGCCTACCAGGCCCGGGAATGCCTAGGAAGAGTCGCCAAGCTCTGGCCGGGTCTCCCCGGGCCAGGCCGTTGGCTGGCGCAAGGCGAGACTCGCGTCAACGCGTTCCCACGAACAGGAAAAACCCCCGCGCAAACCCAGCTGCCTTCTTTTTAGCTCCGGGGAGAGGAGATCGTTCTCTCTCCTTCGTTAACAAAAGCTGGGCAAAAGACCTCCCGTTTCTCGGCACACACACCCCCCCCGCTTTACTCCGGAGTTGTAAATCCCGGGCGCGCCGCGGCTTAGGCGCGCAGCCCATTGCGCAGCCCGGAACGCCGAGTCCAAAGGCACCGGCGCAAAAGGGCTCGGGAAAGGGGGCGCGCGATCCTACCAGGCAACCTCAAATCCCCCCCAACACACCCACCCATCCCGAACTCCGTGCAAAGAGAACCTCGCGGCTTCTCCGCGGAAGGCTGACGCACATGCGATTAATCCAAGCCCTTTGCAACTCCTCGAGATGCAACCCGGCTCCCCTTTTACAGAGCGAGCCTCCATCTCCGAGAATCCAGACCCCCCCCCCAAAAAAGGGCTTCCTTCCCAAGAAAAGCAACCCGAACCCGGCGCGCGCCTTTCTTGGGCGAGCCACCAAGAGCCACAAACAACGCGCAACTTTACGCAACCGGGTGCCAAAGCCCCCCGAAGCCCACCACGAAGCCTTTTAACCCGTGCACGCTCATTTACTCTTTGCAAATGCCAAGATCCCACCCCACCCCACCCCACCCCCTTGCTCCTTCGGATTCCATTTTTTGCAAATGCAAAAAATTAAAATAAAATAAAGCAGAGGCGCTTACCTTTTTGTTAGTGGCAAGGCTGCTTGCTGGAGAACAGGGGGGCAGGTGGCTTTTTCAAAAGGAGCGGCGGGGGCGGCAAAAAAGGGAGCTTGGCGGCGGCGGCGGCGGAGCACCCAGCGCGCAACAGAGATCCTCACGGCAAAGAGAGCGCTTAACGGCTGCCCGGCCGGCGCCGCGTCGCCGGGTTTTATACGGGCAGCGCGGCGGCGCTCTCGCCATAAAAGGCAACTTTCGGAGCGGGCGCCTCGGATTGGCTGCGCCGCCCTCACTCACTCACGAGGCTCCTCGGTGCACATTGCAGCAATTCTCTCTCTCTCTCTCTCTCTCTCTCTCTCTCTTTTGCAAAGAGAGGGGGGGGGAATGCAAGCCGGGGAGGGGGCCGAGATGCGCGGCTTCTGCACGGGCCGCTTGCACGCCTGCTTCCCTGGCGCAGGGGCTCCCCCGCAGCATTGCACCGCCGAGCCTCCCTTTGCAAGCGCGCCCTTTGGTGCATCGGGTCTTGCAAAGGCGGGAGGGCGGCACGGAGAGGCCTCTGGCCTCGGAAAGAACAAGCAACGCGCGTGCACCCCCTTTGCCGGGTCTGCCGGCCTCCCCAGCTCCCGCCTCCGGAGAAGAGGACCCCCAAAGGGACGCGCGGGTTATTGGGGAGCCCAGCTTGGCGCTGGGAGGTTGCAGAACCTGAACCGGGGACCCTGTGCGCCTCCTTTGGAAGCGAAGCCTGCGTGGCGTGGAGGGATGCCGGGCTGAGTCTTTGTATTTGTTGCCTTAATCGATCCCACGTTTTTCTCTCCCAAGGGGCTCAAGGTGGCAGGCGTGGTTCATCTTCCCCTGCTAATCCATCCCCACAACAGCCCTGTGAGGTAGGCTAGGTCGGGAGCTTGATAGCTGAGCGGCATTTGAATTCTGGTCTCTCCCAGGTCCTAGGCTTCATTTAATCTCCACAACAACCGGGCCAGGTAGGTTAGGTTGAGAGGTGATGCCTGTCATTGCTACCAGCTTCAGGACCCAGTGGGGGATTTGAACTCGGGGCTCTCTCGGGCCCTAGTTTGGCACCCTGACCTCTACACTGTTGAACAAGACCAGATTTTGTTAACAGCACCCCCCCCCCCGCCTCTCGCATATTCACATACACACAGAATAGGATTGACTTCCCAGTAAAAATCCGTCAAACTGACCCGCAAACCTCTCAGGTGCCCACTCAGAGATCAGGCCAACGGGTCAAAACTTCGCAAGGAAGGCCATGAGCCTCACTGGAGCCACAGCAGGGTGAGTGTGTCCCCCCCAATCCACATTTTAAGGACGGTGCAAGAAGTACTGTATCCTATGCATGCTGGGGCAGAAGGAACTTCTGCTAAATTTAATGGAAACCACGCACACCGGCTAGGTTGTAGGCGGGGGTCACCTTAAAGACGCTCCTTTCGACTGTACAGGGGCACCTGGATCCCCTGCCCAAATCTCCACACAGCACAAAGTTAACCTACGGAACTGGCTGCCACAAGATGTAGGGATGAAAGAGGCTGGGAGGGCAATGCTGTTGGTGGCTACCAGCTACGATGATGGCCTTGCTGTGCCCGGCTTCTGAATGCCAGGGTCTGGGAAGCGCAGGAGGGGAGAAGACGCCAGCCCCTGTGAGAACAGCATGTGGACGAGATCCAGCCACTGGTGAGAACAGGATGTGGACGAGATCCAGCCACTGGCCTGATCCAGCAGGCTCCTCTCTTAGGTGGTTGCGACCCTCCTTCACCCTGGCCTGCCCAGGATGTGAACTCTGATAATATTATGATCCCTCTTGCCTGCATGAAGGGCTCTGTGCATGGCATGACCCTCTGGCATTTTTGCATGGGCCGGCTAAAGAAAGGGAAGTTTCTTCCATCCCTTGCTCCACCTGCTTCTGACGCTGGTCCCACCCACCTCTGGCATGCGGCCAAAGGCTGCTTGTGAGTAGGGGGCCAGTTTCACTTCTCCCAGTTTCCGGATTTTCCAATCTTAAAATTCAGTTCTGCACATTTTTGAAGGAACATGTGGGGGGTATTATTTTTTTAACATCCTCGTGAATATGCGTCAGCACCTTTCTGCACATTTCTTCTAATAAACACATTTCTGCATGCAGTTTTGATGAAGGCCCACATTTCTGCAAGCAGGTTTCTGTAACACAATGCGGTTTGGTATGTTACTTTCCCCGATATACTTCATGCGCATTCCCCCCGACACACAATTTTGTATTGCGAAATCCGAAATCTCGAAGGGCGACTGTATCTTCTTGTTTGGGAATGTGTGGGTTTGATGCATTTGGCTATAAACAGGAACTGACTCTACCCCATCCCTACTCGAGAAACTAGGTTCGAGATAGATGGTCCTTTGGGTTGACCTATGCAGGGCTTTTCCTAGATTCCAAAGCGAGACGGCATGCCCTCAGCTAGGGGACATACCCTAAGAAGCCTAAAATGAATGAATTCTGAAAATATTTTCCAGTATGTTTTTCCTTCTCCCATTCAGAGTTGCTTAGATGGGCCAAACTCAGTTGCTCATAGGATTTGAGGCTCATGGTCTGGGGTTTGCAGACACCTGTGGGAAAACTGCAAGCAGGATCCTGCCCACCTCCTGCGACTTCCAGCCCCTGGTCTTCTGCCTCAGATGATGGAGGAAGAAGAAGAAGAGGAAATAATAAATTTTATTTATACCCCGCCCTCCCCAGCCAAGACCGGGCTCAGGGCGGCTAAAACCAAGTATAACAACAATGGATTAAAATACAACTTAAAAACAAAATTAAAATAAAACATTAAAATGCAGCCTCATTTCAGTAGAAACTCAAATAAAAAAACTTTTTGGGGTTGAAAACATCGAATCATCACCAAGGTCAACTATCCAGACTAGTCCTGCATGGGCCAGAAAAAAGCCAGGGAAGTCCCCAAATAGGAGTTCCATCAGAGGAGAAAGGATAGAGGGGAAGGGGATCAAGTGGATTCCAAGCCAAAGGCCAGGCGGAACAACTCTGTCTTACAGGCCCTGAGGAAAGAAATCAGATCCCGCAGGGCCCTGGTCTCATGAGACAGAGCGTTCCACCAGGCTGGAGCCAGTGTTGAAAAGGCCCTGGCTCTGGTTGAGGCTAATCCGACTTCCTTAGGGCCCAGGACCTCTAGGGTGTGGCTATTTATGGACCTTGAGGTCCTCCGCAGAGCATACTGGGAGAGGCGGTCCCGTAGGTACGAGGGACCAAGGCAGTATAGGGCTTTAAAGGTCAAAAGCAGCACCTTGAACCTGACCCTGTACTCCACCGGGAGCCAGTGCAGCTGGTAGAGCACTGGCTGAATATGCTCCCATGGCAGGGACCCCGTAAGGAAACTCGCTGCAGCATTCTGCACCCGCTGGAGTTCCTGGGACCGCTTCAAGGGCAGCCCCGCGTAGAGCGAATTACAGTAGTCAAGCCTGGAGGTGACCGTCATCATCCAACTTGAGCATCACTACCTCTTCTGGAAGTGAATTGCCTTGTTTACACTGTGAATAAATACTTCCTTTTGTCCGTCCAACATGCAACTCCATTGGAGCCCCACAATTTCCAGTGTTGTGACAGAGGGAGGGGGGATATCCCAAATGCTTCAGCCTTCCTTCACAGGGGAGTCGCTAAATCTCATTGCTGATTTCTGTTGCCCTTTTCTCAACAGGGCAGTTTGGTACTTCCTGTAATACCGGGGTGCTAGAAGTAAAAGCATTCTTACAGATCAGGCGGTTTTCAGGAAGTCTTTGGCACAACCTGTTAATCCCCATCCCCTAGGGAAGTTTGGGGCCAAATTAGACTTGGCCTGACTTTCCAAGGCATCTTTGCATCAAACCTGCACATTTGTTTAAATGCAAATTGCATCAGCTCCGCTCTGATAATTAACAGGATCAGGCACCAGCGGGGGATTTCCTCCCAGTGCAAACAGCAGGTTCAGAGGAAGGATCTTTCTCAGGTAGGGGAAAGGTTACACCCCCATCTCCATGTTTACCAAGCCCGCCCCACCCATCAGCTGATGCAATTTGCATTTAAACAAATCAGCACCAAGGTATGCTCAGTCCTGAGCCAAAATACCTGTAAATCCGTCAGCGAATCCGCCAGCTGTTTACTTTCACCTGTATCTCTGTCCCTCCCTTCTTGTTGCTTTCCCTGGGTGGAATCTTAGATTGTAGCCTCCTTCGGGCAGAGGCTGGTCCCCCTGCACTACACAAAACAGCAACAGCAACATTCACTCATTTGGGAACATGCATTAGGTGACATCTCCCTGTCAAGGCCATAATGACAGGCAGTTTTACACAGGATGCTTTTCTGCAAGGCAGATCCCAAGACATCATCCCTCCCTATTGTCGCAAACCCAAGCGCTGAGAGCTCTGCAGAAACAAGAGGGAAGACGTTTGTGAGATGCAGGCTGCTGGAAGTTGTTCTCCTAGAATGAGGGGGGTGAAAAGCAGTCAAGAGATTGACTCTCTACTCCATCACGCACCAGGACTAGGAATTTCACCTCTGCGGAGAACTCACTAGGCAGCCTTAAAGCAAGCCATGCCCTGTCAGCCTCACCACCTGCTCCCCAGCATTGCCAGTTCAGGAGCATCCCAGATCCTGGCATTTCAGGGCCCAAACCTGAGACCTGGGGGCAGGGCCTGGTGATGGATGTCAACTGGGAGAGGGGAGCGCAGGAGGGAAGACCCCTACCTCAGTGTCTATACTATAATTTACAGCACGCTGAAGTTTGGAAGTGCATGCACAGTCTTCTAAATATTATCATCATCAGGTTTCCCATGCAGGAATCTCAGGTAGAGAACCCCTAGCAAGTGGCCATCTAACCTCTGCTTAAAAACCTCCCAGGAAGGAGAGTTCACCGTCTCCCAAGGGAGACAGTCCCACTGTCTTAACACCTCTTCTTACCGTCATAAAGTTCTTCCTGATGTTGAGTCGGAATCTCCTTCCTTGTAACCTTCCATGATGATGTCATGGACAGGCAACCAGGGAACCAGGTAGCCGGCTAAAGGTAAAGGGACCCCTGACCGTTAGGTCCAGTCGTGGCCGAATCTGGGGTTGCAGCGCTCATCTCACTTTATTGGCCGAGGGAGCTGGCGTACAGCTTCCGGGTCATGTGGCCAGCATGACTAAGCCGCTTCTGGCAAACCAGAGCAGCGCACGGAAACACCGTTTATCTTCCCGCCAGAGCAGTACCTATTTATCTACTTGCACTTTACGTGCTTTCGAACTGCTAGGTTGGCAGGAGCAGGGACCGAGCAATGGGAGCTCACCCCGTCGCGGGGATTCGAACCGCGACCTTCTGATCGGCAAGCCCTAGGCTCTGTGGTTTAACCCACAGCGCCACCCGCGTCCCAGGTAGCCGGCTAATTGAGAGCAAATGAAACCCTGGCTTGCTTTATGGCACTCTGGCGATATCCTTCCCTGGCCTCCTTCCTCTGCCACCTTGCAGGAACACACCCAACATCAGTCGCCTTGCCTTGCTGAAAGAGGCCCCCACCATGACACCTGTTTCGAAGGAATGCTTCCACCCCGTATTCAAGGAAACCGCCCCAAAGTTGAGGCGCACCTGCTGTCTGCGTAAACTAGGCATAAATAGCAGTTTTTCAGGTGTCCTCGTTTGGAAAGTCATGATAAAGGATTCTGCTAATTAGGGGAGGGAGGGAGAGGCTTTGCTCTGAGCAAGAAGCCTGATATTCCTGCTGCCGCCACCCACTCCATCTCTCATACGGCCTGTCGGAAGTGGAGTTGGGCAGCGCCAGTGGCTCTGCCTGAAGTGGCAACGTCGACAACAGCGGAGCGAGCCAGGGTGGAATCCTTGCACGCAGCAGAAAAGCAGCTGTCAACACCACCTCTCAACGGCCAGCGCATTACTTGTCATGGACGATTTGCAAGGAAGAATGGCGCCCATGGAACAGCAATTCAGCCAGAGAGAGAGAAGGGCTGTGTGTGGACAACTCTGATCCTAATTCTTACTTGTAGCGCCTTTTTCTGTTCCTCCAGGGTTAGTGGCAAGGTAAGCAACAGAGCACACAGGGTCCAGTTATGTGGGATTTTGACATTTTATGGAAGACAGCCTGGAGCTGATGGGAGATGGGGTGTGACAACAGGACCCCCACACACACACATGCTGCCCCCTCAAGAGTCATGCACCGGCCACGGTCCCGTGGGAAGGATTCCCAGAGAGAGAGGGCGAGGCTGGTCTCCTTGCCCCCCTTTTCCTTCTGAGCAGCTGCCCCACAGCAAGAGTAACAGAGCTGAATGCTGGAAGATTGGGGGCCAGTTAAAAGAAAGCACTTCTTCCATAGATGGTACATTACACCAGTGAAATTAGCTAAAATGTACAAAATAAGTAATAAAATGTTGGAAATGTAAAGAAAAAGAAGGAACTTTTTATCACATGTGGTGGGAATGTAAGAAAGTAAAAAACTTCTGGGAAATGATATATAATGAGATGAAAAAGATGTTGAAATATACATTTATTTAAAAAAACCAGAAGCATTTTTACTTGGCATTCTAGGGGTGGATATTAATAGACAGGATAGTAAATTGTTTTTATATGCAACAACGGCAGCAAGAATATTATTGGCACAAAAATGGAAACCAGAAGAATTACTGACAAAAGAAGAGTGGCAAATGAAATTAATGGACTATGCAGAATTAGACAAACTGACAGGAAGGATTCGAAACCTGCGGGACCAGAGATTCTTAGAGGACTGGAGTAAATATTTGAACTATTTGGAAAGCAGTTGTAACAAACAGATTACGCTAGTAGGACTGCAATAGGTTTTGTAACGAGGATTATGCGAAATATTGCAAGGAAGACTACGAAGAGAATTATTAGTTAAGGACAAAAGTAAGAGAGAAATTAAGAAATGCAGATTAAGTGATAAAGAATGGAAAATCTTCAGAGATAGTTGATGGAAGTCTAAAATATTATATAAGATAATAATGTATGTTAAATGATTGTTGGAAATGATATGTTAAAAAATTAATAAAAATGTATAAAAAAGAAGAAAGAAAGCGCTTCTTCCAGCAGTACAGAATTCAACTGCGGAACTCCCTGCCACAGGAGGGAGGGGTGGCCAATCAGATGGCTTTAAAAGAGGGCTAGACAAATCCACAGGGGAGGGGAGGGGGCTATCAATGGCTGCTAGCCAGGATGGCCGTGGCCTGACTCTGCAGTTGGAGCTAGCAATGTTTCTGAATCCCAGGTGCTGGAAACGGCAGGTGCAGAGAGGTATTTTGTGCTTGGTTCCACTCACTGGTTTCCCATGGTTTTACCTGTTCTTGTTTTTATTTGTAAGCTGCCTTGAGTTCCTGTTGGGGAAAAGCTAGGAAAGAATGAATGAATGAATGAATGAATGAATAGCATCTATTTGGCCACAGTGAGAACAGGGGCCATTGGCCTGATGCAACCGACCTTTCTTATGGAAGGTCAGATCACTGGCCACAGTGATCCATGCGACGGCCACCTCCAGGCTTGACTACTGTAATTCGCTCTACGCGGGGCTGCCCTTGAAGCTGTCCCAGAAACTCCAGCGGGTGCAGAATGCTGCAGCGAGGCTCCTCACGGGGTCTCTGCCATGGGAGCATAGTCACCCAGTGCTTTTCCAGCTGCATTGGCTCCCGGTGGAGTACAGGGTCAGGTTTAAGGTGCTGGCTTTGACCTTTAAAGCCTTATACGGCCTAGGACCGTCATACCTACGGGACTGCCTCTCCCAATATGCCTCACAGAGGACCTTAAGGTCCATAAATAGCAACACCCTAGAGGTCCCGGGCCCTAAGGAAGTCAGATTAGCCTCAACCAGAGCCAGGGCCTTTTCAACACTGGCTCCAGCCTGGTGGAACGCTGTGTCTCATGAGACCAGGGCCCTGCAGGATCTGATTTCTTTCCGCAGGGCCTGTAAGACAGAGTTGTTCCGCCTGGCCTTTGGCTTGGATCCAATTTGATTCCCTCCCCCTCTTTCTTTTTTCTTTTTCCTTTCTCCTCCTGTGATGAGGCTGCATTTTAATATTTCAGTATTTTAATTGTATTTTAATTTTGTTTTTAAGTTGTATTCATTCAACTTGTTTTTATTATTGCTTGTTAGCCGCCCTGAGCCTGGCCTTGGCTGGGGAGGGCGGGGTATAAATTATTATTATTATTATTACCTATGTTCTTAAGGGTCCTCATTGTTCCTTATAAGCCAAGGCAGGCATAGTTTGCAAAAGAAAAAAAGTTGCATAATGTGTTTCTTATAAGCTTGTATCCTGCAAGGTGCGGTGTGAATAATATTAGTTTAAAAATAAGTATATGGAGGGCCACATGTTCCACACCCCTATGGCAGGTTCTTGCAGAGCACTGGGAATATATCGCATGCGCACGGCTCTCGAGGAAGAAATCCCATGGAATTTTTAAGTCCTAAGAAAAACAGCGCTTTCGCCACCTTCGAAATGGCACGGCTTGGTGCTACTTCCTGGGAACAGATGTTTGGATTACCACGCAGGGAAGCTGGATGGAATCAGGTTGTGGGAAACCTCTTAACGCCCGCCCCCCCCCCGCAAAGACACTGTTTATTGCTTATACACAACAACAGCGGCAAGAGAATTGTTGGCCCAGAGATGGAAGCAAGAAGAAATACCGACGAAAGAAGAATGGCAGATGAAATTGATGGACTACGCTGAATTGGACAAAATGACAGGAAGGATTCGAAACCTGCGGGACCAGAGATTCACAGAAAATTGGAAGAAATATACGAATTATTTGAAGAGCAACTGTAATCAGCAAATTACGCTAGTGGGACTACAAGAAGTTTTGTAAGGAGGAATATATGAAATATTGCAAAGAAGAGAGATATTAGTTATGATATTTAAATGTAAGAAATGTAAATGTAAAATGATATTTAAATGTAAGAAAGTAAGAAATGTAAATTAAGTGGAAAAGATTGGAAAATTTTCAGATGTGATTGATGAAAGTCAAAAAAAATTGTATAAGCTATAAAAGTATGTTTAATAATTGTTGAAAATGATATGTTAAAAAACGAATAATTTTTTTTAAAAAATAAACTGTTTATTGCACCTCAAGGTGCCCCAACCTACCTTTTGGCTCCCATCATGCATTTGTGGTGAGACCATAGGATTGTAGAGATGAAAGGTGGCTTAGCCTGGCAATACCCAGGATGAATCTCACCTGAGCCACGAAGCCACAGGGCAGGGGCCCGGCCTTCCATTCCTGCCACAGTGTGTGGGGGGGGGAATAATAATACGGACTACCATTTAGGGTGGAAGGATTACTCGAGAGAATCACTGCAAATTGCCTTGGGCACTTCAGAAGGCGTTAAATAAACGCAGCGCCATTTTCATTGCAATCGTATTTTTTGCATTCCCTCTCCCCACCACCCCCTCCAGTAATCTAAGGCGAAACCTCCCTTGAATCCGCAGCTTCAGTTTAATAAGGTCTGAAAGATATTTGTCCAAAGTCCAAAAGATAATTGGGGAATAAAATAAACCTCTGTGGCTAGACATCAAGATCTGGGAGCTGACCAAAGCGCCACGACTGACCTCTAGCACTATTCGGGATGCTTAGTTTATGCCTCACACCCCCCCCCCACCCACCGATAAGATCTCAGCAGAAAAATTAAACAATACCAGTTACTGTATGGGACTAGTTGCCAGCTCCTTGACGCCATTAACCTTTCGTGTCCTACTGTTTACCCATGATGCATCTGCCTCTATTATCAGAGCCAAAGTAGCGCGCATCCCTTCGCGATCAGATAAGGGTGGCTTTATAAATAAGCACTATTTCACTGGGGTGGAAGTCATCCTTAATCCTGGCAGGTTTGATAGTTGGTTTCCAGAAACTCCAGTGCAGAGTTGGTGTGCGTTGTTATTTATCAGTTTATTACTGATTGATTGATCCCATTCATATTCTGACTTTTCCTCCAAGGGCTTCAAGGTGGTGTATGGGACACACACACCCCCTCAGTGATGACACCTGGGGCAGGCCACACACACACACACACACACACCACACACCCCTTCCTCCGCCACTGCCTGGCCGAACCCTTGAAACTTCAGTCTATTTATATATATATATATTTATTAGTTTTTTAACATACCATTTTCAACAATAATTAAACATACTTTTACGTCTCATTCAATTTTTTTTTACTTCCATCAGTCCTGTCTGAACATTTTCCAATCTAATCTCTTAGTATGCATTTCTTATTTTCCCTATTACATTTCAAACTCATAACCAATATCTCTCTCTTTTTCTACTTTGTAACACTTTGTATATTTCTCCAAAACTTCTTGTAGTCCTTCTAGCGTAATTTGTTGATTACAGCTGCTCTTCAAATAATTCATATACTTCTTCCAATCTTCTGTGAATCTCTGGTCCCGCAGGTTTTGAATCCTTCCTGTCATTTTGTCCAGTTCTGCTTAGTCCATTAATTTCGTCTGCCATTCTTCTTGCTTCCATTTCTGGGCTAACAGTACTCTTGCCGCTGTTGTTGCTTATAAGAACAATTTAACATCTTGCCTATTAATGTCTTGGCCTATAATACCAAGTAAAAATGCTTCTGGTTTTTTAAAGAATGTATATTTCAATATCTTTTTCATCTCATTATATATCATTTCCCAGAAGTTCTTTACTTTCTTACATTCCCACCACATATGATAAAATGTTCCTTCTTTTTCTTTACATTTCCAACATTTATTATTTGTCTTATACATTTTAACTAATTTCATTGGTGTAATATACCATCTAAAGGGACGCGGGTGGTGCTGTGGGTTAAACCACAGAGCCTAGGACTTGCAGATCAGAAGGTCGGCGGTTCGAATCCCCGCGATGGGATGAGCTCCCGTTGCTCGGTCCCTGCTCCTGCCAACCTAGCAGTTTGAAAACACGTCAAAGTGCAAGTAGATAAATAGGTACCGCTCCAGTGAGAAGGTAAACTGCGTTTCCGTGCGCTGCTCTGGTTCGCCAGAAGTGGCTTAGTCATGCTGGCCCCATGACCCGGAAGCTGTACGCCGGCTCCCTCGGCCAGTAAAGCGAGATGAGCGCCGCAACCCCAGAGTCGGCCACGACTGGACCTAATGGTCAGGGGTCCCTTTACCTTTTTAATATACCATCTAGACATCATTTTCATCATATTCTCTTTCAAAGCATTACAGACTGTAAATTTTATCCTTTCATCCCACAACCTTTCCCATTCTTTAAGCTGGATATTATATCCAAAGTCTTTTGCCCAGTGTTGAAACTTCAGTCTAAACCCTGTGAGTGGGCAAGCCCATATAGGAATGTACATCATTTGTACATTCCACGCAGCCAGTTCCCTGCCTGATGCATAGTGAAGGTTGCGCCTCTCGATTCCTGATGGCACTTCCTCAACCCCTCACATAACCCCCACCCCTGCCGCCTTACAAAAGGCGCTCAAAAGCCCTTCCCTTGTTCTACTTCAACCGGAGGGCAGATTGCTGCCGTCAGCAGCTCCCTGGCCAGGCTGAGAGCAGAGGAAACGGCATAAACGGACAAGAAGGAAAAGAATCGTAGGAATCAGCTCCTGACCGTTGTCCATGCCAGTTGGGACTATTGGGATATATAGTTCAGATCAGTGGTTCCCAAATTTTTGGGGGCTCCTCGATTCCACAAACTCGTCCCCAGTGCCCTCTACCCTATAAAAAGCATGATTCAGAATAGCGGTTTGCACGACCCACTCAGGAAGATAGTGACACAACAGAATTCAGAATAGTAGCACTTAATTGCACATGCATTCCAAATCCAATTAAAACTCTGTCGTTTAATTAATTAGACAGAATGCATGAACCTGATCCCGTGAGGCCGGCTTCTCAATGCCTGAGAGTCATTTCCAATTCCCGCTCTCCTCCTTGACATCCGCTTGCCTCTTGGTCCTCCCCTAGGTAATCCACCCCCCTGACCCCCAGGGGGGTACTACCCACTTTGGGAACCCGTGTTCTAGAGGACACCAGGTTGGGCAAGGCAGGTGCGAATCAATGCAGGGAAAACCCAGTGCATCGGGAGGTCTTAAATCACCCTTGCAAATAAGGCCATGAAAGTTACTAGCCTGCAAAAAAAAAAAAAGGGGGGGGTGGGGAAAAGAAGGGGAAGGAGATTTCAGCCCCTCCTGCGGTTCCTTTTTCCTTGTATGCTGGGTTCAGGGGGGGGGGGCGGGTAGCAGATAAATTTCCATGTTTCCTTCTACATTGCAGTGGGGAATCCTTAAGTACAAGCCTGTCCTACATAAGCCTTTCTTCTGATTTAGTGCTCCTTCTGAATCAGGCTTGAAGGCAAACAGTCTCTCTGGCACCCCCAAAAAGTTTACTTAGAGATTATTTAAGGGTGTAATATCTCTGCCCTCTGGGTAGCCAGCCACCCCCTTGGCATCTCTGACTCAGAACCAGTGAAGGCGGTGAAGGTCCTGTGTGAGTGCCTGGAGGCAGTTGGAGGATGGATGGCAGCTAACAGATTGAGGTTGAATCCCGACAAGACAGAAGTACTGTTTTTGGGGGACAGGGGGCGGGCAGGTGTGGGGGACTCCCTGGTCCTGAATGGGGTAACCGTGCCCCTGAAGGACCAGGTGCGCAGCCTGGGAGTCATTTTGGATTCACAGCTGTCCATGGAGGCGCAGGTCAATACTGTGTCCAGGGCAGCTGTCTACCAGCTCCATCTGGTTTGCAGGATGAGACCCTCCCTGTCCACGGACTGTCTTGCCAGAGTGGTGCATGCTCTGGTTATCTCCCGTATGGACTACTGCCATGCGCTCTACGTGGGGCTACCTTTGAAGGTGACTCAGAAACTACAACTAATCCAGAATGCGGCAGCTAGACTGGGGACTGGGAGCGGCCGCAGAGACCATATAACACCGGTCTTGAAAGATCTACATTGGCTCCCAGTAGGTTTCTGAGCACAATTGTTGGTGCTGACCTTTAAAGCCCTAAACGGCCTCGGTCCAGTATACCTGAAGGAGCGTCTCCACCTCCATCGTTCCGCCTGGACACTGAGGTCCAGCTCCAAGGGCCTTCTGGTGGTTCCCTCACTGCGAGAAGCCAAGTTACAGGGAACCAGGAAGAGGGCCTTCTCAGTGGTGGCGCCCGCCCTGTGGAATGCCCTCCCACCAGATGTCAAAGAAATAAACAACTATCTGACCTTTAGAAGACATCTGAAGGCAGCCCTGTTTAGGGAAGTTTTTAATGACTGATGTTTTAATGTTTTTTTAATCTTTTGTTGGAAGCCCCCCAGAGTGGCAGGGGAAACCCAGCCAGATGGGCGGGGTAGAAATAATAACAAATTATTATTAATTATCATCATCATCATCAAACTAATTATTCAGGTGTTGATCCTCTTGGAGACAAAATGGCCCGGTCCATGCACAAAGAGCAGGTTCAGGGGAACTTCTGGGGTTTTCAGAAGTGGATTTGCAGATTTAATATAGAGCTTTTTAATCTTGGTCTCCTTGTGCCTCCGATGGCTTCAGTTATAGGCTTGTGATTCTGTATATCTTGAGTCACATGGGCCTCTCGCGCTCTCATTTCTGACGACACCTATCTCTATCTTATCTCAAACACCCGGATAACCAGCTTCATCATTTATTTGATGAAATCTGTGTGACGCTGACGGGATGCCTTCCTCCTCTTGCTGTGTACAAAGAGCTCCTGTGCTCTTGCACAACAACAATCTTGCGCTCCCTGTTGTAAACCTCTTTGAGATTCTTCTCTTTAAACAGATGCTTCTTGCCCAAAGATGGAAGGAGGACAATCAGGGACCGAGAGGACAATGGAATGAATAAAGAATGGCGAAATTTTATAAGTTACCTGAAAAAACATTGCAAACGACTGAAAACATTGACAGGGTTTTAGAAACACTTGCAGTGAAGCGAGAATTATGATAAATATTGAGATTTAAGAAAATATGGGGAAATGATAGGATGCAGTTTGAAAATAATATCTGGGGAAACCATGGAGGGGAAGAAGGATGTGCGAGGATTCTGAGAATCCAACTTGTAAAATGATTTGTGTATGATGACAAACGTCAAATGTTAAAATGAATAAAACTTTTAAAAAGCAAAAATGAAAATCCCGAGAATCTTACTTGTAAAATGATTAAGATTTGTGTACGATGATAAACATCAAAAGTGAAAATGAATAAAACTTTATAGAAAGCAAGAGAGAGAGAGAGAGAGAGAGAGAGAGAGAGAGAGATTCATTTCTTTAAAAATATAAAGCAGGATAGAAATGCAGAGAATGATAACCCTGAGAGCAATTTATTCTTATGATTGTGATATTGCAGGCCTGGCCTCGTCTAGTTTACATGTGTCTTGTCTCATGAAGTTCTGCTTTGTTATTTGGGTTAGAGGGATAAAATTTCATAAAAGCATTAAAAAATATTTAGGAACAAAAACTGAAATCATGATTACTGTTCGTTGGAGAGGCTGCCTGAGTATCCCAGAGCAAAGTGTAGCTGGCTCCTTATGCGCCGCAACAATTTGTTGCAGACCCCACTTGTAGTCCCAGGTCCTACAGATCCTGCTCCTTGAGTTGTTTGCATGGCGTTTACAAGGAGGTTATATGATGCCCGCTCTTTACTGAGGGGTCAACTGTGATTTACTCAGAGTAGACCCAATGAAATTAAAAGGGTGCCTAAGTTAGATCCATTAATTTCAGCAGATCTGTGCTGTGTGAAGCTAAGTTGAATACCACCATATGGATTTGTCTTTGGGGAGGTTGTATTACATCACGTCAAGCAATTGGTTTCTTGGGTTTTCGGTTTTGGTTTTTTGAAATATTTCGTTTTGCTTCATTTGTAATGCATATAAAAGAGAGAGACCACTTATAACAATAGATGAAAACAAAAAGATGAGAAACAGAAGGAAAAATTGGCACATAGAATAACTACAGTTGCACATGAGTTGAAAGAACCAAGTCATGAAAGAAAAAGGTGAGAATAAGTGTTGTCTTCACATAAAGAAAATTTGCACTATCTGATTAAGAACAGCTCCAGATTTGCCAGACTTGTGACCTGAATTGTATTGAAAATGTTGGTTCCACTGTGTATGTAATAAAGGAATGCCAAATGGTATTAAAAGTGTCTGGAGGTTTTAGTCCTTGTCAAACTCCCTATGTTTTTCATAATTGTATCCATTGTAGCTATATTCGCCAGTGAGTAGTACAAAATGGGTGCGGCTGTGGGTTAAACCACAGAGCCTAGGACTTGCCGATCAGAAGGTTGGTGGTTTGAATCCCCACGGCAGGGTGCGCTCCCGTTGCTCGGTCCCTGCTCCTGCCAACCTAGCAGTTTGAAAGCACAAAGTGCAAGTAGATAATTAGGTACCACTCTGGCGGGAAGGTAAACAGTGTTTCCGTGCGCTGCTCTGGTTCGCCAGAAGCGGTTTAGTCATGCTGGCCACATGACCCGGAAGCTGTACGCTGGCTCTCTTGGCCAGTAAAGCGAGATGAGCGCCGCAACCCCAGAGTTGGTAACGACTGGACCTAATGGTCAGGGGTCCCTTTACCTTTACCTAGTACAAAGAGTCCAGTTTTGGGGCTGTTTCCCACCAAGTTTGCAATGACCCTCCAGGCTGCCAGTCATACACAGGACCAATTCTTTTGACACTATATCCACACTGGCATCATCAAATTGATTTTTGGGACAGCGGCTGACACCTTCTTTAGCAACATTTACCATTTCTATCAGGAACAAAATCCCCAGAACCTGACAGCGACACGCACCGAGCCTTTTTCTCACCAACTTTCCTTGTTGAGAAAGAAGTTCGAAAGTCGAAACGGCACAACCTGCCGATTGCACGGCCTGTTAAAAGCGCATCGCACGGTGCAAATTCTGCCCGCGATTGAACCCAAATTGCAGAATAGCCACAGGGTTGCAGAGACATCATCTTGGGCGACGAAGGCCCCAAGAGGGAACTCTCAGCATCACCATCAGTTTCTGAGAGGGGGAAGCCAAGGGGTGGGGTGCGCTGGGGGCCTGATGCAGATTCCAGGCAAGGCTCCTCTCCGCTTGCCACAGACCTCTCTCTCTGCCCCGCGGTTTCCTGTTTCCTTTTTTCTCATTCTCTGCAAGAGCAGACCTTCATTGGCCAATCTCCCCGACGGCTGTTTTGTTGCCATTTAAGGCTCACTTCCCGGATGAAAGGGGAAATGGGCCGCGCTCAGAGCTGCCAGTCGGCCCCCTTCCCCAACATGTTGTTGGCCTGCGAACATATTTGGCAATGGGGTAACCACGGATCAACAGTCTTGATCCCTCGACCTCCGGTCAGTTGCCGTCGATTCTGAGGCCGGACCTGCCCTAGGGAGCTGGTTTAAAAAGGGGGGGCCATGGGGAGCCTGGCAGGACCCTGGGGGGGGGGAAGACTACATCTCCCGTCAACCATAAAATATACTCGGAGTTGAGAGTGGATTTCATGCTCTTTATTCAGGTCATAGTAGTGAGGAATGGCAGTTCCCCCGAAATGTCTGCTTTATATACATTATTTACACAATGGGCCCCACGTGATTGGCTGATTCCGGGATTCTCCTGTAGGCCAATCAGGTTGCGGATTCACTTCCACCTGGAGCTGGATTGGGTGGCTCCTGCGGACCAATCAGACTGCTGCATTCTGAATCCTATTGTTCTAGGACCAATCAGACTGCTGCTATTTGGATCCTATTCAGCTCAGTACCTAACAAACCAGCATAGCCAATGGTCAGCGGGGTGATGGGACTTGGGATACAGGAACATCTGGAGGGGTAGCCAGGTTAGGGAAGGCTGCTTTGGGAGAAGATGCGGCCGATGAACTGGTCAAACACTGCAGAACTGGAACTGCTCCAAATGCCACATTTGCAGGAATTCAGTCTTTTTGTGTGGCAGAGCCTATGGAACTCCCTGCCTATTGACATCAGCCAAGCGCCTTTGCCATACTCTTTTTGGCACCTGCTAGAAACCCTTCTGTTTCGGCAAGTTTACCCAGAAGGTGTAGAATGTCAACATGTTTTCCAGTCTGCACTTACCTTACTGCTGATTTATTTCTGATGGAATGTTTTCAATAGATAACTGCTTTCACCGGTATTTCTCTCTCTCTCTTTTCATAATCCGCTTTGAGCTTTGTTTGGTATTGCAATCAAGCGGGATGTAAATTTTATGAAATTAAATAAATGACCTACAGCAGTTGCAAAAGTCTTGTAGATATGAACAAGGAGTGTTTGCTGCTGAGAATTAAAGGCTCTCTGCTCCTGAGAGCAAAGGCAGGGGGGTTAGTAGTCACTGGGGAAACTGAGCACAGGGACTTTCCAGATTGCATGCTCAGCCGCTCATACAATGCTACTCTCATTTGCTGGGTAGAGCAGATAAAGCGAGCATTTTCGTCCTCCTCCACATCCTGCAGTTTCTAGCATAACCAGGCCAAGAGCTGAGGGTGCTCCTAGCACCACCAAGCCAAGGTGGAAAATAATAATATTAATAATAAATTTTATTTATACCCCGCCCTCCCCAGCTAAGACTGGGCTCAGGGCGGCTAACACCAGATATAAAACAATTGATTGAAATACAACTTAAAAAACAAGATTAAAATACAACATTAAAATGCAGCCTCATTTCAGTAGAAACTCAAAAACGTTTTTGGGGATGAAAATGTCAAGTCTTCACCAAGGCTAACTATCCAGACTGGTCCTATGTGGGCCAGAAAAAAGCCAGGGAAGTCCCCAAATAGGAGTTCCATCACAGAAGGAAAAAGGAAAGAGGGGGAGGGGATCAAGTTGATTCCAAGACAAAAGCCAGGCGGAACAACTCTGCAGAAACAGGCCCTGCGGAAAGAAATCAGAAAAGGGAACGTCAGAATGCAAGGGTACCCAGCTTGGGCCAACTCATTTTGGCAGAGAATCCCACAAGCACCTTTCTCTCTCTCTCTCTCACCACACATGCACACACCACCCCCAGCAGTAAAAATGCAACCAGTATTAACGAAATATGGCACTGCTCTTTCATATAACACCTAGAATTAGCTGCCTGTGGCGGCCAGACCTCCTTCTGCCTAACAGTGAAGCTGGCTTGCTTGGGGCGCATCCTGTTCCGAATTTGTAATCAATCACTGTTGCAGGAATTTATGTATAGGTGGGGGGGGGGTTGCCCCTCCAGCAGATATCATGCACATGCAGCCCACTACCAAAATCAGTGCAATCACTGTTGTGATTTGTCCCCACAAAACATTTCATCACAGTTTCTTCCTATCTATTCAAAGGGACTTTGCTGCACGATACCAAATGTAAGAATTTGCTGATCAATGTATCTATGTACTGGCTCACTGGGAAAACTTCAGAAATTCATATAGACATGTGAGCTCAGCTACTCAGCAGCCCCTCTGCCTGAGTGATAATCCCTGGCATCCTGATACCTGAGTGCCATTCCAGAAATCACAAACCCAGATGAAGACAAAAGGGTGTGATTAACTTGGCTGGGAAACAGGGAAATGTAAAGATCTCTTTTGTTCCACTTGATGGGTGTTTGGTGGAGGGCAAGGGGAACCATGGGGCAGAGTCCAGGATGCTCAGATTACTGCCACCAGACCTCCCCTTTCATGATGTAACCGTGATGTATGAGTGATGTAGTTTGCGGGTGTAACATGGGGATTAGCAGCTAATAAAAGTTTGGGGGGTCTTTTGTTTGGGGCTTCCATCTTGTTCCACCTGGTGGCAGGTGGGAGTCCTGTCGCGACAGAGACCAAGCCTACTGGCTGCTCTTTTGCTCTGCTATTCCTGGCTGGTGTCCTTGTTTTTTGTCCAAGGGAGCCCTCAGATTTCTCCGTTAACATCACAAAAATGGGATGTGAGGGAAACTTGCCGAATCTGCATTTTTTAAAAGACGGACCATTAGGAAAGCCTGCTGGATCAGGCCCATGGCCCATCTAGTCCAGCACCCTCTTCTCACAGCAGCCAGCCAGATACCCGTGGGAAATCAGGAAACAGGATCTGAGCACAAGAGCAGCTCTCTCCTCCGGTGGTTTCCAGCAAGGGAGATTCACAAGCATTCCTGGCGCCAACTGCAGGGGTTGAGCAGAGCCGTCTTGGCTAGCAGCCCTCGATAGCCCTCTCCTTTTCCTCCAGGAATTGGTCTAATCCTCTTATAAAGCTATCCAAGCTGTCGGCCATGCCTGTCTCCTGTGGCAGGGAGTTCCACAATTTAACTCTGTGCTGTGGGAAGAAGGACTTTCTGTTCTCTGTCCTGAATCTTCCAGTGTTCAGCTCCAGGGGCGGAGCTAGCTGCTGCGGCACCCGGAGCGGCGCCCATGCTGTACACCCGGGGGCGGGGCTAGCTGCCCGCAGGGGTAGGGCGGCGATGTCACACACCCCCTCCAGGGATGACACCCGGGGTGGGGCGCACCCACCACACTCCCCTTTCTCCTCCAGTGTTCAACTCCACTGGATTCCACAAACAGAAATCCAAGTCAGCTGGGCATTATATATATATATATATATATATATATATATACACACACACACACACACTCATTTTTATTGATTTTTTTTATTGGACCCCTGACCATTAGGTCCAGTCACAGACGACTCTGGGGTTGTGGCACTCATCTCGCTTTATTGGCCGAGGGAGCCGGTGTACAGCTTCAGGGTCATGTGGCCAGCATGACTAAGCCGCTTCTAGCGAATCAGAGCAGCGCACGGAAACGCCGTTTACCTTCCCGCCAGAGTGGTACCTATTTATCTACTTGCATTTGATGTGCTTTCAAACTGCTAGGCTGGCAGGAGCAGGGACTGAGCAATGGGAGCTCATCCCGTCATGGGGATTCGAACCACCAACCTTCTGATCGGCAAGCCCTAGGCTCTGTGGTTTAACCCACAGCACCACCCGCGTCCCTATATTGATGGTATCTAACACCAAGTACATTGGCAAAGATGTATAAATAAAAATCAAATAAGTGTTGGAAATGTAAAGAGAAAGAAGGTTCTTTTTATCATATGTGGTGGTCTTGTAGTTAGGTTAAAGCTTGCTGGGAAATGATATATAATGAATCGAAAAAGATGTTGAAAATAACATTTGTAAAAAACAACAACCCCAGAAGCTTTCCTTTAGGGAATTATAGGGACAGAACTACTCAAACCGTATAGAAATTTATTCATTTTTGCAACTATAGCGGCGAGAATGTTATTTGCCCAAAAATGGAAAGAAGAAGAAGAAGTCCTGACAAAAGAAGAATGGATACAAAAACTTATGGAATATGCAGAAATGTTGAAACTTGCCGGAAAAATAATAAAAAAAATAACAAACCTTTCTTATAAAAGAATGGAAATGATTTATGGAATATTTACAAACTGTAGACAGATAAGAACATTGACAGGATTATTGTAATAACCTGCAGTTTTATAAGAGTATGCATTTAAAGTAGATGAATAAATGCTTAAGTTAATTTGGAATATGCGGAAAATATAAAAATAAATAAATTTAAGGAACCGCAGAAAGAGGGGAAAGGAAGATGAGTTTCAAAATGTTAAAATGATTGTAAAGTTATTGAAATGTATAAAATTGAAAATTATAATTTTTATTATTATTATTTGGGGGGTGGGGAAGGAAGGGAGGGAGGGCGGAATAGGCGGTACAGTATAAGAAACTACCATTTTCTCAGGATTCAGTGCTTTTCCTGATCCTTTATTCATGCTCCAAGGAAGAAGAGTTGGCAGAATCTGGCAGGCAAGAGCAGTCCTGATCCCCTCCAGAAAGGGATGAAGTGTTTGGCTTCAGTCCCTGCAAAATGCAATCAGTTTCTGACTAAGGTGAGGCTTCAGATGTCAGTTTCACAGTTTCAAATGGCCCTATTAGTGCTGAGCTAAGGTTTCACCTGTCCATCCTGGCAGGTAGCCACCTGGCTCGTTTCTGAAACGCTTTTTAAACCATCTGCTGGGCTGCTGCCTTTAAAAAGACCGTACAGTGATCCCTTGGTTCTCAAACTTAATCCGTTCCGGAAGTCCTTTCCAAAACCAAAGTGTTCCAAAACCAAGGCGTGCTTTCCCATAGAAAGTAGTTCAAAGTGGATGAATCCATTCCAGACTTTTAAAAACAACCCCTAAAACATGAATTTGACATGAATTTTACTATCTAATGAGACCATTGATCCATAAAATGAAAGCAATGAACAATGTACTGCATTCACACAATCTATCTATCTATCTATCTATCTATCTATCTATCAGTAGCTAAACTGGGTTCCACACAGTCACAAAAACAAAAAAGAGCCACAAAAACCAAAACCCAAAATAAATAGCAAAAACCTCAGCGTAACACTCAGATCATAACACTCAAAACAGAAGTGTGGCACTCAAATTGGAAGCGTAACACTCAAAACAGAGCACGTTCGGCTTCCAAAAAAAGTTCTCAAACCAGAACACTTACTTCCGGGTTTGCAGTGTTTGGGTTCCAAGTTGTTTGAGTACCAAGGTGTGTGAGAACCAAGGGACCCTGTACAGTGGTACCTCAGGTTAAGTACTTAATTCGTTCCGGAGGTCCGTACTTAACCTGAAACTGTTCTTAACCTGAAGCACCACTTTAGCTAATGGGGCCTCCTGCTGCTGCCGTGCTGCAGGAGCATGATTTCTGTTCTCATCCTGAAGCAAAGTTCTTAACCTGAAGCACTATTTCTGGGTTAGCGGAGGCTGTAACCTGAAGCGTCTGTAACCTGAAGCGTATGTAACCCGAGGTACCACTGTATAGTGGTACCTCAGGTTAAGTACTTAATTTGTTCCGGTGGTCCGTACTTAACCTGAAACTGTTCTTAACCTGAAGCACCACTTTAGCTAATGGGGCCTCCTGCTGCCACCGCGCCACAGGAAAACGATTTCTGTTCTCATCCTGAAGCAAAGTTCTTAACCTGAAGCACTATTTCTGGGTTAGTGGAGGCTGTAACCTGAAGCGTATGTAACCTGAAGCGTATGTAACCCGAGGTACCGCTGTACTTAAATTGCTAAGCATCACAAGGTGAACCACCCCCTCAATGTTGTTTTCTGGGGCCTGCTTCTTCTTCCCGTGGCAAATTTCTCCAAAAGAAAGACGTGCGGATACGGTTGGCAGATTGATCCAGGATGGTCGCTTGGTGTGTTTTTTTGTTTGTTTTGTTTTGTTTTTTGGAGCTTTTAAGTCTCTTTATTTGCTGCTCTCAATAATGTGCTAAAAACTAACCACCACAGGGATTATATATGCGCACGCGCACACACAGAAAGAGACAGACATACCAACCCAAATCACCCACCTTTCCCCTGATAGTCTTTTGGGAAATGCAGTGACAACTTTAAATCTGGAGGGGGTGAGAACTTCTTGCTACTTCATGCAACACGTAAAGAAGCTGTTTATGCAGCCTCTGGTAAAGCCAGAGGATCCATAAGAGGTGTTGAGATCCCCCAGGGTGACTATTTTGTGCTGTGGTTGCTCAGCCAAGGCAGCCCCATGCTTGGATGATTCCAGAGTAGTGCCGCCACTGCAACTGTCCCTCCTGCACTCACTGGGGATGCCAAATGGGCTCACTTCACAGAGGTGCTGTTCTGCTGCTGCTGTTGCTGCTGTTGCTGCTCTGCCAGGGCCTGCTGGAGACGCATGCGCTTGCGAGAGTAGTGCTGCCAGTGCAGGATCTGCTGCTCATCGATGAACTTGGCGCACTGGGCATTGACCAACTCTTTGCAGAAGTGCTCATACTGCAGCAGCTCCAGCATGTGCAGGCACTGGGGGTACTTTAGGTATTTGGCATACTCTGGTTCTTTCCAGTAGAGCAGGTATTTAAGGTAGTTGACAAATGCTTTGTCCTTGAAGAATCCTCTCTGGCAGTGGCGTAGCGTGGGTTCTCAGCACCCGGGGCAAGGCAAGTAATTTGCGCCCCCTAACCCGGGGCAAGGCAAGTAATTTGCGCCCCCTAACCCGTGGATTTTAGCACTCGAGTCTCTTCCGCACCCCCTCCAGATGTTGCGCCAGGTGCAGCAGGCCCCCCTGCACCCCCCACGCTACGCCACTGCTCCCACCACAAGTCTTCAGGACAGCCATCCGAAGGCTGGCGCGGGGAGAAGGTCTCTCCGCCCCACCGCCAGGCTTCGGAGCAGCCTTCCGAAGGCTGGTGCGGGGAGAAGGTCTCTCCGCCCCACCGCCAGGCTTCGGAGCAGCCTTCCGAAGGCTGGCGTGGGGAGAAGGTCTCTCCGCCTCACCGCCAGGCTTCGGAGGAGGTCCGAGGACAGTGGGGTTCCTGCTTCCTCCAGGAGGGCCGGCCAAACGCGCCCCCCCCAAATGTTGCGCCCGGTGCGGCCGGCACCCCTGGCACCCCCCACGCTACGCCACTGCTCTCTGGGCAAGAAAGTTTAGGTAACTGGGGTTTGCCAGGCACTGTACAAACTCCAACTCCAGCTGGAAGCGAAGGCGACTGCCAGTATCATCACTCTCCATAACGAAGACCGCAGCTTCCACGGCTTCTCCACAGAACAGCAATATCGGACGGTCGCTTGGTTAAAGATAATTTCAGGGAGACGCTGAGGCAATCTGCACCAAGGGGGTCGCTGGAGAGCTGAAGGGTTCGTAAATTAATTAATTTGCAACCCCCAGGCCCTCCCAGAACGGTCACAGCACTTTGCAGGGAGGTTTATAGTTTAAATTTCAACAGAGGAGAAAAGCAAATGTCTAAAAAGGGGGAGACTGGTATGCCTTGTTCTCTTTGCCAAAAGTTTGGGACTTCTGAGTTTGCAGAAAAGGCAACTAAGAGGCAACATTGTAGAAGTTTATACTAGGATGCACTGCCATGAAGAAAGTAGATAGAGATAACTTCCCCACCTCACCCCCCTCTCATTACAAAAGAACTTCTGGACATCCAAAAAAACTGAGTGTTTAAGAGTTTCTGGGATGACAAATCACAGCATTTCACCATCAGAAAACCCTTTTAAAAACGCCTTATCAGATCAGCACCATCTCTGTGAAGGCAGCAGGGCAGGGGGTGGGGGGAAAGAATAGGGGAAGGACAAGTGTTGGTGAAATTGTGTTAGCAACATCCATCTGCCACGGGAAACAGGCGGAAATAAAGCCCACGGCAGGATTGTTTCAGTGCCAAGAGAGTCCATTTAAGCCCAAATTTTGCAATTGCCCCAGATGATGCAAACCAGAAAGAGGGATGCCTGCATTTGCTCGCACGACATTGCCTCGCTCAGCCTTCTGGAAGGATGTGAGCTCTTCCTAATGTTCAAGCACAGTGTGACTTTCTGTTCATACAGTGGTACCTTGGTTCGCAAATGCCTTGGTACTCAAACAACTTGGAACCCAAACACTGCAAACCCGGAAGTAAGTGTTCCGGTTTGCAAACTTTTTTCAGAAGCCGAACGTGCTCTGTTTTGAGTGTTACGCTTCCGATTTGAGTGTTACGCTGAAGTTTTTGCTATTTATTTTGGTTTTTGGTTTTTGTGGCTCTTTTTTGTTTTTGTGACTGTGTGGAACCCAGTTCAGATACTGATTGATTGCGTGACTGCCGTACAGTGTTTACTGCTTTCATTTTATGAATCAATGGTCTCGTTAGATAGTAAAATTCATGTCAAATTGCTGTTTTAGGGGTTGTTTTTAAAAGTCTGGAATGGATTCATCCATTTTGAACTACTTTCTATGGGAAAGCACGCCTTGGTTTTGGAACGCTTTGGTTTTGGAACGGACTTCCGGAACGGATTATGTTTGGGAACCAAGGTAGCACTGTAGACAAAACTTTGTGCAACTCTGTATCCTGGGCTTGTGTCTGAGCCAAACCCCTGTTCTGTATGATGATTCCAGGTCATAAAATAATAGAATTGTCTTTTAAATGTGTATTCTGTATCTGACCTTCTTTAGTGATGTTTTATTTTCAACTGTTTTAATAATATTGGGGGGGGGGCTGGTTAACTTTGCTGCGTTAAATGTGCATTTTATACTTGACCTTACTGTGCAAAATGTCTTATTTGGAAATCTTTGAGATAACGTTTTAGTTTCCTGCTAATTATGTTGCTTTGAATGCATATTGCGTGTTTGATCTTCTTCAGGAATGTTTTATTTTGGAATGTCTTATTTGATTATTATTTTTTAAAAAATGTGGGTTGTAAACGACTTCAAGCTTTAAAAGAATATTATTACAGTGGAACCTCAGTTCTCGACCATCTCTGTTGATGAACGTTTTGGAACCTGAATGCCGAAAACCCGGAAGTGAAGGCTTCCGTTTTCGAATGCGCCTTGGAAGTTGAACAGCCTCTGAGGTGCGTTTTCCAATCTTCACCATTGAAATTGACATTCTCCCTTTGCGCCTCAGTTGTCAAACGTTTCGGAAGTTGAACAGTCTTACGTTCGACAACTGAAATTCCACTGTACTAATAGTAAAGGGGCAAAGAAATTAAATTAATAATAATAATAATGTTGTTTAGTCGTGTCCGCCTCTTTGTGACCCCCTGGACCAGAGCACGCCAGGCACTCCTGTCTTCCACTGCCTCTCACAGTCTGGTCAAACTCATGCTGGTAACTTCGAGAACACTGTCCAACCATCACTGTCCAACCAATAATAGGGTTGTAAGGAACCCCAAGGGACATCTAGTTCAACGCCCTGCAATTCAGGTCCCCTTTGCCCACCTTTGCCTGCCTTCCATGTGTCCACTGAGCCCCCCTAGTCAGATGACACCTCCCTCCTCCATCACAACCCAGGCCTGCTTGGACAGGATCCGTCCCGCGGAGTCTCTGTCCTCTTACTCCTCCTGGCTCCCCCAGGCTTGCTTGCCCCCTCTGATCCTCCTCTCCATAAATGGAGGCAGTCCTGAGCATCTTCCCCCAGGGCAGAAAAACAAGTGGGGAAGGAGCAGGAGGAGGAGAAGGAGGAGGAGACGGGAATGCAAAGAATGTCAGGCACACACAGCGCACAGCTCGTGTTCTGGGGGTGGGGAGAGCGGAAGACAGCAAAGGACATAGAGAGAGAGAGAGCTCCTAGCCACATGGACTATACCCTGCCCTCTGCAGTCGCAGGCAGAGATGCTTCTGAATGCCAGTGTTATAAACTTATGGGGGACACAAGAGCCCTTATAGAGTCCTTTGCAGGTTCTCCATCAGTCGGAGAAAATAACAGAGGCCAACCAGAGAATATTGAGAAGCAAAGCAGCTCGTAAGCCTGATCTTTATTAAACTGTTGCAACAGGGTGCTCCCCTCACACGCAGGAAAGGAGGAGGACCCAGAACCCAGGTGGGTCCGCCCTTATATAAACATTTTAAATTGCCCGCATTGGAATCCAAGACCAGAAACATCATACCTACATCACAGAAATGGTGGTCTACAACAGAAATCTGAGTGCGTTGTTTATCTCCTGTCTGGCAGGTTACCTATTAATGCTCACTTGATTGGATACCCTGGGGAGCCTGGCCAGTCTTTTGTAATGGTAAATACTTAGTTCCTGAGCCAGATCACAGGCTCACCCTATTCATACACAGTCATACCCTCAAGACAGGTTTTGTGAAGGAAAAGACAATGGGGAGGCTTTTCCATTTTCCTTTGACTTTGCAGAGAAAACATTGGGTCAGTTGGGGAGCCAAAATGGTTTCATGGCTGTTTTCCTGTGCTGCTTCAGACATGTGGTTTATATATTTATGTACATGTTTGCTTAGTACATTTATGAATATATATGAATATATATATATATATATATATATATATATGACTTTTTTTTTATTTCTGTAAGAACAGAATGCCAGCCTGGACCACATGAGCCACTGGCTTGATCCAGCAGAATCTTCTTACCTTCCTATGGAACCTCCAGGTCCAGGGGCAGTCTATCTCCATTCCTAAGTTCCTAGGGTGCTGGACTGGGGGGCCATTGGTCTGATCCAACAGGCTCCTCTTATGTTGTTATGACTCTTCCCTAATTTGGGAGGAAGAGGAAGAAGAAGAAGTTGGGGCAAAGGCCAGCAGGGGAAGCGTAACTGAAGCTGGTTTTTCTCGGTGCCCAAAGGGACCTCTCTCTTTCTCTTCTCCCAGGGACTTTCCAGCTGAGCTGCTCTCCTTTTCCGCTTTTCCCCCACCCCTTCCCCTCTCCTGCCCAGGCAGGCAGCCTCTCACTGGTGCAAAAGGGCACAGGTCCCCCCCCCCTTTCTGAACACACCCTTTCTCATTGACCTTCTACCAGGATGGCCAAGGTTCTGGCGATTGCATCCATTTTTGGAGAAAAGGGGGAGGCAACTGGGATCTCAGGTTTTATCTCTGTCGGCCAGAGCTGCTAAATCAGCAAAACAACAAGCGGAGGAAGATTCTGTTACTGCAAGCGACTGTGGTTTTTCTAGTATTCCCGGGAACCATATTTATGTGATAAATAGGGAGACAGAGAAACAGATAGCTAGAAAGAAAGGATATCTCATTCATACGCACTGCAAAAAAAAGTCACCAGCTGTAGTTTCTCCATTTAATCATCCTTTGGCTGCTTCACTATATAGTTTTCCCCTTCTGTTTGTCCTCCAGGCAAAATACCATCTATTTTAAGCACACGGCTTCTTTCCCCAAAGAATCACGGGAACTGTACTTTCCAACTCTTTATTTTTTACACTTATACTCCACCTTTCCCCCAACGAGCTCCAGGCGGCGTACAGGATTCTGAAGGGGTTTGTTTTGCAAAAGCACAAACAGCAAGTGGGACTAGTTCCTCCTCAAAATGAACTTTTCAACACTGGGTGGATCTCAGTTTGCCTCACTCTACTTCTCAGCTGCTCATTTCCAGAAATCTCTCTCAGTTTCTGCAAACCAGCTACAATTTTTAACACACGTATGACTCATTGGGGCTGAGCGAGGCTGTCAGACCACATCTTCCCTGATCACAGTATTTTTCCGAGCTTTTGACTCTTCGTCTCTGCAGTCGGTGGCCATGAAGGCTAGAAACTTAGCTTTTAAAATGAAGGGAAGCTGAGACGCTCAGGGCTCTGCAGCTGCGGCGTCTCAGAGAGACAAGTGCATGTTTTGAAAACACACATCCTGTTGTTAAAGGGTGGGCTTCTGCACCAGGCAGCCCATAACTCGCTCGACACTCCCCTGTTTAATAGACTATTGTATTTTAATATTCTGTTGGAAGCTGCCCAGATGGGCGGGGTATAAATAAATTATTATTATTATTATTATTATTATTATTATTACTACTACTACTACTACTACTATGCAAAGTGACCCTCAGAACAATGGAATACAACGTACAAGTTAAAAACCATTTTTAATAGATGCAATTGTTTTATATCAGGGGTCGGCAACCTAAGGCCCATGGGCCACAAGCAGCCCACGGGGGTCGTTTAACCGGCCCATGAGCTGCCCCTGAATGGAGCCACCCGCTAGGAGAGTCCCCATACACTGCACTAAACTGGCGCAGCGCAGCGCGGGGACTCGCTTCCACGGTGAGGGAAATCGCATCTGCGCATGCTCAGATGCCGGAAATCGCGGCCGCATGCACTCACACGCGCACATGATCCGGCCCATGGAGGGATCTCCGCTGGAGTGAACCGGCCCAGGCAAGGTAAACCTTGCCGATCCCTGTTTTATATGGACAAGCTGGAAGGTGTGCGAGGAGGGTGAGCAAAATGACCAAGGGTCTGGAAACCAGGCCTGATGAGGAACGGTTGAGGGATTTGGGTTTGTTTACCCTGGAAAAGAGGAGATCTGGTAGCCCTCTTCAACTATCTCAAGGGCTGTCAAAGGGAAGAGGCAGCAAGCTTGCACCTAAACCAAGGGATTCAAATGACAAAAAAAGGAGATTCCAACACAACATTTGGAAGAGGTTTCTGATGGCAAAAGCTGTTAAGACAGTGGAACAAACTCCCTCGGAAGGCGATGAGCTGTCATTCATTGGAGGCTTTTAATCAGAGGTCGAACAGCCATCTGTCAGGGGTTCTTTAACTGGTTCCTGCATTGCAGCGGGTTGGACTAGATGAGCTTTGGGGGGGGCCCTTCCCTCCCTACAATTCTACGATTCTGTGTCCGCCTCATGCCATTGTGAAACCAAGATGCTTCCTAGGTAGAGATTCATTAATAAACTAAATGAGTTTTTGTTTGTTATGCTTTTATTTGACTTTTCAGAGAAGCATCGACTGGGAAGAAGGGAAGGGGGGGGGGAAGCAGAGGAGGAAGAGGCCGTTGAAAGGGGCATCTCTGCCCATCAAGGCTAGACTTCTGGCAAGGGCAGAAAGTGGTGCCGCCACCCTGTGGCCGGCTGGGGGCGGCTGAGGCCAAACCAGCCTCTGCCTCCCCCCCATAGGAAAGCTTTCACTTTCCTTCATTCAGCAATTCCCACACACCGTTAATCAGCTGCATACAAGCCTTGGCACTCAGCCAGCTTTAGCCTGGAAAATCCTACGGGCACATAAGCACCATTGAACTCAATGGGACTGACTTCATCGCCATCCTGCGTTTATTTCGACGCCACTTTCCCCAGACGCTGTTTCCAACACACAAAATGCTTGCAATGATTTATGTAATCCAGACAAAAGTATGAGAAGTGATTACGATATCAATAGATGCAAAAAGAACCAATACCTATTTGCATTTTAAAAAAACCACACATATGCTGACATATTTCAACAAGCTTAAACAAAACATTGTATAGAATAATGCAAACATGCTAATGATGGCCACCTAAAGCTTAAACAGAAAAGAGAATAATGTCAGTGCCAAAATGAAGCACTGCCCTGTTTCAGACCATGTAGCAGCAGCCAATGGTTTGGCTCAGAGGCTCATTTGTCTTCTGGGCAAATTCGCTTCTTTATCCTCACAACATCCCTGCGAAGTAGGTTAATGAGTGAGACTGGAACGTCTAGAAAGGAAACCCAGAAGGGAATTTGAAGCCTGGCTCTCTATATGATACTTGGCCAGTCACTCATCTTCTTCATGGGCTTCTTGTGAGAATAAATTAAGACACCCCCAGTGTGCTAACTTGAATTGTGAAGGAGGTGATGTATAGATGGTATATAACACCAGTACAGATTGCAAGAATGTATAAAACTGGGTCAAACATTTGTTGGAAATGTAAGGAAAAAGAAGGGACTTTCTACCATATGTGGTAGGATTGTAGAGAAATAAAAAAATGTTGGGAAATGATATATAACGAGTTGAAGAAAATGTTGAAATTAACATTTGTAAAAAAAGCCAGAAGCATTTCTGTTAGGGATTGTAGGAAAAGACCTGCCAAGGAAACTGAAGAATATATTTATGTATGCAAGAACGGTGGCAAGAATCTTAATAGCACAAGGATGGAAGAATAAAGAAACCCCAACAAAAGAACAATGGCAAGAGAAATTGATGGATTATGCAGAACGGGAGAAAGTGACATATAAATTGCGAGGTAAGGACAACTGTGACCTCAAAGAAGAATGGGAACCTTTTACAAATTATTTGAAAAAACAACAAAATGAACTGGACTCCTTGGCAGGTTTTGAATAAACATACACAAACTTATTGTTACTAATATAATAGATAGATAAGTTGAGGATCTTTACATTTTTATAGCATGCAGAGAATAATATGTGTTAAAAAATCAGAGAGAGGAGCTGAGGGAAGTCGTAGGGAGGGAGGGGAGTGGGAGGGGAAAATGGGGGGAAATATAAAGAAGACGATTTGTTGGAATAATTTGTTATGTGAAAACATTCAATAAAATTTATTTTTAAAAAAAGGATTGTGAAGGAGGAAGGGGGAAAGAGGCAAAAGCTATTGTTAATATTGCATCTTAAATGTTCATGTTGTGCTTTAACTGTTGCAACCTGTCCTGTGGCCCTTCGAGTGGCGGGCAGGTAATAAATGGAAATAATAACAACACGAATTAATTCTCCCGCTTGCTCCCTCATGCACCCATTCATACACATCCCTGACATGTGTGTCACCGGGTGGCAAATCAGCCTGAAGCATTAATTGTGTGCTGTGTCCCTCGGAAGCACCCCAAAGCGGTGTGCAATGAGAGGCAAACTTATGTCTTCTTGTACAGCCGTACACACCCGGGGAGACACACACGCCCCCAGCCGGAACATGCTCCTCGCCACATGGAAAGCTTTGTGAGCGCAAGGGAGAGAAGCAGCTCCACCCCAGGGCTGCTTCCTCTTGCGTAGCACACAGCCGGGTCAGGGTGGATCCCTGCAGATCCTCCTTCCACTTGGGCCTTGCAAATCCACCATAAAAGGAAAACCAGCCAGCAGGTTGCACTGCCAAACTTAGTCATTTCAGAGCCGGCCAGGGCTCCCGGCTCAGTCACTCAGCAGCCATTTCCTCCCAGCGCTTCCCCTTTCCAGAGCAGGAGGAGAAGAGGGGCTGGAAATCTGCATTCCTCTCTTCCTCCTCCTCCTCCTCCAGCCAAGCCAAGCATTTCTCCAGCTCTGCACCTTGGCGAGGCCTCCGAAGTGGCAAGGCGCGCGCCCCAGAACATGAGAATAAATCAAGACAGCATTCTCTTTTCGCAGTGGCCGGATACCCCTAAGAGCTTGAGGATCGGGGTAGACTGGCTCTGGAGCTGGAGGTTCCATCAGAATCTGTAAGGAGGAGCCTGGCTGCTGGGTCAGGCTAAAGGGGGCCTGTCAACCCACAACATGTTCCCTCCCTTCCTTTTTTTTAAAAAAAATAATTTTTATTGAATGATTTTATGTTACAAAAAACATTACAACCATACTACCACTAAATATAATTGAGAAATAAAAATTACATACATCAATATTTAGTTTGTTATTTGTTATTTACCGTCTTATTTCCTCCCAAACATTCCATACAAAACACACATATGTACAGACACCCCCCAAAAAAATGATAATAATGAAAGTAAATATTTTTCCCCTTTTATCTTACAAAATCTTTTCTTCAATTTTGACTTCCTGTCAAGTCCCTTCGCATATGTTTTATCTTACAATCGAATGTACACAAAACAACAAACCTTTCTATATAAATTTTCCAATACATTCTGAAAACATAATAAATCCTTAATTGTTATCCACCTCCTTTTACTTCCTTTGTCACTCGAATGCTAGCACGGAGTCAAGACTATTATTGTATTTTTGAACATATCTTATATAACCATATTATGTTCTCTGCCTTCCCGTGGTCTCTGGCAGCCAGCATGTGGAAGCAGTGCTAGCTCTGAGCACAGAGGCATCGTGGCAAGGAGCCGTCGACTGCCCTCTCCCCCGTGAATTTGTCTAATCCTCTTTTAAAGCCAGCCAAGTTGGCAGAAATCGTCACTGTGGCAAGGAGTTCCACAGTTTAACTCTGTGCTGCGTGAAGAAGGACTTTCTTTTCCTCCAGCATTCCGCTTCCTTGGAAGCCCATGAGGTCAAGTGTTATCAGAGAGGGAGAAAAACATTTCCCGACCCGCCTTCCCCATGCCATACATTAGGTTATAAACTTCTGCCACTTCGCCCCTTACTTGGCTTTTTCCTAAACCAAGAAGTCCCAAATGCTGCCGCCTTTCTTCACAGCGGAGTCCACCCACCCCCTGAATCAGTTTGTCGGCCCTTTTCTGAACCTCATAATCAATATCAGACCCTCCAAGTGTCCCTCTTTTCCAGGGACAGCCCCGGATTTTCAGAAGCTGTCCCGGTTTCTGACTTGATCCCGGAAAGTCCCGCTTTTCCTTAGGACGTCTTTATTTTCATCAGAGAAATGCTGGAGGATATGAAAGCTATTTAGGGAAGTTTTTAATGTTTGATGTTTTCTTGTGCTTTTAATTCTGCTGGGAGCCGCCCAGAGTGGCTGGGGAAACCCAGCCAGGTGGACGGGGTATAAATAGAATAATGATGATGATGATGATGGAATAGGATTTCTCTATTTTCATCAGAGAAATGTTGGATATATATATAGCCATTCAGCCTGGGCCAAAGGAGTAAAACGGCAAAAAGTCTTGCGGCACCTTAAAGACTAGCCCATTTATTACAACATCAGGTTCTGTGAGTGACGGCTCACTTCATCTAATGCAAGGCTGTAGTCCGCAAAAGTCGTAAAAAAATGTGCTGGTCTTCAAGGCACGACAAGACTCCTTGCTCTTTTTTGCTGCCAGAGAGAAAAGCAAAAATCTCTGGGAGCCTTTCTCTGAAGTTGCTACAGTGTGGCTGGCAGTGCCTGAGGAGATGCCCATGTTCCCTTCGCCAAGGTCAGGCCGTGTGGGGGTGGGCAGGGGGCAGGGACCGGCTCCCTGCGGAGACTGATCTCCTTATTTGTATCCTGGAACAGCTTAGCCTTGGCGCCGCTCTGCTGACGTGCAGATGCCCTCCTGTGGCATCCTAGAAACGCCCACCTATCCCTTAAGAAGTTGAAACTCTCCTGCGGCGCAACAGATAAGGTGTGATTCACCGGCAAGAGGCAGCCTTGGCTGGTGACGCAACAGTGTGGGATAACCCTGGGCACCTTCGGGGGGGGGCGTGTCATACAGGAAGCCTGGGATGTGGGGCCTCCAGGGCGAGGCGTGGCTGGCATGGGTCTGCTTCCTAGGAAGGGGTTGCGACACTGAACTCGTTGCGACACCATTGCCAGAGACTCTGATATGCCACATTCCCACTCGTGAGGTCATCGCCAGAGCAGCTGCAGTGAGGTTGCTCCTTAATAATAAAAATAATAATGCAGTGGTACCTCAGGTTAAGAACTTGATTCATTCTGGAGGTCCGTTCTTAACCTGAAACTGTTCTTAACCTGAGGTACCACTTTAGCTAATGGGGCCTCCCGCTGCCACCGCGCGATTTCTGTTCTCATCCTGAAGCAAAGTTCTTAACCCAAGGTAATATTTCTGTAACCTGAAGCGTCTGTAACCTGAAGCGCCTGTAACCCAAGGTACCACTCCAATAATTTTTTTATACCCTGCCCATCTGGCTGGGTTTCCCCAGCCACTCTGGGCAGCTCCCAACAGAATATTCAAGACACAATCAAACATTAAAAACTTCCCTAAACAGGGCTGCCTTCAGATGTCTTCTAAAAGTCAGATAGTTGTTTATTTCCTTAACATCTGACAAGAGGGCGTTCCACAGGGAGGGTGCCACAACTGAGAAGGCCCTCTACCTGCTTCCCTGCAACCTCACTTCTCGCAGGGAGGGAACCGCCAGAAGGCCCTCGGAGCTGGACCTCAGTGTCCGGGCTGGATGATGGGGGTGGAGACGCTCCTTCAGATATACTGGGCCAAGGCCGTTTAGGGCTTTCAAGGTCAGCACCAACACTTTGAATTCTGCTCGGAAACATACTGGGAGCCAATGTAGGTCTTTCAGGACTGATATTATATGGTTCCGGCGGCTGCTCCCAGTCACCAGTCTAGCTGCCAGTGGCACCACAGTCATTAAATGTGTTTAAAAGGTAAAGGGTAAAAGTACCCCTGACCGTTAGGTCCAGTCGTGGCCAACTCTGGGGTTGCGGTGCTCATCTCACTTTATTGGCCGAAGGAGCCGGCGTACAGCTTCCAGGTCATGTGGCAAGCATGACTAAGCCACTTCTGGGGAAACCAGAGCAGCGCATGGAAACGCCGTTTACCTTCCCGCCGGAGCAGTACCTATTTATTTACCTGCACAGATGTGCTTTCGAACTGCTAGGTGGGCAGGAGCTGGGACTGAGCAACGGGAGCTCACCCCGTAGTGGAGATTCGAACCACCGACCTTCTGATCGGCAAGCCCAAGAGGCTCTGTGGTTTAGGCCCCAGCGCCACCCGCGTTCCAAGTATTAAATGTGTTTACTTTGCTTCAAAACTGGGATTTGAGGCAGCTCATTCATTCATTCATTCATTCATTGCCTTCCTATGCCTTCTTCTTCTTCAGGTATCTCAAGATGGTGCATGTGCTTCTCCTCCCCATCCTCTGTTAGCCCCCACAATAACCCTGTGAGGTAGAGCTTTGGGTCCATAGGAATAGTCCTCTTATTCTCTCCAGTATTCAGGGGAAGCGTTCAGAAGCTTATGAGGTCAAATGGCACCTGCTCACATCCCCGGATCAGAGGGACCCACGCTGCATCTCCCCGCCTGGGCCTGGCTCCTGGCACAAACCTCCTGCTTCCTAGGCTGCCTCTGCTGTCAGACAACGTGGCTCCGAGTCTCCTGCGTTTCCATCTCCTCAGCTGCAAAACCTAGTTACCTACTTTGGGGGAGAAGCGCTGAGCAAAATCCCGAGTAATGGAAACGCGCCAAGTGCTCTTGGCAAGCATCATTCATTATTATTTTTGCCTCCCGCTCCTGACTCCTTGACCCGGATTATGGCAAGAGGAAGACATCACACCAACATCCTCTTCCAGCAATTAGCTCTTCAGACTCAGAAAACCAGGTTAGGTGACAGTCAGAGCGGAGAGCGGCTGTCAGACCCACAGGGAGCAGCTCTGATGCTTGGAGACGTCTGTGATTCCAGAGGGCAGGCTCAGAATTCTTATTCTGATTCTTATTCTTACCAGGCCCATTGGCAGACCAAACATGACATGAAGGCTACAAACATGACATGAAGGCTGGCAACATCAACCCTGCTGTGTGGGACTCCCTTACAGATGACCGCAGTGCCTGGAGACACTGAGGTTGTGCGTCCGTAGCAGTGACCAGAGGAGAGAGGAGCACAGAGACAAGAAATGCCTTGGTGCACCTGAAGCAGCGCAACTGGACCCCTCCATCTGCCCCGGCTGCAACAAAACATGTCTCTCCCCTATCGGTCTTTACAGCAGGAGTCTGCAACCTAAGGCCCATGGGCCAGAAGCGGCCCACAGAGGTCATTTGACTGGCCCCACGAGCCGCCCCTGAACCGAGCAGCCCACTCGCGTGCTGCGCTAAACCTGTGCAGCGCAGTGTGGGGACTCGCTTTTGCAGCGCCAGAAATTGCGTCTGCACATGCACAGATGCTGGAAATCGCCCACGGAGGGATCTCCACGGGACCGATCCGGCCCAGGCAAGATAAACCTTGCTGTCCCCTTCTCTACAGCCACAGCAGGCGCTGCAACCTCCCGACGGTTTGACGTCACCCCCAAAGGCGCCCTCCTCCATTGCGATTTACAGTATAAACACAAACTGCATAGCATGATAACAAAAGGAAAGAAAGGAAAGGAAAACAAAGAACAATACCCTCCTATGGGGAGACGAAGCGGCTTCGTCTGGCCTCCCCTGACTAGTTGGCTGTGGAAGGACAGTTTTCTGCCGTGCTGAAATATTTCTCTGCAGAAGGAGCCACACTTGGGCTAGTGTGTCGCTTCCAAACTTTGTTTTAAAAAACTTGATGCAAACTTTTTTTGGGGTGTGTGTGGCTGCACTCTTGTCCTTGTGATGACCAGTGAGGTACGGTTGTTAGAGTGTTAGGCTAGGAGCTGGGAGACCAGGGTTCGAATCCCCCCTTGTCCATGAAGCTCACTGGGTGACCTGCGGCCAGTTGCTGCCTCTCAGTCTAGCCTTCCTCACAGGATTGTTGTGGGGATTGAACTAAAGGAAGAAGAACCACGTGTGCCACTTTGAGCTCCTTGAGTGAAAAGCTGGGGTCCCTCCCAACTCTCCAATTCTATCATTCAGCAAACGCAATAAATAAAACAAAGGGTAAAATGACTTTCAAAGTGGTGGCCTTTATAGTCCTTTCCCCACTTTCAAGGTAAGGGAAGCAGGAGGGAAACCTAGAGCACATTGCAAACGTTTTATAAAGAAAATTAAACGGTGACCTAATACCTTCAATCGAAGCAAAGCAAAACGTTGATCCATCAGTCTGAAAAGCTTCCCTTTTAGGTTGAAGGCTGGGATGCAGAACTCTGGATTGCGACTGCAAAAATCCCCTGGAAGCAGCAGATGGAGGGTGGCAAATTCCAGCCATCTGCCCTAGAAAACACCAGGCATTTACTCGATGGCTGCTTGGCAATTAACCGCCAGATGAACTGGGGTCAGGGGGCTGTAATTCATTCCGGGGTGGAGGAAGGGGACAGGGGTGCTGTTTTTCTCCCTGGGATGTTTCCCTTTGAAGTCACAATTTTGAGTGTGGCAGAGCTGCTGTCGCCTCCGGCCAGCCCATCTGCCTTAACAAGGCAGCAAAACGCAGCTTCTTCCTTTCATTTCTTTATTTGTTGTGTTTCTGTCCTCACTCGTTCTCCAAGGAGCTTGAGGCGGCATTCGTAGTTCTCGGACCCCTCCCCATTCAGTCCCCTCCACAGCCAGACCTGAGCATTTGACCTATCGCAGGAGGGTTTAAAGAGGGATATGAAACAGGACCATTTTTGATGTGGTATGGCTTCCATTCACACACACACACACACACACACACACACACACACACTATCTACCATCTATCTATCTATCTATCTATCTATCTATCTATCTATCTATCTCACTGCAGAGCCAATAACTTGGATGTTTTATTCCTGCTGCAATAATGTGCTCCACACAGTTGCTGTCCTTTGTTTCTTTATTGCTTGTCTTGTTTTTCACGCTTTGTGTTTTGTCTTCCACACGCGCTGTGTCAGGAGGATTTTAGGTGTCACACGACAGGACAGAGTTTCAAGCAAAGATGTGCTCTCCCAAGTCCACATTCCCAGCATGTTTGCACTCCTGTCTCAGCGACGTCTACACTGGCTTGGTTATGTCCACATAATGGAAGATGGCAGGATCCCCAAGGATGTACTCTGTGGGGAGCTGGCTTCAGGGACCAGGCCCGTTGGCAGACCAACTCTGTGTTACAAAAATGTCTACAAACACAACATGAAGGCCAGCGACATCAACCCTTCTGTGTGGAAGTTTTACTGTCCACTCTTCTCTTGTAGGTATTGTGTTGTCCTTCCATCTTTGGGCTGAGAGCATGGGCAGGCAAACTAAGGCCCAGGAGCCGGAGCCGGCCCAATCGCCTTCTCAGTCCGGCCCGTGGACAGTCCAGGAATCAGCGTGTTTTTACATGAGTAGAATGTGTCCTTTTATTTAAAATGCATCTCTGGGTTATTTGTGGGGCATAGGAATCCGTTCATTTTTTCTCCCGAAATATACGGTAGTCCCAATATACGGTAGTCCCGCCCCCCACAAGGTCTGAGGGACAGTGGACTGGCCCCCGGCTGAAAAAGTTTGCTGACCCTTAGCTAAGAGCATCCTGGCCACTGCCGGTGGCCATGTCTCTCCCATATCGGCCTCTACAGCCACAGCAGGCGCTGCAACCGTCCAGCAGTGTGACCTCATCCCAAAGTTGCACTCCACCGCTGCCAGCAATATTTTTTGTGTTGCTGCTTTTGAAAACTTAATAAGCACGAGAGAGAGAGAGAGAGAGAGAGAGAGAGAGAGAGAGAGAGAGAGAGATGCTGCTTCACTGAAAGAGAGGTGCCCAAATGAAGCTAAGCAGAGAGAAGGCTGTTCTGGAGCAATGGTGCCAGCTGCCTCAAGAAGGGATTCGTAGAAGGACGGGTGCCAGTCACTGCGCCAAGGCCGTCCTGCCCTTTGAACGCAGCTGTGAAAACACAGAGGCAGCAACTCAGCCGCCACAAGGCAAAAAACCAGCCTCCAGGAACCTGCCAGCTAATACCTCATGACACACATAGCAACCGGAATGAGTCAGGAGAGGATCCCAGGCTGCTCGGTTGCCAAGCCCTGGAGGGGAGGAAGACAGCTGAAATTTAGCAGGTCAAGCCCAGGTTCCTTGCCAACCCGGGGAGAGGGATGGCGGCCACGCCCTGTCAAAAAAACAACAACCCAACCACCCAAAACAAAACAGTGAGCTCTCCTGGAGCATGACGGCTGTCCTTGGGGGGGGGGGGGTTTGCCCAGCCTGGCTGACGGCATCACAGCTCATTAGTCAGGTTTCCATATGGGAAGGCAGTTGGGGGAAGAGAGAGGAGGGCGAAAGATGGCTCTGCACTTCATTTTTAATTTAATTTTATTTTATTTTTCCCAAGAACCAAAACACAAAAGGTGAAACCCCCCAGGCGGCTGATACATTGGGTATACATAATCAATGATAATATTCAAATCAAACATATGTACGATTCTATATAGCTTACACTCCTCCCTCCACAAGGTTTATTTAACTTTCAACATTTTAATTGCCCCAAATTGTTCAAACCTGCCCAAATAATTCAATGTCTTCTCAAACCAATCCTCCTCCTTCTCACTGACCTTAAACACTTTCATTTTATGTATCTTCACAGTTAGATATTCTAAGATTATAATATTTTTCCATTTTTCCCTCCATTGGTTCACCCCTAGCTCTTTTGCATTTCCCCAATTACTCGCTATAACCCATCTGCACTTCATAACCGGGTTCTGCACTTCATAAGACTGAAGCAAGAGCCCTGCCGGATCAGGGCCCAGCTAGTCCAGCATCCTGTTCTCTCAGGATACCCAGAATGGGAAGCCTGCATGAAGAATCTGAGCACAAGGACATTTCCCATCCCTGTGGCTTCCAGAAACTGGTATTGGTCTGAGACAGACCAAAGCCATCCTGGGTAGGCTAGCAGCCCTCTCCACCTTCATGAATTTGTCTGAATCTCTTCTAAAGCCATCCAAGTCGCTGGCCGTCACTGCCTCCTGTGACAGGGAGTTCCACAGTCTAACTACGTGCCACATGAAGAAGGACTTCCTGTCCCACCGCCTGCCTCTGGCTGGTCACACAAGCGTGAGAGGTCCTCACACGACCCCCATTTTTTTTGCCATCACTGCCAGTCCAGGTGCCCAGTGTGAAGGTGTGCTGGAAAATGCAACCCACTGGTTGGCTACCTGAGCTTCAGAAAGGAGCATCTCCCTGGGTACCAAAGTATTTATGTTCGGGCTTTGGCTGGGCTCCACCCACCCAAGCTGCCCATTGGTCCCTTCCTAGCCAGGAAGTCCTATAAAGGGCTTCCTGTTCTGACTCAGGCGTTGGTCTTTCCTGGCACAGCTGCACAGACTCCTGGCATCGTTCCTGTTTCCTGCCTTCAACAGCCATTCTGCGGGCCATTAAAAACAAGAGAGTAAAATCAAACGGCTGTTCTGGCTGCATTTGTCCAGCAAGAAATTGCAGCTTCCTCCTTCCCCCACAAAAAATAAAAAAAGAAATTCTGAAAGGAATTGGACGCATCAGATCTCCAAGGCACCAAAGACCCCGGCATTATTGGCAGCTGATGTGCTTTATTCTTCAAGTGTTAGCTTCTTCTTCTTTTTCTTTGGCGATCCCTCGTAGCTGAGTAAGATTGTCTTCCATGAACACGGTCTTAACAGTGAGTCCGTAAGTGACTGTGGAGGCCAATTCTGGATCCGCACGTCCTTCCACAGTGGGGACAGTGGTTTCCAGGCAGGAGTTGATCCCAGCGAGGGTTTGCCAAGTGTGCCTTCCTCTTAGCACATTTCTCCCTTGTGTCCTGAGTTTGAGTGTCTTCAAAGCCCAGGACACCTTTGGTAAAGGCTGTTCTCCAACTGGAGCGCTCGCAGGCCAGGGTTTCCCAGTTGTCAGTGTTTATGCTACATTTTTTAAGATTTGCCTTGAGACAGTCCATAGGACAAGTGTGTTTTAGGACATCTCTGATCAAATTTGTTGTCCATGCGCTGGATTATTGCAATGCGCTCCATGTGGGGCTGCCCTGGGGCCTGGTTCAGACGTTCCAGATGGTGCAGAATGTGGCAGCCACGTGGCTGACGGGAGCGGCTGGTCGAGAGCATGGGGCGGCAATTGCAGCCCGATGCCTGATACTACTGAGCCGGGTTCAAGATCCTCGTATTCATTTACAAATCCCCGAACAACTTTGGTCCAGGGTTCCTCAGGGATCACTTGATCCCTTCTATCCCAGCTGGATCATCTGCAGGAGCATCGCTGGTTGTTCCCCAAACTGGTGAGGCTCATTTGGCAGCGACGAGACACTGAGCCTTTAGTGTCGTCAGCCGAGTGCTTTTGCCCCTCTGAATGCATGACTATTAATTATCAGAGCCAAATGGAATATGCCTGGCAATAACATTTCATTACATTTATCCCAAATTTTAATAGCTGCATCCTGAATCTTCCTGCTTTCGCTCTTTCTTGTTTACTGAACCACATCCAGTCTCTCCCCACACATCTATAGTTAATCCCCTGCTCACACATCCATGGGGTCTACCCATGGGACTATTGCTGTGTCAAACTGTTGTCAGTAACTTCACGGGCATTTTCTCACTTTTTTGGGAACTTGTGTTTCGGTGGGTGCCTAAACAAGGCTAGTTGGCTGCACTGAGGCCAAGAGGCCACCTAGTGGTTTTGCAGCAGAGGCGATGTTCAAAACTGGGATTTTTGTCTCAGCTCGGAAAAGGCAGAACTTTATCCTCCTAACAGACAGGGCTCAGCACCAGTAATCCTGGGGCATTTGGTTCCAGAATCCACATGCCAGGCTCTGGAATGGCTTCCGAAACAGAAAGAGATCCACTTTCCCATGGACCTATACTGCAGTGAAATCTACTTGGCTGGTTGTATATTTTAATTTTCCCGACTTAAGGAGCATGCCAGGACTTTCCTGGGAAGCCTCCCTTTGCTCATCCAGAACAAAATGTTTCTGGAACGCATTCAGAGCGCTCATTTTCTCCCACCAGCCTGGCAAGGGGAGAGCTGGCTTCGGTGGCACTTTCCCATCAACGGCAGCTGAGTGTCACAGCCAGCATGCGAGGAGGGAGGGGGGTAGCAAATGGGGCAGCCGCCAGGACCTGTCTCTTGGTCCCAGGAAGCGAGCTGAGCAGCAGTCCAGCAGACATACCTCTGGCTGAGCCCTCGGATGGGGGGTCTGCGCTGGATCTGGCACAGAGATCTTGCATAGACCTCTCCAATAAAAGACAGGAGGTCATAATAGCCCAAGGGGCTGGTGACTTCCAAGCCATGGGTGCTCTTCAGGTCTTCTTTTTGACCTTTAAAGCCCTTTGTGGCTTAGGGCCCTCGTATTTCCTGTAAAATACCGCCTCTCCTGGTATGTCCCACGGAGGACCTTAAGGTCCATGAATATCCATAGCTTAGAGGTCCCGGGCCCTAAGGAAGTCAGATTATACTCCACCAGGGCCAGGGCCTTCTCAGTGATGGCTCCGACCTGGTGGAACGCTCTGTCCCATGAGACTAGGGCCCTGCAGGATTTAACCTCCTTCCGCAGGGCCTGTAAGACAGAGCTATTCCGCCTGGCTTTCAATTTCAACTTAGCCTGATCGTTTATTCCCCTTCCTTCCCTCCCCCTCCCCTTTTTATGAAGATTACCCACTCTGGGATCCCACAGCTAATTCTCCCCTGGTCTCCTCACTGGCCCAAATAGGACTAATTCAGCCAGCTAGCCCTGGTGATCATCTAATGTTTATTGGATGGATTTCCCCCCTAAAATGATTTTTGAATTCTGAATTTATTGTTATTCACATTTTATACTGTATTTCATGCTGTTTTTTGTTGCATCAATTAAGTGTTTTAAATTTGTTGTTAGCTGCCCTGAGCCCGGTTTTCTGAACCGGGAAGGGCGGGGTATAAATAATAAAAAATTATTATTATTATTATTATTATTATTATTATTATTATTATTTATTATTATTATTTTTATTATTAACATCATCATCTTTCTCCTCCTTCATTCCCTCTTCCATCATGGCTCACTGTCACCCCAAGCTCCTTCACCACCTCTTTCCCAAGGTCCCACTGTATGGGCAATTTATCCGGAAGATATTTGTATTTTGAGGAGACAGTGCTCTAATGTGGTTTCCTTTCCTGCCTCTGTTTGCTTCCCCCTCTCTAAGCTCTTTGATGGCTGAAGAACAGCCTTTAGTTTCCTAGTCCTAATCTGTTGGAAGGAAGTGATAATACTTGGCACCTTTTGATGTGGGACATTGTTTTAAGAAAGTGAGGCACTGGGAGAGGTAGCTAATGAATAATCTGTACGTAGCTAGTAGCACGCAGGCAGTCAGGCAAGCCACACAGGTTGTTGTTGTTGAGTTGCGTCCGACTCTTCGTGACCCCCTGGACCAGAGCACGCCAGGCACTCCTGTCTTCCACTGCCTCCCACAGTTTGGTCAAACTCATATTGGTAGCTTTGAGAACACTGTCCCACCCTCTTGTCCTCTGTCGTCCCCTTCTCCTTGTGCCCTCCATCATTCCCAGCATCAGGGTCTTTTCCAGGGAGTCTTCTTTTCTCATGAGGTGGCCAAAGGATTGGAGCCTCAGCTTCAGGATCTGTCCTTCCAGTGAGCACTCAGGGCTGATTTCCTTCAGAATGGAGAGGTTTGATCTTCTTGCAGTCTATGGGATTCTCAAGAGTCTCCTCCAGCACCAGAATTCAAAAGCATCAATTCTTCGGCGGTCAGCCTTCTTGATGGTCCAGCTCTCACTTCCATACATCACTACTGGGAAAACCAGAGCTTGAACTATACGAACCTTTGTTGGCAAGGTGATGTCTCTGCTTTTTAAGATGCTGTCTAGGTTTTCATTGCTTTTCTCCCAGGAAGCAAGCGTCTTTTAATTTCGTGACTGCTGTCACCATCTGCAGTGATCATGGAGCCCAAGAAAGTAAAATCTCTCACTGCCTCCATTTCTTCCCCTTCTATTTGCCAGGAGGTGATGGGACCAGTGGCCATGATCTTTGTTTTTTTGATGTTGAGCTTCAGACCATATTTTGCCCTCTCCTCTTTCACCCTCATTAAGAGTTTCTTTAATTCCTCCTCACTTTCTGCCATCAAAGTTGTGTCTTCTGCATATCTGAGGTGGTTGATATTTCTTTTCTCGCGCCACTAGATGGCAGCTTTGAGGCACAAAGGCACCCACGAATCCGCCCTCTGGGCAGTGAGGAGGCAAACAAAGGATTTCTCTCCTGGAGCCAAGCTATGCTGGGGGGGGGGCATGTATGGAATCTGCCCTAGGACACCTGCTTCGGATGCAGAAGGTTCAGTCCCAGCAGCATCTCCAAGCAGGGCTGGGAAGGGCCTTCTTTCTACCCGAGACTTGGGGAGAGTCGCTGCCAGTCAGTGTGGGGCATATGGAGCTTAGCTGGTCCAGGGGTGACTCCAAGGGACAGAGAATCATAGCATCGTAGAACTGTAGAGTTGACCACATATGTGGTGTTGGACCTGTAAAAGGGTAAAAGGGCATTGGGAAATGATTTATAATGAATTGGGGGGGGGGTGTCTAAAATTACTTTCCCCAAAAACAACAACACAGAGTCCTTTTCGTTGGGGATAATTCAGAGGGAAATGCCCAGGTGTCAAAAAAGGTTATTTATGTATGCCGCTACTGCGGCCCGTGTTTTGTTAGCCCCAAAATTGAAAACGAGTGAGGTCCCGACTAAAGAAGAATGGCAACTTAAGTTGACGGAATATGCGCAGCTTGCGGACCTAACATATAGAATAAGAGAACAGGAAGAACATACATTTAGAGAAGATTGGAAGATGTTTATTGAATATATGGGGGGAAACTGTGCACACTTGAAAACGTGGACAGCAATCAGATATATTCAACAGTGTAAACAAGTCTTGATGCATGTATTAATGGAATACTGAATGGTTTGGTTTATGTAAAATAGCCAGGGATTTATGATATGCAGATTGAACCATGGAAAGAGAAGAAGGAAGTCATTGATATTTTAAGGTTGTTTAAATGAATATTTTAAATTGTAAAATGGAAAACTGAAAATTGTAAAATAGAAAATTATGTACAAATTATTGTTTTTAGACGGGTTCCTGAGGGTCATCTAGTCCAACCCCCTGCCCCGCATGAGGCTCAAACCCGTGACCCTGAAATTAAAAGCCTCATGCTCTACCGAAGCTGCGTTACATTGAGTCAGACCATGTGGTCCATCTAGCTCAGTATTGCCTGCACTGACTGGCAGCAGCGGCTTTCATAGAATTGGAAAGGACCCCCAAGGGCCATCTAGTCCAACCCCCCCATCCGCAATGCGGGGGTCACAACTCCCCAGGGTTTTTGGCAAGAGCCTGACCTGCAGATGCCGTTGAGGACTGCACCTAGGAAATGTCTGCATGCAAAACAGATGCTCTACCCACTAAGCTGCAGACCCTTCTTCCCCCACAGCCAGGGTCCTGTGTGGGGTGTGACAGGATTTGAACTCAGAGCCTGGTCCTGCAGGAGGGCGAGGGGGTCATCCTGTTCTCCTGCTGCAGCATTTTCTCAATTAAAATTGCATGTGCTCCCCCCCTCTGCCCGCCCCCGCTTCCTTTCTTCAAAGCCCACGACACCTTTGGTCAAGGCTGTTCTCCAACTGGAGCGCTCGCAGACCAGTGTTTCCCAGTTGTCGGTGTTTATACTACATTTTTTTAGATTTGCCTTGAGACAGTCTTTCAACCTCTTTTGTTGACCATGACAGGCAGAAGAAATTACGTTACAGCTACATAAGCAACGCTTGCTAGTATATTCCTGTATTTTAAACTGAGGCCTAAGAAGCAAACTCCAGCCGTGACACAGAAATAAGATGAGCTGCCATGTTGACAGTGGGCCATGCACATAATATAATCCCATACGCTTTTAAATTGTGGCTCTTGGGGGGGTATTATTGGGTTTTTGATTTTGTTTTTATTTTATATACTATGATCTTTTTATGTGAACTGCCCTGAGACCTCCGGGTATAAAAGGTAAAGGGTAAAGGGACCCCTGACCATTAGGTCCAGTCGTGACCGACTCTGGGGTTGCGACGCTCATCTCGCTTTATTGGCCGAGGGAGCTGGCGTACAGCTTCCGGGTCGTGTGGCCAGCATGACTAAGCCACTTCTGGCAAACCAGAGCAGTACACGGAAACACTGTTTACCCTTCTGCCAGAGGGGTACCTATTTATCTACTTGCACTTTGACGTGTTTTCGAACTGCTAGGTAGGCAGGAGCAGGGACCGAACAACGGGAGCTCACTCCGTCTTGGGGATTCGAACCGCCGACCTTCTGATCGGCAAGCCCTAGGCTCTGTGGTTTAACCCACAGCGCCACCCGTGTCCAGGTATAGGGCGGTATATAAATTCAATAAAGAAGATGGAGAAGGAGGAGGAGGAGAAGAAGAAGAAGAAGAAGCTGATGTACACTTCAAGAAATCATGACCTCACTGACACTAGCCAGTCAGTTCTAGTGAAGTGGGGAGATTCAAGCCGGAACTCTAGGTTTGTGCAAGTACAATGAATAACATACTAAAAACATTTTTGTTCTTAGCAAGCCTACCCAGATCCCTAGAAAGCTTAAGTTTATTGCTGGTTTCAATTTTTCAAATGTTTTAAATCCATGGTCCTCAAAGTAGGTGGTTGCACCCCTCCCAGGGAGGCGGACATGGGGTTGCTACCAGGCAAGGGGCAACTGAAGGTGTAAATTAGGTATAAATTCCCTGTTCAGGGAAGTTTTTTTATGTTGGATGTTTTATCCTGCTTTTAATATTCTGTTGCCAGCCACCCAGAGTAGCTGGGGAAACCCAGCCAGATAGGCATGGTATAAATAATAAATTATTATTATTATTAATTACAGTACTATCAGAATTTGAAGAGCTAACATGGCTGGATCACGTTCGTCAGTGTTGTCAAATTAATTAAACTGAATAGCTTTACTTGGTTTTGAAGACTGTAAAAGTGCAATTGACTGTCACTGTTTTGCATTTTATTGTCTAATAAAATGGGGTCATGCAAACTGCAGTTCTGAATGATGTTTGATGTTTTTTATAGTGTAGGGTGGGGAGCACTGGGGATGAGTTTATGGAACCAAGGAGGCAGAGGCCCGAAAATTTTGGGAACTACTATTAATATTTTTATTTATTACATTTTTATACCACCCTTCATCCGAGGATGACAGGGCAGTTGACAGTATAAAAACACAAAGATATGTAACATAATAACAAACAAAATAATAACCTCCCAACACAAAGATTGTTTTCAGTCAAAGGCCTGGGACAAGAGGGATGTTTTCACCTGGTTCCAAAAGCAAGGAAGGCACCAGGCAAGCCTCCCTGGGGAGAGCGTTCCACAAATGGGGAGCCACCACAGAAAAGGCCCTTTCTCATGTTGCCTCTCTTCAGATCTCTCATGGAGGGGGAACACAAAGAAGGGCCTCATATAAAATTTTATAGTTGTTTTCCTTTTTTTTACCAACCATTTTATTGTTTTATTCTTTTCGCAAACTGCTTTGAGGGTGGGGTTTTCGTTTTGTTTTTCTAAAATCAAGCAGCATGAAATAAAAATAAAGGAAACAATTTCTTTAAAGCTCTCTGCCCCCCCCCCCGGCAGCACAATGAACCCACTTAAAAGCAGCAACAGCACGCTTTTTGCAGTTAGGAAAGCGATGGGGAATTCCGCTGGGAAGCATGGGATGAGCTAAGAATGTGAAGGTGTGTAAATATCCCACAAGGAAATTGAGATGGAAGCAGGATGAAGGCTCATGGTCATAAAACCGCCCCGTAAAACAAATGGGAGAATATATATATATATCCTTTGGAGTGCAACAGAAATGTTGTTTCACTTCCTGGGGGGAAACCATCTGGGCCTCTCAGCTCGTTCCTGTTTTGCACAACCTCATCCCACAGATGTTGCAGGAATCAGGATGCCCAGGTCTCCCAACATATCCATGCAGGAGAGAGAGGGAGTAAGATCAGCAGGCTGAAGGGAAGCGGGGGGGGGGGGGGTTGCAGAAGGAGAAATGAAATATTTTGCGGGGGCGGGTGGAGAACCTTCCAAAATAATTCTGTACCACATTTAAAAGTTTGGGGCTCTGGAAAAGCTACATGCAGGTGATAAGAAGATTTTGTTGAGGAAAGAAACGGGGAGAATAAAAATAGTGGGGAGCTCTGGAAACCCCCCCCCCCAGGGCTTGATGGGAAGGGAAGGGACAGAATTTGGAGATGCTCACTCGGACGTCCTTGCAAGCGTGTTGGCAAAGAAAAGTCCTTGATTTCTTAACACAAATTAACACCACCTGCTTATGATTTTGTAGCAAATGTGTATAACTCGTTGCTTTCAGATAGTCATTCCAGTTGCCCCTTTAAGTGAAAGAGTGATACAATTAACAGAGATCTCTGCAGATTTTGAGCCAGTATATGCGGACTTATATACAATTCGTACATATACAGTGGTACCTCAGGTTAAGGACTTAATTCGTTCCAGAGGTCTGTACTTAACCTGAAACTATTCTTAACCTGAAGCACCACTTTAGCTAATGGGGCCTCCCACTCCTGCCGCGCCGCCGGAGCACGATTTCTGTTCTCATCCTGAAGCAAAGTTCTTAACCTGAAGCACTATTTCTGGGTTAGCGGAGTGTGTAACCTGAAGCGTCTGCAACCTGAGGTACCACTGGAATTGATTTAAATGTTGACTGTCTCTGGGATGTATCGTCCTTTTTTACAGTCCCTGAGGAAGGACCCCTCAGCAACAGGATGAAATTGGGCTTTAAACAAAACAAAACAAAACCAAAAAAACTCTCCTTTTGTCAGCATCTTGAGATACTGGGTGTGTTCTCATGACCATTTCAGCTGCATCCATCCACTGCTAAATTTTGAAGCCATGTTCACACAACAATCCCTCTCGATCCTATCCTTTCTGGACAATTACTGCCACTGGGCGCATCCCTCCCCTCTCAAACCAGCTGGTGGGTTTCCCTATGGGACATCTGTTTGGCCACAGTGGGGACAGGATGCTGTGTTAGATGTCCCCCCTCCCTTTGGCCTGATCCAGGAGAGCTATTCTTAAAGTCATTTGCACCTGCAAAAGTCTTTGGGGAGGAAGCAGTGCTTCCTTTCTGTTATGTACTGAGTTGAATAGGATCCAAAAGGCAGCAGTCTGATTGGTCCTAGAACAATAGGATCCAGAATGCAGCAGTCTGATTGGTCCGCAGCAGCCACCCAATCCAACTCCAGGTGGAAGTGAATCCGCAACCTGATTGGCCTACAGGAGAATCCCAGAATTAGCCAATCACGTGGGGCCCATTGTGTAAATAACGTCTATAAAGCAGACATTCTGGGGGAACTTCCATTCCTCCTCACTATTATGAGCTGAATAAAGAGCATGAAATCCGCCCTCGACTCCGAGTATATTTCACTTTCTATTTGGCACACCTCCCTAGCCCCCTGTTGAAATCCTGCAATTTTCCACACCGCAAATGTCCCGGGGGTCTTTCCAACCTGCTTTTGCTGTGCCATAGCACCAGACTTCCCCTCCAGGCACAAGAAACCCATAACATTGGAGATGCATCAGAGAATTAGCAGGATAAACCCACTGCTAAAGCGCGTTCTTGTTGCCTCTGCCCTCCCCCCTGCAAAACCCTTTGGAGGGTCCCATCAGGCTACAGCAGCAGGCAGAGGGTGCTCTGGTCTGTCCTGGAAAAAGCTGCAAGTCAGTTCAGAGGCTTATGAGCAAATGCGGAGGAACCTTAATAGCCTGAAATTCCTCTGGGGATATCAAGTCACTTCAGGTCATCACACGTGCAGAGTGGCCCATAAAAGCCTTTTTGTTCTGCAGCCCTGGCTGGATTGGTTCCCTGTTTGAGACTGTTTTTGTCACTGGGGGGGGAAACAAGAAATTCCCCTGCAATATATCTGCATCCCAACAACTATAGAAAAGGAGAGAAAAGGATTCGCTGATTCGTGCCTACTCAAAAGCAGGCCCCGTTGGCACAAGATATAGGGCATAACATACAATTGGAGGATCGGGGAAAACTGTGGAAAACAGATTTAAAATTTACAGACTGTTCTCTTTTGAAAGAAAACTATATGAAAATGATGAGTAGATGGTATATAACACCAGTACAGATAGCAAAAATGTACAAAACCGGGCCAAACATATGTTGGAAATGTAAAGAAAAGGAGGGGACCTTTTATCATATGTGGTGGGAATGTAGAGAATTAAAAAATTTTGGGAAATGATATATAATGAATTGAAGAAAATGTTTAAAATGACATCTGTAAAAAAACCAGAAGCATTTTTGTCAGGGATTGTAGGACAAGACCTGCCAAGAAAAATGAAGAATTTATTTATGTATGTGACAACAGCGGCAAGAGTCTTGATAGCACAAGGATGGAAGAATGAGGAAAAACCAATGAAAGAACAATGGCAAGAGAAATTGATGAACTATGCAGAACTGGCGAAACTGACATGCAAATTGCAAGACAAGGACAACTGTGACTTGAAAGAAGAACGGGAACTTTTTACATATTACTTAAAAAGACAACAACATGAATTGGACTCCTTGGCAGGTTTTGAATAAACATAACAAATTTATTGATTGTTAATGTAGTAGATAGACATTATAAGGATTTATACAATTTTACAGTATGCAGAGAACAATATGAGTTGAGAAATCAGAGAGAGGATCTGAGGGAAGTCTGCGGGGGGGGGGAGGGTATGATGGGGAGGTGGGGGGGAAATGATGAATATGAGATGTTTTGATATTTTGTTATGTTGAAATTGTTGTTATTATTATTATTAAAGCAGGTCCCAGGTAAGGATGGCAGCCTAAAAAGGGTTCCTGCCGCAACCCAAATACGAGAGTTGAAAAAGAGGACAGTGTGGCAGATCATCGTGAGACCCCCAAGTTACCGCAGCACTCAGATACTGGAATCCCCTGACAGAGTGCTTTTGAGAACAACAGTGCTTTGGAGCATGTGCAGAGTGCCTTCACTGCAAAGGGTAGGGAAGCTTTATCCCATGAATGGCTGATACGTTTGGCAACATGGGTCTGCAGTGGCGGGAGGTGAAGTCAAACACAAGCATCCTTTGTTCCTGGGCAAGAAGGGTTGCCGGGTCAGGAGCATCCCAGACCCTGAGATTTCAGAGCCCAAAGGTGATATGAGACCTCGGGGCAGGCCCTGGTGAAGGGCAGCCCCCCCAGAATGCCTGTGCTATAATTTGCAACCAGCTGCTGGAGGGCTGAAGCTTGCAAGCTGTACACGCAGCCGTCTTAATTGTTTATTACTGTTACCCGCCATCACAATCTCCGAGCGGTGAGAGAATCCATCACTTCTATTCAGGGTTTGATTTCCTTGGAATGAAGGCTGGCGGAGACTGTAGTGTCTTCAGGATATATGGCTTATTTTCACATAGATACAGCCTGAGCGTAAGATGGAGGGGCGGGCAGCATTAACACCCCAAAAGGTGTTGCTTCTCTACCCAGCTCTACCTCTCTTTCAAATCAGAACCAGTGAAGGCGGTGAAGGTCCTGTGTGAGTGTCTGGAGGCGGTTGGAGGACGAATGGTGGCTAACAGATTGAGGTTGAATCCTGACAAGTCAGAAGTACTCCATCCCAATCTCCAAGCAGTGAGTCCAGGGGTTCCAGGAGCCTACCAAGAGTTTGGTTTCCACAGAATAAGGGACAGCGGAGACTGTGGTGTCTTTATGATCTATGGTTTTATTTACACCTAGATGCAACCTGAGCCCAAGATGGAGGGGCTCAGAGGATTTTCACCCCAAAACGTATTACTTCTCCCATAGTCCCAGCCTTGGCATCAAGCATGAACCAAACATGGTTTTCACTTCTGCTTAATAATAATAATAATAATTCATTACTTATATCCTGCCCATCTGGCCGGGCCTCCCCGGCCACTCTGGGCGGCTTCCAACAGGATATTAAAAACACAATAAAACATCAAACATTAAAAACTTCCCTAATCAGGGCTGCGTTCAGATGCTTATCTGCCTGCAGCCTGTTTCAGCTCAGCTCTCGCACAACTGCCCTGGCTGTTGTTTCTCTCTAGCGTAACAGCCCAGTGAGGGCCACCCATTTGCCCTCTGGCACACAGCAACTTATTTAGTGATATTAATGGTGGTACTTAACTAAGATCATGGCCACTGGTCCCATCACCTCCTGGCAAATAGAATGGGAAGAAATGGAGACAGTGAGAGATTTTACTTTCTTGGGCTCCATGATCACTGCAGACAGTGACAGCAGTCACAAAATTAAAAGATGCCTGCTTCTTGGGAGAAAAGCAATGACAAACCTAGACAGCATCTTAAAAAGCAGAGACATCACCTTGCCAACAAAGGTCCGTATAGTTCAAGCTCTGGTTTTCCCAGTAGTGATGTATGGAAGTGAGAGCTGGACCATCAAGAAGGCTGATTGCCGAAGAATTGATGCTTTTGAATTCTGGTGCTGGAGGAGACTCTTGAGAGTCCCATGGACTGCAAGAAGATCAAACCAAGATGGTTGGACAGTGTTCTCAAAGCTACCAGCATGAGTTTGACCAAACTGCGGGAGGCAGTGGAAGACAGGAGGGCCTGGTGTGCTCTGGTCCAGGGTGCCACAAAGAGTTGAACACAACTAAACAACTAAACAGCAACAACAACTTACATGGTTGCTACTGCTGTTCCTGCACAATGAAACCCGGTTCCATTGGATTTGAACCCTTGCTGGACCCAGGACCCCAGGAATTAGAAGGGACTCAGACAGGAATTATGAGGACCAACATCCCCCCAAACCATCAGCATCATCAGCCCTCTTGCCCACCTGGAGACCCACACCTTCCCCCTGCCTACCTGGAGGTCTGGCTACCCTATGAGTCCGATACAACCTCACTGCAGAGAAGGGTCCCAGGTGCATCTCTTCCTCAAGCCCTTTCCAACTTTTGCATTTTCTGGAACGGCTGGGGCTGGTGGGAGGAGAGACCGTTTGCTGCAGGCGAGGAAGAGGACGAAGAGGAGGAGGCTGGCTGCGGAACTGACAAACGGTCTCCTTTCACCAGAGACGACAAAGGGCCACCCAGGTGGAACCTGAGATAAAAAAAAGTGGGGTTGTGGGGAGGGGAGAGACAACGGAGGGGAGGAAGGCTTCCTTTCAGCCAGCAGCTGGAGTTTGGACAAGGCCACCTCTATAGATCACACCAAGTGGCCTTGGCTAGATTTTGTGATATGCAGAGGCAGCGAGAGAGGAGAGGAGATGGAGGCAGCAGCTGCCTCAGGAGCAGCTTTGGGTTTTTTGTTTTTAAATAATTTTATTAAAGCTTTAAACAAAACATATTATCCAAAAACATATCATCCTTAATTCTCCCCCCCCATTTTCCTCCCTCCCCCCACCCTCCCACACAAAAATAAATAGCAAAATAAATAGCAAAACCAAAAGTGCCAAATACAGTGGTACCTTGGTTCTCGAACTTAATCCGTTCCAGAAGTCCGTTTAACTTCCAAAATGTTCGAAAACCAAGGTGCAACTTCTGATTGGTGCAGGCGCCCCGGAAACAATAGCTGACAGCTGCATCATTCGGCTTCCGAAAAACGTTTGAAAACCGGAACACTTACTTCAGGATTTTTGGTGTTTGGGAACCAAGGTACCACTGTATTCTTCTCAGGAAATTTGGAGTACTTTCTGTGTGAGGAAAAGCTGAACGTGTCATAAAAGCGTCACACTGGAGAGTCACCCAAACCACCCTCTTGCTCAACACAAGACCTACAACACTGTTATACTAGAAGGAACATTGTTATGGGTGCCATATAATCTCTCTTCCACATTTGTAAGAATTCAATTTTTTCATGTGGCGGCATCTACACTTTGAAACTTCCTGCCTATTGACATCAGGCAGGTGCTTTCAATGTACTCTGCTAAAAACATTTTTGTTTAGGGAAGCCTACTCAGATATGTGTGGGATGTGGGTGACGCTGTGGGTTAAACCACAGAGCCTAGGACTTGCCGATCAGAAGGTCGGTGGTTCGAATCCCGGCGACGGGGTGAGCTCCCGTTGCTTGGTCCCTGCTCCTGCCAACCTAGCAGTTTGAAAGCACCTCAAAGTGCAAGTAGATAAATAGGAACCGCTCCAGCGGGAAGGTAAACGGAGTTTCCGTGTGCTGCTCTGGTTCACCAGAAGCAGCTTAGTCATGCTGGCCACATGACCCCGAAGCTGTATGCCAGCTCCCTTGGTCAATAAAGCAAGATGAGCGCTATAACTCCAGAGTCATCACTACTGGACCTAATGGTCAGGGGTCCCTTTACCTTTACCTTTTTACAAATTATTGGTGAGTTTCTCCATCTATTAGTACCCCAATTGGGGCAATTTTTGAGATGGTTTATTTAAGACCTCTCTTTGCCTGGCTAGTGTTGAAATCTAAATATAATAAAAAGAAAATACATCTACCACCTTCAATTTTAGCTACTGGAGAGGCACGGTATAGATTGGCTTGAAGGCTACAATTTGGTCCATGTGCTCATGCTAAATTATCCTTATTGGGTAATCCAGATCTGACGACAGAGAGGTAGTCTTTCTTGTGTATGAAATTGGTGGAATGTGGGATATATGGATTAGAGAGCATGGCAGCTTTGACAGGCAACACAAATGGCTACCAGTATTTCCCCCCTGGCAAGCGAAGTATGTTTGTGGATTTGGGGTTTTTTGCTTTTTAGAAAATTGCAATCCACTCTGGAATTGCTTTGAAATTAAGGGTGAACATGGAATGTTTTAAGAATAAGTAAACAAGGGAGATAAACGGAGGGAACAAGAGCAAATATTTGGGTGTGACCAGCGCCTGTCTCAGCGCAAACATGCATCTGTCTGTTTTTATACCACCTCCATTGTTGTGGTTCCCTCTAAAAGATCCCAAGAATTTTCATCTGATGAGACTGCTGGGAATTATCTGTCAGCTGCCGATAGAGTTATCTACTGTATCTTTCCCTGTCCTGTTGATGGGCAAGGACAAGGGACAGCTATCAAAATCTGTTAAAAGGCTGCTTCTTCTGCCATCCCTCGTAGCTGAGTAAGATTGTCTTCCATAAACACAGTTTTAACAATGAGTCCGTAAGTGACTGTGGAGGCCAATTCTGGATCCACACGTCCTTCCACAGTGGGGACATAGGTTTCTGGGCGGGAGTTGATCACGGTGAGGGTTTGCCAAGCGTGCCTTCCTCTTAGCATGTTTCTTCCTTGCGTCCTGAGTTCGAGGGTCTTCAAAGCCCATGACACCTTTGGTCAAGGCTGTTCTCCAACTGGAGCGCTCGCAGGCCAGTGTTTCCCAGTTGTCAGTGTTTATACCACATTTATACTACATTTTTAAAGATTTGCCTTGAGACAGTCTTTAATCCTCTTTTGTTGACCACCAGCATTGTGCTTTCCATTTTTAAGTTTGGAATACAGTAGTTGCTTTGGAAGACGATAATCAGGCATCCACACAACAGGACCAGTCCAATGAAGTTGATGTTGAAGAATCATTTCTTCAACACTGGTGATCTTTGCTTCTTCCAGTACACTGGTATTAGTTCGCCTGTCTTCCCAAGTGATGTGTAAACGTTTTCGGAGACACCATTGATGGAATCTTTCGTGGAGTTGGAGATGGCATTTACAAGTGGTCCACGTTTCACAAGCATACAGTAAGGTTGCAATCTAATGCACACTTACCTAGGAATAACAGTTCCAGAATTCAATGCAGTCGACTTCTGAGCAGGCAGGCATAGAACGTCATTGCATGCCATACCAAATATATACACGATTAGGGATTTGTTAAGAAATCCACATTTAGTTCATTTGGGGAATTAGTTTGTGTTGGTCTAGGACCTGGCAGAAACCAGGATTCAAATCTCCACTCAGCCAGGAAGCTCACCTTGGCCAGGTGCAGCCTCTCAGCCTAATCTGCCTCACAGGGTTGTTGTGAGGCTTAAATGGGAAGCAGAACGCTGTACGTCACCTTGAGCTCCTTGGAGGAAAAAAGGGAAATCAATGCAATTAAAATTAGTGTGGCAGCAGCACCAACACTTTGGAACTCCCTGCCTGTTGATATCAAGCAGACGCCTTCACTTTTTTCTTTTCAGCACTTGCTGAAGACAGGGCAGTGCTGTTTAGGGAAGTTTTTAATGTTTGATGTTTTACTGTGTTTTTAATATTCTCTTGGGAGCCCCCCAGAGTGGCTAGGGAAACCTGACCAGATGAGCGGGGTATAAGTAATAAATTATTATTATTATTATTATTATTATTATTATTATTATTATCCAGATGCTTTGAAAGTTTCTATGAGTTTCAGTGTATTCTATCGTGGCTTTAACTTTCTGTACGTTTTACATTGTGACTGTAATTATTTTTTAGTGATCGTTTTATTGCTTTAGCTTTTGGTAAACCACTTTGAGGGGTTTTTTTCCTGCGCTCAAGCTGTATTTTATGAAACAAACAAACAAACAAACAAACAGCAAAATGGGTTGCTAGACTAAGGTGGTGGAATTCGACTTGCAGGATCAACTTGCAGGTGGGTGTATTTTTGAAACCTTCCTTCCTCAAGCAAGACGGCATCCTGTATCTTGTAAAATCATAGAATAGTAAAGTTGGAATGAGTCCACAGGGTCATCTAGCCCAACCCTTGCAACACAGGAATCCCAGGTTAGAAGTGGCCCACTTTTTTCAGCTCAAGGGCAATGTCAGGGCTGTCTTAAGCATATGTGGCACCGGGGTGCAAAGATCCACCTGCCCTCCCCCAGGTTGCCCAGTCCCAGGCGCGAAGGAGGGTGGAGCTGGCCAGCTGCCTCAGTGTCTCACTGGCTCTGTCGCCCCCGAACTGGCGCCAAAGAGCTGCCCGCAGCAGAAGAGCCCACCGCGGCACTCTGATCAACGGGCAAGCTCTTCCCCGGACTCAGCTCTCAGGACCCGGACTCTTAGCCTGGCGCCCCTGAGAGCCCTGCGCCCGGGTGCCCCGCCCCCCTAGCACCTATGGGTAAGATGGCCCTGGGCAACGTTGAAGGTTGGCCACTCCTCAGAAGATGGTGCGCCGGAGGTGGGAGTGGACATTCAGCCATTTACGTGCACACCTAGATATGCTTGCGACCCACGTCCGGATCCTAGGATCCCCCCACATTGTTATCAGTGGGAAAACTGCCATGATTCAGACCAGTCACACTCCAGTCGCTAATCAAGGACACCTCTGGACCCAACCACTGGGGGAAACCCTTGTCTGATTCATCATTTTCTTTTTTTTAAAAATAATATTTATTAAAATTTCAAAAGAAAAAAATCACATTAATAAGAAAATTAACAATAAAAAGGAAAAATACAAAATACAAAAAAGAAAAAACAGTTAAAAACAATTCCATCTTTTCATCACTTCTTTTACATTTACTTGTTTCCCGGACCTCCTCATACCTCCCTCTTTTGTATTCCAATTCAATATGTTAATCCAGCAATTCCTTTCCCTCCTTTTTAATCCTGATCTTTAATCTTGATAAATTATAACATTAAATTTTTACATATTAAAAACCAATTTTTCCATATTCTTTTATACCATTACAGCTAGAAACCGCTTAAGTTCAATCCGTCATCATTCTAACATTCATTAATTTTACAATATTTCTGTAAGTAGTCTTTAAATTTTTTCCAATCTTCTTCCACCGACTCTTCTCCCTGGTCTCGGATTCTGCCAGTCATTTCCGCCACTGATTCATCATTTTCCTTCAGATAAAGGAAAGAAACTTTCAGGAGGGTCTCCTGGCGCCTTCGTTGCACATCTTTAGGCACCAGGCAGAAACATTTCTCTCCAACCAGGAGTTCGGCTGATTAACATTCTATGGCTTTTTAAATATGTCTGTGGGAGGGGGAGCTGGTTTGTCCTTGTTCTTGTCTTTATTATGTAACCATACCTTTCCATGTATAAGACTATGTTTTTTCCTTTAAAAATCATGCTATAAAGTTGGGGTCGTCTTACACATGGATAGTGCATAGGGTGGACGTTTGATTGGTTGCTGCCGCGGCTGTCAGCAGCTATTGTGCGTGTTATTGGTTGCTGCATCAGTGGGTGGTGTTGATTGGCTGACGCTCTGGCAACTGGGTGGGTGCCCAATTCTGTGCCATCTCTCCCCATTTTCTTAAATTTGAGTCCCCAAAAATAGGGAGTGTCTTATACATGGGGGTTTCCTATAGACGGAAAAGTACAGTATTTTGTGTTCTCATTTTGTATTTTTCTGTTGTGGAAGCTTCAGATGAAGGGCGATATACAAATTTGATAAATATTACTACTACTACTAATAATAAACATGGATTTCATTTCAGTGATCATTCTACTCAAAATATATCCTGACCTCATTCAGCCCTCCCAATGCTACTTTGATATAGATTGACATATTTCCATTTTACCATTGACACGTCCAGAATGGGACGTAGCAAACTCGCAGCGCACATGTTCATTCCGACCCCCTTCTGCCAATTAATGCATGCAGCCAATTAGCACGCCAGAAAGGTAGGCTGAGCATTGTTCAGCTGTCAATCCCCTTCCCTGAGTAGTCCCTGCACATATATTAATTTGTACATGAGAAGCAAATTGAACCTTTCCCATTCACTCCAGCAGCAGCTCCCAGGCATTTTGACAAAAGAGGGTGCTGAATATGCCACGATTCCTCACTCCCCCCAAAATAAAATAATAATATAGATCTCAAAGCAAAATTATTTACCTCATTTTATTTCATAAAATGTAAACATTGTTTGACTGTAAAGAAAAAAAACACCATCACAGCAGTTTACATGAAAAGATAAAACAATAAAATTAGCAAGAAAAAAATTAGGAAGAATTTAAGACATTTGAAAGGTTTAAGTAACGGAAGACTAAAGGTAAAGGTAAAGGGACCCCTGACCATTAGGTCCAGTTGTGGCCGACTCTGGGGTTGCAGCGCTCATCTCGCTTTATTGGCTGAGGGAGCCGGCGTACAGCTTCCAGGTCATGTGGCCAGCAGGACTAAGCCGCTTCTGGCGAACCAGAGCAGCGCACGGAAACGCCGTTTACCTTCCCGCCGGAGCGGTACCTATTTATCTACTTGCACCGACGTGCTTTTGAACTGCTAGGTTGGCAGGAGAAGGGACCAAGCAATGGGAGCTCAACCCGTCGCTGGGATTCGAACCGCCGACCTTCTGATCAGCAAGTCCTAGGCTCTGTGGTTTAACCCACAGCACCACCCGCGTCCCTTTTAACAGAAGACTAAGAACAGAGTAAAACCTGCATCGAATTTCTAAGCATCTGGGTGGGCTTGTCTGAACAAAAATGTTTTCAGCATACAGGATACAGTGATGGCATCAACAGGCAGGGAGTTCCAAAGTGTAAATGCTGCTACACTAAAGTATTGATTTCTCACAAAGAAGGATGGATGCTTGTGATTCCTGCATTGCAGGGGGATGGAGGCCCCTTTCCAAGTCCACAACTTTATGTTTGTATATTACGTGGCCAATGACCCTTTTGCTCCCCCCATAGATGCTTGACCACTCGCAGGCCTTGGAGGGTGTCTGAGGAGCAGCTCCAAGACATCACGAAGCCGCCTAGTCTCCTTACTCATGAGGAGAGCTGGAGGGTGACTTGCTAGCCTTCTACTGACAAAAAAAATGCAGTCAAATTTCAAATGTCTGTTCTCCAAATCCGTTGGATTTATTCCATCCACTCCTGGCAGCCATCCTAGTCCAATTAAGATTTTATTTGCAAAAGAGGGGTTGAGAGGGAGGATAAACAAAACTAAAACAAAGGATGTCCTGTGAACGCGGCCATGTGGAGTCAGAGAGAGGCCCAGAGTGAGCCTGGAGAATCAAAACTCTCTCGTTCCTGCATCTTTACAACGGAAGAGTCCCTCGCCAGAGTTGCCAACGGCTCCTGTGCCTTTAACAGCACCTTAATCTGCAAGAAGCACCACCAGCTGATGCTTGTTATGGTGTTGAAAACTCAAGCAGCTGTGTGTGGGGTGATGCGTTTGTTTTAAGTGCTCAGGCAGAACACAACATTCAGATAACTGCAGATAAGAAAGCAATATGTGCTTAAAAGCAACACATTCCTGGCTCTCCCTCTCAAAGAGCCAGGAATCAAGGCCAGGAGTCTGGTCTGGGCATCGATGCCCGGGGTCTCTTTCCAGCATCTGGAGACAGGACTGTGTCAGGTTCGGGACACTCCAGGTTCACAAAGGTGTAGGCAAACTGAGATGGGCCCAGGAAATGAGTCTTGGGAGAAGGGATGGGGCTTAAAGGCCCCATATACTTTCTTGGGCATCTTCAGGAATGGCTAAGTCTGAAACTCTGGAGAGCTGCGTCAGTGTGGGCGGCACTGAACTGGATGGCACAATGCTTGCACTTCTATAAGGCCGCTTCTGTTTTCCTAAATGGGTATGTTTAGTCTAAAGAAGAAAAGGGGGGGTGATAGCCCTCTCCAAATTCCTGGAGGAGTCACCTAGAAGGAGGCTATTGGTGGCTACTGAACACGGTGACTATGCTTCCTAATAATAATAATAATAATAATAATAATATTTATACTTCACCCATCTGGCTGGGTTTCCCCAGCTACTCTGGGCAGCTCCCAACAGAATATTAAAAACATGATAAAACATCAAACATTAAAAACTTCCCTAAACAGGTCTGCCTTCAGGTGTCTTCTAAAAGTCAGATCTTGGGAAAGATGGGGGGCACAAGGAGAAGGGGATGACAGAGGACGAGATGGTGGGACAGTGTTCTTGAAGCTACCAGCATGAGTTTGACCAAACTGCGGGAGGCAGTGGAAGACAGGAGTGCCTGGTGTGCTCTGGTCCATGGGGTCACGAAGAGTCGGACACGACTAAACGACTAAACAACAACAACAGTTGTTTATTTCCTTGACATCTGATGGGAGGGCGTTCCACAGGGCGGGTGCCACCACTGAAAAGGCCCTCTGCCTAGTTTCCTGTAACTTCAATTCTCACAGGGAGGGAACTGCCAGAAGGCCCTCGGAGCTGGACCTCAGTGTCCGGGCTGAACGATGGGGGTGGAGACGCTCCTTCAGGTATACTGGACTGAGGCCGTTTAGGGCTTTCAAGGTCAGCACCAACACTTTGAATTGTGCTTGGAAATGTACTGGGAGCCAATGAAGGTCTTTCAGGACCGGTGTTATATGGTTTCGGCATATTGGAGGCAGCAATGTTCCTGCATCCCAGTTGCTGGAAACTGCAGGAGGGGGAAGAGTTGCTCACGTGCTCAATCCTGTGGCCACTTTGAGAACAGGACACTGGACTAGATGGGTCACTGGCTTGATCTAGCAGGCTGTTCTTATCTTATCTACTTACTTGTTCACTGCTGCCCCAGAGGACGGGATGAGAGCTGATAGGCTGAGGTTAAAGGAGGATGATGACTAACAGTCAGGGATCATAGAATTGTACTGCTAGAAGGAACCCTGAAGGTTCTCTAGTCCAACCCCCTGCAATGCAGGAATTTTTTTGCCCAATGTGGGGCTGGAACCCACGACATTTGGATTAAGCGACTACTCCTCAAACGACTGAGCTCATGGGAGCTGGAGACCTGCCACCCCCAGAGGGCCCTGACAGGCTTCCCAGCCCCCCACAAATTCTAGCCAGTTCCACTGAAAACAAGGAGACCCAAGAGCTCAGGAAGAGACCTCACGCCACTGGTCAAGGACCCCTGGACGGTTAAGCCCAGTCAAAGGCGACTCTGGGGGAGCTGGTGTTTGTCCACATACAGCTTTCTGGGTCATGTAGCCAGCCTCAGAGGTGTAGGAAGGTCAGGTGGTACCCGGTGCAGAGAATTTCTTGTGTCACCTCCCCCATTGATTCCCCCCCCCCCCGCAAAAATGGTTTTACATTATTTCATATTTTCTTACAAAGGAATGTGGATCCTGGGCCTCTGATAACAAGTAGGTGACTGTGGACAGATACTTAAATCTACAGGATGGATTGTGTTTTGACTTGTGTTGTTTTATTTATATTTAATGTTTATTTATTTAATAAAATTTATTTTTTAAAAACGTGAAAAGTGAACTTTTTTTTTTTTTAAATGCCTGCTCCACTGAATTGAAATTTCAGCCTTCACAACATAGGGAAACAGCCAATTAAACAGCTATTTTTGTAGAGGAGAGTGAAGATATTAACTGATATGCATGAAATTTCATATATAGCTATATAATCCCTAGTGTAGTAAGATAAGACCTTTGGAGCAGGCATTTTTTAAAAAAAATGTTTTTTATGAACGGCCCTAGTAGCGCAGTAATTGTTCCTTGATAATTTGTCACACACACACCCTTCATGGTGGCACCTGTGGCGACCTGCCCACCGCCCCCTTTCCTATGCCCCTGGCCAGCATGACTAAACTACTTCTGGCGCAACAGGAAACCGTGATGGAAGCCAGAGCGCACAGAAATGCCATTTACCTTGCCGCCACAGCAGTACCTATTTATCTACTTGCCCTGGTGTGCTTTTGAACTGCTAGGTGACAGGAGCTGGGATAGAGCAACGGGAGCTCACCCCAGTTGCGGAGATTTGAACCGCCAACCTTCTGATCGGCAAAGTATGATATGAGTAGTATGTAGTATGAGCTACACCAGGTGGGGGGCCCTCTGGCCCTCCAGATGTTGTTGGACGACAACTCCCAGTACCCTTGGCCACTAGCCCATGCTTGCTGGTGCCGATGGGAGTTGTAGGGCAGCGACATCTGGAGAACCAAAGGGTCTCCATCCCTGGTCTGCATCTCCTGGGGGGAGGATGTTGGGAGCTGGGAGACCATGGGACCCTCTCCAGGGTTTTCGGGAGGTCCTGGAGAAGAACCCTTCTGCCTGCAAATGGTGGGCTCTGCCTCTGACTTATCGGCGTAGGATTGCACCGCGCAACTGCAGTCATTTAATACATATACTGTAACCAGGACTGCAGCAAGCCAGCGCGCGCTTCGGTAGCCTAAGCCTAAAAAACGCTGTGGATGTGCTCTCCCCCGGGGAAAGCCGACGCGGGCTTCATTCTGATGCGCTTCGAAATGGTCTCGCCCTAGACATCTCCCTCCCTAAGAAGCCCCATTGTTTCCCACGCGGCTTACTCCCAGGTAACAGCGTGCCTCGCCAGCGGCACGCTCCTACTCAGAAGCAAGCCTCGGTGCCTCCAAGCGGGACTTACTCCCGGGAAAGCAGCTCCCACCATCGCCCTTTGCGCAGCATCGGGTCCGCAAGCAGACGCAGCTCCCCTCGGCGCGCCCCAAAGGAAATGCGCCCAGATGCGCTTGGGGATGGGCGCGCGCGGAAGGAAAGCGGAGGGGGGTGCGCGCGTGTGCGGCTGCTTTCCTCTTTGCTGGGGGGTGGGGGTGGGTCAGCCTTTTGCATTGTGGGTGGAAAAGGGCCCGGCAGCTCCGGATGAGGCCCCCTCCGTGCGCGGACTCCACCCCCTCTCGTCTGAGGCGCCTCGGAGGCGGGGTCGCCTTTTCTCTCCGTCTCTTATTAAAGAGGGGACCTGACATCACCCGCGCGCTAGAGAGAGGCGGCGGCGAGGGTGGCAACAGCAGCAGCAGCAGCAGCTGGGCTTTGTGAATCGGCCTTTGTGAATCGGGCAGGGGGAAGGCGAGGCCAGGCAAGGAGAAGGGGGGGCAGCAGCAGCAGCAGCTGGTCCGCCAGCCAGCCAGACAAAGGCAAGCCGAGGAAGGGGCCCCGCCAGCCAGCCAGCCAGCCAGCCAGCCAGACGCCGTTTCCCCCTCTCGCCCGGCTTTTGCGCGCCCCGCCATGACGGCCAACGGCACTTCGGAGTCGCTCCAGATCCAATTCGGCCTCATCAACTGCGGCAACAAGTACCTGACGGCCGAGGCGTTCGGCTTCAAGCTCAACGCGTCGGCGCCCAGCCTGAAGAAGAAGCAGATCTGGACGCTGGAGCAGGCGGCCGAGGACTCGACGGCCGTCTACCTGCGCAGCCACCTGGGCCGCTACCTGGCGGCCGACAAGGACGGGCACGTCAGCTGCGACAGCGAGGCGCCCGCCTCGGCCGACTGCCGCTTCGTCATCCTGGCGCACGACGACGGGCGCTGGTCGCTGCAGTCGGAGCCGCACCGTCGCTTCTTCGGCGGCACCGAGGACCGCCTGTCGTGCTTCGCGCAGAGCATCTCGGCGGCCGAGAAGTGGAGCGTGCACCTGGCGCTGCACCCGCAGGTGAACATCTTCAGCGTCACGCGCAAGCGCTACGCGCACCTGGCGGCCGCCCGCGACGAGATCGCCGTGGACCGCGACGTGCCGTGGGGCCTGGACGCGCTGGTCACGCTGGTCTTCCAGGAGCAGCGCTACAGCCTGCAGACGGCCGACCACCGCTTCCTGCGCCGCGACGGGCAGCTGGTGGCGCGGCCCGAGCCCGACGCCGGCTTCACGCTGGAGTTCCGCGCCGGCAAGGTGGCCTTCCGCGACGCCGACGGCAAGTACCTGGCGCCCTCGGGCCCCAGCGGCACCCTCAAGGCCGGCAAGAGCGCCAAGGTGGGCAAGGACGAGCTCTTCGTCCTCGAGCAGAGCAGCCCCCAGGTCGTGCTGCGCGCCGCCAACGACAGAAACGTCTCCATCCGGCAAGGTGAGGCAGCCGAGAAGGCCGTTCACACGTGCGGCGGCGGGCGGGCTCCGGGTGCGCGCGTTCCCTTGGCCAGCCGGGTTGGCTACCCTCCTCCTCTGTTTCCCCGCGCACATGCTGATTCACACGTGCGTTACTTCGCACGTGTAGGTGCCTTGCCCCGGGATGCGCTTTCCCTCGCGGGAAGGGAAGAGCAGAACACGTTGTCATGGGCGGCTTGGGCTCTCCTCCTTTGTTTCCCCCGCGTAGATGCTGATTCACACGTGCCGGGAGGGGGCAGGCTCCAAGTTCGTTCTTTCGTTCGCGGCTGCAAGTGGGAAACGTGTTCCCTTAGGCGTCATTGTCTCCCTTTCCCCACTCTGTTTATGCTGATTCACACGTGCGTAACTCCACGCGTGCATGACTTTGCGCTCCCCCGATGTCGGTACTATTAATGCCTCGCGGCCGGAGCGCCTCTCTTTGCAAGAAGTTGTTTCTAAGGAGATCCCCCCCCCTTTTTTTTTTGCTGGAGGGGGGGCAATTCAGATGTGGAAATTGCAGGATTAGGCCCTCGAATGGTGAGCGAATGGGCGGAGCGGCCCTTGGGGAGCGGCAAGGGAAATGGAACTTTGTTCCCCAGGCGGAGGGGGCGTTTTCCTGCCGGGGGGGAGCAGCAAAGGGGATCTTGTTGCAGGATTTCCCCCCTGTTCGGCGGGATGGGCGGGAAATCCTTTCCCCAAAAACGTGGCACTCCACGAAGTGGGAGGGGGCCTCCTTCCTGCCCTTCCGAAGTGTCTTTGATCCAAACCAAGCCCTTTGTGAATGGGAAACAGGGAGCGGAAGGGAACAGTGAGTGGCGGAGATCCTGGCTTTGCAAGATGGGCACTCCCCCCCCCCCCGCCCCCAGATACAAAATTGCTTTGTCTCCTTCGCCAACCCGTCTTCTGAGGAAGAGCCTGGTGGATCAGGCCCACCTAGTCCCACATCACAGTGGCCAAAATACCCCACAGAGTATAGGAATCTAGATAGACTGCTCCTGTACCTGGAGGTTCTATGAGAACACCTGAAGAGTCCTGCCGAATCAGGTCAAAGGGGGCTCATCCTGCGCAGCATCCTGCTCTCTGCTGGCTGGCCAGGTGTCTCAGCTGGGAAGCCCAACAAGGCCCCAAGCCGGACGCCCCTCTCTCCTCCCTGTGGCTTCCAGAGCAGAGCCCTGGGGGCCAGTCTGTAGCCCTGGAAGAACATAGGCTGGGAAAATAAAAGGTCTTTGCTGGTTAGGGTCCTCCTCCAGATGGACTGGTCTTGAAGACCCCCCCCTTTCCCAATGGAGATTGGCTGCCACTGGCCCCCCCCCCCCAGGCTAGCAACTAGGAGGGGAGGGGAAGCACAGGGCTCTCATTCTCCATCTAGGCCTGCAGCAGCCCCCTCTCTTCCCTTTCTTGCCCCCCCTTCTAGAAGTCTTAGCGTTCTCTCCCCCACTTCCGTGTCTCATCAATTTAAGGGGGGGGTAGTATTTGCAGAATCAGAACCCAAAAAAGAGCAGGTATGCCAGTTGGCGTGGAAGCATCTCTATGCACAATGGGGGGGGCATCCTTTCAAGTTGACGACAGCATGAAAAACCTAATAATCCAGTTAATACTATTAGTTATTTGCTTTGTTTGTAATAGTAATAGTTTATAGTTTATTAGTTATACCCGCCCATCTGGCTGAGTTTCCCCAGCCACTCTGGGCAGATCCCAATCGAGTGTTAAAAACACAGCATTAAATATTAAAACCTTCCCTAAACAGGGCTGCCTTCAGATGTCTTTTAAAGAGAAGATAGCTGCTTATTTCCTTCACATCTGAAGGGAGGGCGTTCACAGGGCGGGCGCCACTACCGAGAAGGCCCTCTGCCTGGTTCCCTGTAACCACTTCTCGCAATGAGGGAACCGCTAAAAGGCCCTCGGCGCTGGACCTCAGTGTCCGGGCTGAACGATGGGGGTGGAGACGCTCCTTCAGGTAGCTCAAGGTGGTTGGTGCACATAGTTCTTCCCTGCTTTTTGTTGAATCCTCACAACGACCCTGTGAGGTAGGTTAGGCTGAGAGGCAGTGGCAGATTCCCAAGGTCACACACACACACACACACACACACACATGAATGGGGGGATTGGTACCCTGGTCTCTCCCAGACCCTCGTCCGACTGTGTCCCCCCTCCCCAACTGCCCGTCTTAATCTTGTGCAATGCAGGGAAGCAGAGCATCATCTGGACTGTGAGCAGCTGGAGTGAGCAAGCAAGTCTGTGCACATGCGCACCTGGTCACAGGCCCCCGCCCCACCCACATCCTCCCCAGGCACGTGGTCCTCAGCCAGCAGCATCACTGTTCCTGCCTCTCCTCCCTGCATGCTGCCCCCTCCCCTCATGCTTTTACCACCCCTCCCCCCTCTCTCTACCCACCCCCCACTCCAGGCCTGCCTTCTGCCTCTTCCTCAGCTGTCCTGTTCCACCTGCTGCTCAATTGCCTAAATGGGGGGGGGGGGATGCTCCTCCTACCCGCATAGCACTGCCGGATCAAATTCCCCGAATCATCCCTAAATCTAGGGGACTTTGTGTTGGTGGTGCTAGGTTGGTTCTGGGGTGCGTTGTGCACAAAGCATGGTCACCCTCTTCTGGGCATGACTTTTTGGGTGGAGAAAACCTCAGCAGACAGCCTCATGGGACAGAGGTGATTTTTTATGGGGGGTGGGAATTGAGTTTGATTGCAACGCAAGCCACTAGTCCTTCTGATCTCCTTTTCCAAATGTGTTATTTCCCTCCCTCTCTCTTCTCCTTCCCAGCATCACGATTTGTGCATCTGAATCCTAGCTTTTTTATTTATCCCTCAAAGTGTGTGTCCTCCCCCCAGCCCCCGCTGCCTGCTGGGTTTGTAGCATCTATTTTTCACAAGGAGCGAAATGGAGGAGGGGGTCTTTCACTGACCTCTACTCTGATAGCCCCCCCCCCCTTCAAATTCATGCTGTGTCTGATTTCTGTTCTGGGGTGGGTACAGAGGCACCATAAGGTCAAAAATCCCCCCCCCCAAGCCCCAAGGCTTCTCTGAAGAAGAGAGCAAACTCTGCCTCCTGCTTAGTTCTAAATTTGGGGTAGGCAGTTGTGGCTATTGATGGTCTGCCTTGGGGCAAGACAGATCTTTTTCTTTTTCCTTTTGACTAATTGCATCGCTGCTGTCTGGGCTTTCCTAAACCTAGAAATCTCTGGCTCATTTTCCCTTTAAAAAGCTGACTCAACAGGAGATCAAAGGCGGCTAATTCCACCAAGAAAACCTTCCATCAGAGCTCGCACCCGCCTCCCTTTTCTTTCTTTTTTAGAAAGCCAGTGATTAAGTTCTGGAAGCAATTCACTCCTCCCCACCCCCTTAAAAAATTACAGAATCTCATTAAACAGCCTGTCTTTGTGGTGGAAGGAGCCATGAGAGGGTCTTAGCAGTTCCATTTTGTTTGGTTTTTACTTTGGCCACTGAAAAGTGAAGCAAACCCTTAAAATTCTGCGCCTGGGCAGTCTGAATTCTGCAACATGTATGAACCATGAGGCCTAGGAACTTGATTTTTAAAAGGGCAAAGGAACCTGAATTCTGTAGCCCAAACAGCAGCATCATTTCCCCCCCTGCCCCCACCCCATAACCACCTGAAGAATTGTGGCATGGATCCATAGCTGATTTTTGGGGGGTGCAGAGGGGTAGGCAGAGTGTAGTGCAGAACGCAGTGTATATGCAAGCCATAGTCAATGCCTGCTTAAAGCGCACAACTTTGCTCCAAAGAATCCTGGGAGTTGTAGTTGCAAAGGGTAGCTCCATGTGGCTGGAACTGCAGTTCCCAGGATTCCTTGGGAGCAAAGCCACACACATTGAATGTGCTTCAGAGGCATCGGGTGGATCTGCCCCGTGTGTGCTGTGAATCCTTTCGCCTCTCCGCAATTCCCCAGCCTAGCTGGGCTTTGCTGGAGCCTGAAACTGACACAGTTCCATGAATGGGTTTCAGCTGAAAATCTGAGCTGAGTGGCCGACTTCTTAGCTGACCTACATTGAAGTAGCACAAAGGGAGCTTTGCGCCTGCTGGCCGGCCCTTTGGCTGAGTCAGCTGCATGCCAAGTCTGTCCTCCGTGCCCCCCCCTTGTCTCTGGGCTTGCATGCCTGCAGCCGGGTGACCGCCTCAGAGCCCTTTCACAAGGGGGGGGGGGAGGAGAACAGAGCCCCTGAGGATTTATGGGGGCACAGCCTGGCTGGCTGCAGGAAGTATGTGTGCAGGCACATGCAAGATTGATGGTGGTGGCCTGCTGCTTAGGAACAGCCCTGGGTACCATTTTAACGAAAAAGAAAGCATTTTGCTGGAGAGTTCTTAAAAATTATAGATAACCTTGGCTGGGCCAGGGGGGGTTCGGAGGTTAAGGCTAGGACTGGGGAGTTGTTGTTGTTTAGTTGTTTAGTTGTGTCCACCTCTTCGTGACCCCCTGGACCAGAGCACGCCAGGCCCTCCTGTCTTCCACTGCCTCCCGCAGTTTGGTCAAACTCATGCTGGTAGCTTCGAGAACACTGTCCCACCATCTCATCCTCTGTCGTCCCCTTCTCCTTGGGCCCTCCATCTTTCCCAACATCAGGGTCTTTTCCAGGGAGTCTTCTCTTCCCATGAGGTGGCCAAAGTCTTGGAGCCTCAGCTTCAGGATCTGTCCTTCCAGTGAGCACTCAGGGCTGATTTCCTTCAGAATGGAGAGGTTTGATCTTCCTGCAGTCCATGGGACTCTCAAGAGTCTCCTCCAGCACCAGAATTCAAAAGCATCAATTCTTGCAGGTTCAAATCCTCGCTTAGCCACAAAGCACCCCTGTCTTTCAGCCTACCTCACAGGGCTCCTGGGAGGATAAAAGGGGGGAGTGCTTTGTACAGGACTCTATAAAGTTTAAACTACTCAGAATAAGGGGAGAAGAGAAGAATGCATGATGCTGTGCATGGCAGATGTTTGCCTTGATGCGTCAGTGCTAGCGAGCTATAGGATTATCCCAGTTTGTAGAGTGGCCGTGAAGAGAGATGTGTGGTCAGAGCCCCTTTCCAGATCAAGCACTGGCCTCGGGTTCAGGAGGCGACTGCAGGCAAACCACTTCTTCAATCTCAAACCCCACCCTGCAATCCGGAGGTAGCACTGGCCTACTTTGCAGGGTTCCTGTAAGGGCCACCAGTGCACAAGACGTGCTCTGAATCAGCCTTTCTCAACCTGTGGCTCCCCAGATGTTGTTGTACTACAACTCCCATCACCCCTAGCTAGCAAGGCCAGAGCTCAGGGATGATGGGAGTTGTAGTCCACCAGCATTTGGGGACTCGCAGGTTGAGAACCACTGCTCTAAATGCTTGACAAGGTGCAAGGCGCTGAGTTCTGTGGGGCTTCTGAGCTTCTCCTGAGAATCCCAAAGGAGGGGTGTCCGCCATCCCATAATGGGGTGAACTCTGGCGCCCTGTCCCTTTGCTGTACACCCTCTTCCAGTTGCTCCTCCCATTTTGGAAATGCCAGGGTCTTCTCAAGCGAAAGTTAGATAGAAGGTGACTTGGGCTCCCTTCGTTACGTCCCTTTCCCCTGTTGGGGTGGCAGTAAGGCTTGAAGTGCCTGTATATTTATTTTATTGCATCAATATCCCACCTTTTCCTGCAAGTTGGCGCACATGGTTCTTCCCCATCTCATTTAAGCCCTCACGACAACCCTGTGAGGTAGTTTGGGCTGGAGGGACAGAGACTGGCTCCTGAGTTCACACCCTGTGAGCTTTGTGGCCAGTTGATGGGGATTCGAACTCTGGTCTCCCAGGTCCTAGCCCGAGGCTCTTAACTGCTGCACTACGCTGGCTCTCCCATGCAGGCACACCGCAAAGAGCAGCAGGCCAAAGCATAGTTCTCAACTTATTAGACTCACCATGACTGCTATCCTGTGAACAGCTTCCTGATCTTGGCTTCTGACTGCATAGCTTCAAGCTGTAAGACACAATGAGCTTTAGCAGATGAAATGCAACTGTTAGCTTTCAGTTAGATACGCAAACCGTCTTGCAAATAAGTGTTAGCTTTTAAAGTGCTAGGGTGAAGTAGGAACACTATCAAAGAAAAAGCAAGCAGTATCCAGCCTTTGCCTGGTTTGTTTTTCCGGCTTCCTCCATGCTAAACCACCACAAACAAACTTGAAAACCTCCTTATCTCCTCACTTGCCAGGGCATGGAAGATTCACCATCGATCCTGGCCCCTCTTGACCACTGGCCACGTGGACTGGGGCTGATGGGAGTGGAGTCCTTTTGGCAAGGATAGCCTGGTGACTCAGGCTCTGGTAACTGCCAATGGAGCTGCCCTTGAAAATTACCCAGAAGCTGCAATTAGTACAAATTACAGCTGCCGGATCATTAACTGTTTCAAGGCTGGATAGAATTCTGTGTTTAACACAGAGAGTCTAAAGAAGGTCCATTGGTTGCCTGTTTGCTGCCTGTTCAGTGCCAGGCCAAATGCCAGGTGTTGGCATAGGGCCAGAAAGCCTTAAAAGCAGGAGCCTAATATCTGTAGGCAGGTCTCTCTGTGTCCTGCCCTGCCTGTGCCAGGTGATGAGACCAGTCAGTGGGTGAGCCAAGGATTGTAAAATGCACACCGTGTGTCCTTTGTCATGCAGGGATCACCGGGTGAGTCGCAAAATGTAAAGCCACACAAAAACAACCACAGAAATATTGAAAGCACCTAGGACCACAGGAAGCTGCCTTAGACTGAGTCGGCCCATGACATTCACCTAGCTTAGTTGTGTCTGCACAGACTGGCAGCAGCTCTCCAGAATTTCAGGCAGGGAGTCGCTCCCTCCCTGGAGATGCCAGCAGGATTGAACCTGCGACGTTCTGCATGCAAGGCGGTTGCTTTGCTACTGAGCTAAATCACTTCCTCTCAAATTCACAGTCCAGTTTTGTATTCAACACCACTCTATCCACCATGAAGACTTACCTTATTAAGAGTCCTGGTAGCCCAGGCTTTGTTTGGTACAGCCCAAAGGGCCCTCCTGGTATACTCAAATCTCAGAGAAAGCTGCCTTGCGCTGGGGTTGGACTAGATGACCCTGGGTACCCCTTCCCACTGCACTTTTGTGATTCTATGAGATCAGCCTTGCCATCCCTGAGTCCAGGGTTCCAGACAGGGGTTTTACCTGGAGACTGAACGCAGAACATTCTGCAAGCCAAGCAGTTGCTCTGCCTTTGTACGCTGGCCCTTTTCTACTTCACAGGCAGGACAGGGCAGCAAGAGGCGCTACGATGGGAAGCCGGATCCTAAGCTGTTCAGGGCTCCATATAGTGATGGGACTGGTAGCCAATAAGCAGCCAGGGGAGGGCAAAGGGCCCTCCTAGTGGTGGTATCCTGCCTGCAGAACGCCCTCTCCTTGGAAGCATGTGCGGTGTTGGCACTTAGAATTTCAGCACCAAGACTGAGTCGTTTGCATTGGTCTTGGAGCATTCCTTTGCTTGGGGTGTGTAACTCACGCTAGGTATTACTGGGGGGTTTTAGCAGCTGTGATTTAAACAGTCACTGTGGTTTGAGATGTTTCTTGTCATCTATATATTTTGGAGAATGGTTTGCCTCTCTGTGCTCTATGCATCTGGGCTCTTCTTCAGATGCCACCACCAAATTTAGCACAAAGGTTCCCAAGATGGAGGGGCCAGGTTTTTGTCTGTATTTGTATGCCATTGGCTGGAAGAGCAGGTGCCGGTGTGCATTTTGGGACACCATGAGTTGCCATTTTGAAATAAGATGGCAGACTGTACCCTTCCAAGCTGCACAAGATGCCTTTGAAGATATTGCCACCCGATTTTGTGTGGCAGTTCCCAGGATTGGAGAGCAGGTTTTATTGAACCTTTGGATACCTTCAGGTGCCATTTTGAAACAAAATGGCGGACCGAAATTTTTTTTAAAGGTTTCATAACATTTCCAAGCATCGCCAGCTACTTTCTGCAAGAGTAGCTTTGATTCTGTTCCACGCCTGGGGTTCCACTGTGAGGAACATCTGGAGGGCCACAGGCCTTTAGAAAAAGGGGCCCTTGGCAGCCATCTTTGTTTGCTGTGATGCTTCAGTGGCGCAGATTTAGCTGCATTGCGCAATATGGATGGCCTTTGTGGACATGCACACAGGTGAAAGTCATTTTTTAAGCAGTGGCCTGGCTTACAAGCTTTCTGGGCTAGCAAAGCAATTGGCAGAATTGGGGTGTGGTTTTATTTTTTTAATAAAAAAATTGCTGATGCAGTTTCCCTCCGGTTACGTTTTTTCTTGCAGGGCTTTTGCCAACCAGAGGCCATGGCAGGCAGCTGCCTCGACGCCACCCATTTGCCCTCCACCCTCTTGACATGAGCTGTTGGGTTCTCAGATTCTGGCAGATGTTAAATATTTGTCTGACGGGAGGAGGAGGAGGGAGGTTGGGAGAACAAGGGCTGGATTGTGATGGTGGGAAGAGAGGCGATTTCGGAGCTTAGTTGCAGAGGGGGCTCGGTGGGGCGGGAGACGAGGCTCCTGTTTCAGTCCTTTGTCACTTTGGAAAGCCAGATGTGATGGAGGATGGGGAGAGAGGGAGGGAGAGGTTGGAGGGTTTGACTGGGTGGAGAAAAGTGGCTGTTCTCAGCTCTGCCTTCTTGTGAGCTGCTTGACAAACCTCTTTGCAGATGCAAAAGGGGGGCAGCATTCTTCCACCCCCCATTCCGTTGGAGGAGGAGGAGGAGGAGGAGGAAGGCTGTCAACAGCTGCTAACCATAATGACTGTGCTGTACACCCCCAGTTGGAGACAGCCATGCTTTTGCATTCAAGTGTCTGGAAACCAAAGGAGGGGAGAGGACTTTTGCAGTCACTATGAGAATTGGATGATGGACTCCATGGGCCATTGGTTCTCTCCCAGGGAGGGAGGCCTTTTAAGTTGTACCAAGTCTGGGCTACCAGTCCTCTTAATAAGGTAGCCATCTCCCAGTTAGGCAGGTACTGGTAATGGTTAGCTTTGGATGCAAGGTGTGAAAGCAGTAAAGGTAAAGGGACCTCTGACCATTAGGTCCAGTCATGGGCGACTCTGGGGTTGCGGCGCTCATCTCGCTTTATTGGCTGAGGGAGATGGCGTACAGCTTCCGGGTCATGTGGCCAGCATGACTAAGCCGCTTCTGGCGAACCAGAGCAGCGCACGAAAACACCGTTTACCTTCCCGCCAGAGCGGTACCGATTTATCTACTTGCACTTTGATGTGCTTTCGAACTGCTAGGTTGGCAGGAGCTGGGACCGAGGAACGGGAGCTCACCCCATTGCAGGGATTTGAACCACCAACCTTCTGATCGGCAAGTCCTAGGCTCTGTGGTTTAAAGCATTGGTCTCTCTCTGTTTATTGCATTTATCTCCCCCTTTTTCTCCCAAGGAGCTCAAGGTGGTGTACATAGTTCTCGTCCTCACAAACAACCCTGTGAAGTAGGCTAGGCTAAGCGTGTCTGGCTGGCTGTCTTGCCAAATGCAAGGCAGTTCTTTTCATGAGATTCAGAAGCAATACAAACACAAGTGAGTGAGAAGGTTAAAGATTTTGTTTTCTAAACAGCAATCATTATATACATTACCAAGAAGTGGCCAAGTGACCCCTAGGTAGCCTTCGTTTGCACAGCCCTTCGATCAGTCCATGCACTTGTTTCTCAGAACTATGCCCCAAAACCATTGGATTTATAGATACTAACTTGTTAGCCTACATGCCTTGCCCGACTAGCTAGTGCAGATTATTAATTAGCTAGCCCCCTCTTCAATACAGCACGTTCCTCCAAACAATGTCTAACATCAAAGAAGGTCAGAAGGTACCCATCACTATCTGCTTCTTCCTTCCACCAGATTATACATTAAAGGCTGCTCTCAGCCATCAAAGAACTTTAACAAGAGATAGAGAGGGGCAGTAAACAGAGGACCATGTCAGATCACTAAACTCCTCAAACTACACTGGAACTACACTGGCTAGCAACAAGAGGAACAGCCATTTTAGATCTGGTCCTAACCAATGTTGATGACCTGGTTAGTGGGGTAGAAGTGGAAGGATCATTAAGCGCAAGTGATCATGCTCTTCTGAAGTTTACTATACAGCGGAAAGGAGCAGCCAAGCATACTAGGACTCAATTTCTTGACTTTAAGAAAGCCGACTTCATAAAACTTAGGGAAGTGCTGGGTGAGATCCCATGGACAGTAATACTAAAAGGAAAGGGAGTTCATGATGGCTGGGAGTTTGTTAAGAGGGAGATAGTAAAAGCACAACGTCAGGCAATACCAATGAGACGGAAACATGGAAGGTGCCTAAAGAAGCCAGGGTGGCTATCTAAAGAACTTTTAACTGAGTTAAGATTAAAAAAGGATGTGTACAAAAAATGGAAAAGGGGGGAAACCACCAAAGAGGAATTCAAACAAATAGCCAGCACGTGTAGACACAAAGTCAGAAAAGCTAAAGCACAGAATGAACTCAGGCTTGCTAGAGAGGTTAAAAGCAACAAAAAAGGCTTTTATGGGTATGTTCGTAGCAAAAGGAAGAACAAAGAAACAGGGGGGTCACTCAGAGGAGAAGATGGTGAAATGCAAACAGGGGACACAGAAAGGGCTGAACTCCTCAATGCCTTCTTTGCCTCAGTCTTCTCCGATAAAGAAAACAATGCCCGACCTGAAGAATTTGGAGCAAATGATTCAGCAAAGGAAACACAGCCCAGAATAACTAACGAGATAGTACAAGAATACTTGGCTAGTTTAGATGTATTCAAGTCTCCAGGGCCAGATGAACTGCATCCAAGAGTATTAAAAGAACTGGCAGATGTGATCTCAGAACCACTGGCAGTCATCTTTGAGAATTCCTGGAGAACTGGCGAAGTCCCGGCAGACTGGAGGAGGGCAAATGTTGTCCCTATTTTCAAAAAGGGGAAAAGAGAGGACCCAAATAATTACCGCCCAGTCAGTCTGACATCAATACCAGGGAAGATTCTGGAGCAGATCATTAAGCAAACAGTCTGTGAGCACCTAGAAAGGAATGCTGTGATCACCAATAGTCAGCATGGATTTCTGAAAAATAAGTCATGTCAGACTAACCTGATCTCGTTTTTTGACAGAATTACAAGCCTGGTAGATGAAGGGAATGCAGTGGATGTAGCCTACCTTGATTTCAGCAAGGCATTTGACAAGGTGCCCCATGATATTCTTGTAAAGAAGCTGGTAAAATGCGGTCTTGACTATGCTACCACTCAGTGGCTTTGTAACTGGCTGACTGACCGAACCCAAAGGGTGCTCATCAATGGTTCCTCTTCATCCTGGAGAAGAGTGACTAGTGGGGTGCCACAGGGTTCTGTCTTGGGCCCGGTCTTATTCAACATCTTTATCAACGACTTGGATGATGGACTCAAGGGCATCCTGATCAAATTTACAGATGACACCAAATTGGGAGGGGTGGCTAACACCCCAGAGGACAGGATCACACTTCAAAACGACCTTGACAGATTAGAGAACTGGGCCAAAACAAACAAGATGAATTTTAACAGGGAGAAATGTAAAGTATTGCACTTGGGCAAAAAAAATGAGAGGCACAAATACAAGATGGGGGACACCTGGCTTGAGAGCAGTACATGTGAAAAGGATCTAGGAGTCTTGGTTGACCACAAACTTGACATGAGCCAACAGTGTGATGCGGCAGCTAAAAAAGCCATTGCAATTCTGGGCTGCATCAATAGGAGTATAGCATCTAGATCAAGGGAAGTAATAGTGCCACTGTATTCTGCTCTGGTCAGACCTCACCTGGAGTACTGTGTCCAGTTCTGGGCACCACAGTTCAAGAAGGACACTGACAAACTGGAACGTGTCCAGAGGAGGGCAACCAAAATGGTCAAAGGCCTGGAAAGGATGGCTTATGAGGAACGGCTAAGGGAGCTGGGCATGTTTAGCCTGGAGAAGAGGAGGTTAAGGGGTGATATGATAGCCATGTTCAAATATATAAAAGGATGTCACATAGAGGAGGGAGAAAGGTTGTTTTCTGCTGCTCCAGAGAAGCGGACACGGAGCAATGGATCCAAACTACAAGAAAGAAGATTCCACCTAAACATTAGGAAGAACTTCCTGACGGTAAGAGCTGTTCGACAGTGGAATTTGCTGCCAAGGAGTGTGGTGGAGTCTCCTTCTTTGGAGGTCTTTAAGCAGAGGCTTGACAACCATATGTCAGGAGTGCTCTGATGGTGTTTCCTGCTTGGCAGGGGGTTGGACTCGATGGCCCTTGTGGTCTCTTCCAACTCTATGATTCTATGATTCTATGGCTTTGAACTCCTCGAACTACTCTGGCTTCCAAGGTCCTCCAGTGACCTTCATGGCAGAGTAGGAGATTGGGACCCTTGGTCTCCTGGGTCCCAGTCTAGCACTAATCACTACACTACACTACTGCTCTCCCTCCCTCTCACTGTGTGTGTGTGTGTGTGTGTGTGTGTGTGTGTGTGTGTGTGTGTAGAGATAGAGAGAGAGAGATGCACAGATGAAGCAGTGTTGAATACAAAATTGTATTGTGAATTTTAGGGAAATTTGGCTTGAATCTAGGGGTTTCAAAATCATCTCTTAAAAACAGGCCTGGGCATGTCATCTTTCCCAAGGCAGATAAAGCAGCATACCAGCTATCTAGAAGAGATAGCACAGACCTCAGACATCATGTTTGGCCTGTGATGAAGGAAACCGTCCCTGTTTCTCCATCTATCTCATGTGGTTCCAAGGCATAATCTGAGCCACTGGTCTTCAGCTGGGGATTCAGGACTTTGGGAGTGTGGCCTGAGCCAAGATGGGTCACAACAGGAGCACTGCCGTGCAAGGATGTGGCAAAAGATGAAGAAACGTGTCTCCAAAAAATGCTTTTTTGGGTCTGAAGAAGGTACTTGATCTAAGCCTTGTTGGAGCTCTGGAATTTTCCTTCTCCCTGTCTGTGGCAGCCAATGTGTTGAGCTCCCAATTCCTACTTCTGTGGCCATTAGCTCAGCGGGCCAGGGTTGATGGGAGGTGTTGAGGGGCACCCTGTTGGCTCTCGCCACTGTGGCACAGAGGGCATACCCAGTTTGGGAGATGCATTCTAAAGGGGTGAGAATTGAGTTGCACTTTGGCATGTGAACATCGGAAGAGCCCGCTGCTGGATCAGGCCACAGGCCCACCTAGTCCAGTGCCCTGTTCTCACAGTGGTCCACCAGGTGTCCCAATGGGAAACCCTCAAGGAGGACTCAGCTGGGCTTCAGAGCACAACCATCATGGCTGGTAGCTTCTCCTCCTTGAATTGGTCTCATCCCTTTTTAAAGCCATCCTGGTTGGTCACCATCGCTGCCTCCAGAATGCGGCAGCTAGACTGGTGACTGGGAGCGGCCGCCGGGACCACATAACACCGGTCCTGAGAGATCTGCATTGGCTCCCAGTACGTTTCCGAGCACAATTCAAAGGCTTGGTGCCGACCTTTAAATAGACTCGGCCCAGTAGACCTGAAGGAGCATCTCCACCCCCATTGTTCTGCCCGGACGCTGAGGTCCAGGGCAGAGGGCCTTTTCAGTGGTGGCACCCGCCCTGTGGAATGCCCTCACTTAAGATGTGAAGGAAATAAGCAGCTATCTTATATTTCAAAGACATCTGAAGGCAGCCCTGTCTAGGGAAGTTTTTAATATTTAATGCTGTATTGTTTTTAACACTCGATTGGGAGCTGCCCAGAGTGGCTGGGGAAACCCAGCCAGAAGGGTTGGGGTATAAATAATAAATTATTATTATTATTATTATTATTATTATTATTACTCCTGCAAGAGGGAGTTCTGCAGTTTCACTCTGCCATTTGTGAAGAAGTCCGTTATTTTTATCTGCCCTGAATCTTCCAACATTCAGCTTTGTTGGGTGATTAGCTGCTTCAGAAGGCTGCGGGGTGGGTGGGTGTTTGCTTTTGGGAGCAAACGGGGAACGATTCCAGTAGATGGTGCAGTACAGCAATACAGAAGCTGCGACGCCCCTGCAGGTCTGTTGGACTACAACTCCCATCAGCCCCTGCCAGCGCGGCCAATAGCTTAGAATGGCCGGGGAGGGGGATTGCCCCCTCCATCTCCTCCTGGACCACTGGTGTTGGGGAGGGGCTTGTGCTGTTTGGCTTCTCCCTAATCAGCTTGCTGGGAGTTAATTAACTTAATGGCTAGGAAGCTATCAGTGCCAGCCTAGGATGGCAGCGGGCCTCTCCTCACATGGGAGGGGGTTGCTCTCCAGCTGAGCAGTGTGTGAGGCTGATGGGAGAATAATGGGACCATAGGACTGTAGAGTTGGAGGGGATACCAAGAGTCATCTAGTCCAATTCAGGAGCCACAACCAAAACATCCCTGATGGGAAGAAGATTTGGGGTGGGAATGTCAAATATTTGGCTGCTGTCTCACAGACCCCAATAGGCATGAATGAGAGACTTTTCTGCCCCTTGTGAACCAGGCTGTATATGTGTGTGTGAGAATCTGACTTGGACTGTGATGGCTGCAGTTGGTTGAATTTCCCTGACACCCTCCCCATTCCATCATATCTTCCACCTCCTTTATTAAAATAAACCCTCTATGCCACAGGTAGGCAAACTAAGGCCCAGGGGCCAGATCCGGCCCAATCGCCTTCTCACTCCGGCCCGTGGACAGTCCAGGAATCAGCGTGTTTTCACATGAGTAGAATGTGTGCTTTTATTTAAAATGCATCTCTGGGTTATTTGTGGGGCATAGGAATTCGTTCATTCCCCACCCCCCAAGCATAGTCCGGCCCCCCACAAGGTCTGAGGGACACTGGACTGGCCCCCTGCTGAAAAGGTTTGCTGACTCCTGCTCTACGCAAGAGGAGGAGGCACAAGGAGGTTTGGCTGTTTGTCCTGATCTGTCACGCCAGATAAGACAAGCCCTTGTCCCTCTCCCTGTTGCAATGTTGTAAATACCTGAGGCCCATAAAGTGTGGCCTTTCCTCTCCCCCATCCCACCCCAAAACTCACTTCTAAACTTGGGTGAACCTTTGCTCTCTGGAGCAAGCATCCCGACCTTAAAAAGGAGTTGCCTTCTTTAAGCCATTTGCCTGGCAACGCTGCCCCTCAGTTTGAAAGCCCCGTGATGGGAAGAAGGAGGATCGCCTATCCTGACCGCTGCCTTCACACACACCCTCTCTTCCCCCCTTTTCCTGTTGTGATTTGAGGATTGATTCCTTTGTCCTCCCCCCTCCCCTTTCCCCCCAAAGGTAGGCAGAAGAAACGGCAAGAGAAAAGCAATAACCCACAGTTCCGCCATGGCCAGTAAATAGCAGTTAGCAATTCCTTGCAATGCAATCTCTGCTCCCTCTCTCAGAAACCAGAGAGTTTGTTTCCCTCCAGCTCATCTTACCCAGCACTGAATCAACAGTGGCGGCTTGTGCTCTGAGCTTGCAGCTGGGACCCATTTGTTCTTCTGACTGGGTTTCCCCTCCTCCCCTCCCACAAGCAGGGGGAGGGAATAATTTTGTTCCACACTTTGATTGAAAGCAAACCTGAAAACTCTCCTGCCCAAACCATCCCTGCTCACCTCTCTTGTCGCTAGTAGGGTTGTGCATTGTGGTTCACTCTAATGCAGCTGTTCCTGAACTTGGGGGGGGGGAGCATTGCCCCCCTTGGATCCATGAATTTCTCCCCAGTGCCCCCAACTCTGTAAAAAAAGCATTATTCAATATCATGGTTTTCAGGAAGGTGATAGCACAATAAAATTCAAGGCAGTGACAGTTAATTGCACACTTGTTCAAAATCCAATTGAAAGTACTGTATTTAGTTTAATGAAATTGAAGGAACTCGATCCATGATGCCAGCTATTGCCAATATTTGTTTTAAAAATATTTGTATACCGCTGTATCGAAACAGGAAAAAAGTTTTAAAAGTCACTATCTTGTGACAACTCAGCATTGTAAATATGAACAAACGAGATCCCAAAGGAAATGGCCTTGAAAGCGAGAACAACAGTAAAAAAATTAAATATGAGGCTAGAGGTGTTTTGCTCTAGGTTCTAGTTTGGTCAATTTTAAATAAGCGATCAATGCATCATCCCACACCCTCCTACCTCCCCGTTGCCTCTTAGCACCCCCTGTGTAATTCCCCCTGGGGTGTGATCCTGCCCACTTTGAAACCCCTTGCTTTAATCCATGAAAAGCCTTTTGTGCCTCTGGGAAGCAGTGCCCAATTCAATGGTGATGGAATGACTAATATTCAAATGGTTACACTCTGAATACTGGAAAATCGAGATTTCGTTCTGCATGCATAAGAGGGGAATGTTCTTCCATTCTGTGCCTGCTGGTCCCTCTTCTCAATGTGAGATGAACTCTGTGATCAGCGGTGACGACAGGACCTCTTTTCGCCCAAAGGCCAGAGTGGGTGTGGCCATGCCGAAACCGAATTATGCACGGCCACCTCATTCCAGCTCTCTGGCTAGTGTAGACATAACATAACCATTTGGGTTGCACAATGTGCCCCTTATTGTAGTGGTTGTGGTTCCTTCGGAGCTGGGAGATAAGCATTCCATGGGATTCTTTCTGGCAGGAAAGTACCACAGGGGTGAGGGAATTCCGTGCAGATGATGTCTTGGCTGGTGAAAAAAGGATGGATCTTTGCATCCTCTTGAGGTGGATCAGATGTCCTGGCAGGTGATGGAAAGTCGCAGAAGAAACGTGTGCAGAGGGGCAGTCTTGAGATCCCTGCATCTTGCTATTGCAGATACGTAGTTTTCAGGATGCAATTGCATTTCAAAGCTGGAAGTTTTCAATAGCTGTCAAGCAAGGCCTGCAGTTCAGCAGTGCACTGGCCTCTATCTCCTTTTTTTTGCATTTTTGTACTAAAACAACGGCGTTCTCTTTGTCTTTCACACAGTTGGGACAAAGGGGTTTGGGAGAGCCTTAAGCCTCTGATTGGCTGCTGCTGGGAATGAGATGATGGGCTCCTGATCTTAATCCAGAAAGGCTGGTCTGTTGCCATATTGGTGGGCTTTCTTTAGACTGCATCTCTGTGGGTGTGCCTGCCTGGGGAGTGGGATGCATATTGGAACATGAACTTGGGAATGATTAAGGACCCTCTGGTTTCCTTACAGATTTTCCATTCATGTGCAGTTGGATGGTTGCTTGCACAGGCAGGGCTTCACTTTCCTTGCCACCCCCCACCCTGCAAATTAATTCCATGTCATGTAATGTATGGACCCTTTATTCAATTGTTGGTGGCGCACCGTGATAGGAATGACATGGATTTGCGGTGGGATCCTGCTTTCAGCTGCGTTGGGTTACGCTGAGGTTCTTCATCGCCTTTCAGAAATATCAAGCATTGCAAAAAGAATTTTGGAAGTGTGTGTGTGTGTGGATACCATGCCTTTTCAACAGATCAAAGCTCTAATATGATCCAGGATTGTGGGGGCAGCGGTGGACCATTTGGAGGGACAGGCCAGGAAGAACACAAGACACACACACGGGCGCCGGGACACACATGCAATGCGCACACCCAAACATTGCCCGAGCATGCATGCAATTTCTTCACCCTCGGTTCCCCAGCGCAGTTCCAAAGGACGCTGTTGGTGGGTGGCCTTTGTCTGGAGCAGAAAAGGGGATGAGATACTTGCCCATCATCTCTCCTAATTAGTAGCGGAGCCTGGCAGATGGCGAAGGTCCTTGGAGCATCTGCCCCTCATTACGGCCGAGCCCCCTCCCCTTTAATGGGACACCACTTAGAATGGAAGAAGGAAGGACTTTGGGGAGAAAACAGAAACAGGTTCCGGGGGGGGGAGCGGCTCTGGGGTGGGCTGCTCCTCCCCACAGGAAGTGGGGAGGCTGTTCAGCATGCTGGGATGAGCTTGTGGCAGCAGCTGGCTGCCATTCAAGGCCGGTGGCTCTGGGAACGATGCTGGTGTCAATGGCTGTGCGAAGCAAGGGCTGACTTAGCAGGAGGGCATTTGGGGTGGGTGCCCTCTAAAGTGGCTCTCTTTGGAGCCCAGAACCGCCTCCTAGCTTTCAGCAACAAGGGAAGACGAAGTGGGTTCTGCAACAGGGTTGCAGGATGGAGAGCTTCCATTCAGAATTATCCCCGAGAACAGCCTGGAGGAGATTTTTGTGGCCATTGAGGACGCTCTGTTCTCCATGGGCTGTTTGGGGAGTTCTTCTTCTCCCTGGGATTTTTAAAGAAAGAAATGTCACAGGTACTTCTGAAAACTCTGAAGCTCCTCCTGAGCAGTGTCAGAAACTCAGATATATAAGATAATCACCAAATGGCACCTTCAACCCAGGTTGTGGTCATCTAGGCACCCTACTGGCACAACACATCAAATAAAACAATTCAGAACAAAACAGATTCAAGCTTCAAGGGAAATCACTCGGATCCTTTAAGTGACATCGTGCTTTCCACATATTTATTTCGTAAAACATATACAGTGGTACCTCTGGCTACGTACTTAATTCGTTCTGGAGGTCCGTTCTTAACCTGAAACTGTTCTTAACCTGAAGCACCACTTTAGCTAATGGGGCCTCCTGTTGCTGCTGCGCTGCCGGAGCACGATTTCTGTTCTCATCCTGAAGCAAAGTTCTTAACCCAAGGTAATATTTCTGGGTTAGTGGAGTCTGTAACCTGAAGCAGATGTAACCCGAGGTACCACTGTACACCACTCGATTGTAAACAAACAACAACCCCAGCAATCTCAGTGATTCGCAAAGAGAATGAAACAATAAAATTATCAGTAAATATAGTTCAGAGCAACCATTTAAAACATTTTTTTTAAAAAAGCAGCAGGAGACTAGAAACAGATTAAAACTTGCACCACAATTCCATATCTCTGGGTTTATGGGAGTTTGTGGGCGCTGCTTGCAGTTTCTGGTTGAGAGGAAAGTGTTAACTGGAAGTTTGGCTTTCCTTCCTGGCTGGCTGTTGGGGGTTGCTGCACTAAGGCACCTTCTCCTGTGTGAGCCCCTGAGGCGGAAAGCCTTGGCTGCCGTTCCTGTCTGAGTCCATTTGCCAGATGTTCACCTTCCTCTGCCCCCGCCCTTCCCTCCCCAGCGCTTCCTGTGTGGAGCAGGGCTCTTCCCAAAGCGGCTCCTTTCCTCTCCCCGCTTCCCATCCAGCCTTCCTCTGCTCCTCGGGTCCCCATGACGCAGAGGGTGTTGCACGCTTCTCCCTCTTTCCGCACCAGCCGGTTTCCAGAGCATGACTCTGCAACCGCCTAGCCCCTTTCCCCTGAAGCTACAGGGGAGCACATCCAGGAATACACCTCGGTCCTTTTGCAAAATGTGGGAGGTGAGTCTTAGAATCAGAATTGCAGAGTTAGAAGGGACCTCCAAGAATGTCAGCTCAAGCATCCATGACAGATGGCCATCTAACCTCTGCTTAAAAACCTCCAAGGAAGGGGAGCCACAACCTCCCAAAGGGAGTCTGCTCTATTGTCAGAAAGCTCTTTGTGATATTGAGCCAAAATCTCCTATCTTGTCATTGGAAGCTATTGGTTTGAGTCCTACCCTCCAGAGCAGGAGAAAACAAGTTTATTCCATCTGTGACAGCCCTTAAGATCTTTGAAGATGGCTCTCGTATCATCTCTCCATCTTCTTTTATCCAGGCTACACAAACACAACATATCCAGCTCCTTCAACCATTCCTCATCAGGCATGGTTTCCAGGCCCGTAATCATCTTGTTCATCCTCCTCTGCAAACCTTCCAGCTCATCAACGTCCTTCTTAAATTGTGGTGCCCAGAAGTGGACACAGTATCCCAGGTGTGGTTTGACTAGATTCGAGTGGTGCCCTGACTTCCCTTGACCTGGACACTAGACTTCTCTTGTTGCAGCCTAGAATAGCATCAGCTTTTTTGGCTGCTGCATCACACTGTGGACTCATGTTCAGTTTGTGGTCCACCCAGACCCCCAGATCATTTTCACTAGTAAGGCAGGTGTCCCCCATCTTGTATCTGTGTAGCTGTTTCTTCCTGGCTTACATTTTGTCTGGCGTCAGGTTGCCCAAGACCTCGATTCTATGCTGAGCAGATGGAAGCTACAAGAACAGCCCTGCAGCAGGATCAGACCACTGACGCAGCATCCTGTCCCCACCCCTGCCATGGCCAGCTGGGTGCCCCAAGGCAGCCCCAAGGCAAGGCAGCAAGAACTGCTGGGTTTCCCATAATAGGCACCTGGCTAGATGGGTCATTGGCCTGATCCTGTAGCCAGGTTCATATGTTCCCATATGTTCAGGAGCATGCTAGCTCTGAACAGGGGAGGTTCCTTTTAGTCTAGGGTGACATTGGCACCCAACTTTCTCTTCCATGACTTAGCCCTGCATTGGAAGCCGCCTGAGCCAGCACCCGTCTTCCATCTCATGTGCCAGTGAGTTTGCTTAATTTTGGGGGGCTGCTTGTCAGCTGGATGGCCCCAAACTCCTCCATTTGGCTACTCTAAGAGGCAAGCAGGCACAGACTACTTGCTTGCTCTGGGGACCTTGCTTGAGCAAGACGGCAGGACTGTGGCTTGGACGAGGAAGGCGGGAACAGAGGCCTCCAGAGTCTGTTGGACTCGAGAGCCCATCATCCCTAGCTTGTGTGGTCAAGGGTGATGGGCATTGTAGTTCAGTTTGCTAGAAATTACAGGAAGGGGAGAGTACTCTTGTGTCCGAATCCTACTTGCTACTTTGCCATAGTTCAGCCACTTAGAGGTCAAGATGCTGGACTAGGTGGGCCATGGGCCTGATCCTGCAGGCTCTTACGATGTTGTGGATATCTAGAGAGCACATGTTCCACATCCTTGACCTATGAAGGGTGGCTGTGTGAGCTGTGTGTCTTAAAAAGCTTTGCCTCTTAAAAGCGTGGGATGGGGAAAGCGCTGTGTGTGTGTGTGTGTGTGTGTGTGTGTGTGTTGAAAATCACAATGTGCCCAACTTGGACTAGAACCCCATTTCCCGCCGCTGCTGTTCTCCCAGCTCCTGGGGTGCAGCAGGTGGCAAGCAGGCCACAAGCTGTTGTCCGGTTAATTTCGGCTGAGCTGCAAATCTGGGAATGAGCCTTGTGAATTATCATATTATCCACCTGATCGCACAGCTGGCTCATGCTGGCATTGGTGGAGATGCCAGCCCTGCGGGGGCCGCCAACACTCTTGATGAGGGTGAACTTAGCTGGAATGCGAGGCCTTGGGAAAAGGGGGAAGCAGCCGGCTTCGCTTGAGGACCTGGGGGCTGGCAGTCCCAGGAGAATCGCTTGGAATTTTCTCAGAATTGCAGTTGCTTCTACATAGTTACCAGCAAAGTAGTCTGTCTTGGGAGCCTTTGGTGAAACAAAAGATTTCTGAAAGTGCAAGTTTTCAATGCCAGCTGGATCAAATCTTTGTGTAGGTCAGGCTTCCTCAACCTCGGCCCTCCAGATGTTTTGAGACTACAATTCCCATCGTCCCTGCTAGCTAGGGATCATGGGAGTTGTAGGTTGTTGATGCTCTCAAATAACTCTTAATAGGTTCACGAGGAAGGACTTCTTGTGAAGATGTGCTTTCCCAGGTGAGGCTCACCCAGTGCACTCCAGGTGTGATGATCTCTGCATTTCCCCCAAATCCCGGAAACCTGACTGCGTGATTTGTGCATGTGATGGGAGTGGGCGCCCCTGTCTCCAGGGAAGGCCAGAGATCCCTCTCCTAATGTTGTTCTAGACTTGGTACCGTAGGCAGAGTGTTACAAACTTAGATATATAAGCTAGGCATCAAATGGCTTCTTAAACCAAGGTTACAGTTGCCAAAACAGAATGCCTAGTTTCCATTTTGGGGCCAGTCGTATCTTCCCATAAAACGTTTTGGTTCCTGAAATTCGTTCTGATTGGGCAGATAAAATTTCACAGACAGAGTTCTGCAGGATGTGCTGTTAGTGTGTGGAAACAGGCAAGATATAGATGGTGGAGATGTCAGGCATCATCCTGGCACCTGGGCATCCTCACTTGGTCGCAAGTGGCTGATAGCCAGGTGCAAAATGCACCTGGCAGATTTCGACTGCTGCATAGAAGCGTAGAGTCCAGGAGAACACCATCGTCAATTGTATTGAAAGCTACAGAGAAGCAGGAGCCAGGTAGCACTCCCGCCACCCTGCTCTCTGCAGAGGTCGTCTGTTAGGGGTGGCCAATAGCAACTCGGTCGCACAGCCAGGCCTGAACCCAGATTGGGACGGATCTAAATCATCTGTGCCACAATAATCTTTCCCCATTTGCACCTGCAAGACTGTTGCTCCAGTCCAAGGGGTCCAGAGCTGGTTTCTTCTGGAGTAGCCACACAAGGGGGGGGTCTCTTCTCGCTGTATATAAAAATGCGTGAGGTTTAAGTTCTTGCTTAATCGACTTTTGGGAACTTTGAGCAGGTCTGACTCTGGAGAGGCGGCTGAGCTTGTTTTCTCTCATATGTCATGCTTGCTTCAAGGAGTAACCAGCAGGGCTTCCTCAGCTGGGCTTGTAATTGTCCTGTTCCCCGTGGAATGCAAATGCACGGTTGCGTCCTCGTGCTCCCTCCAGGATATGATTATATGGCCCCACGGAGCCATTCCTGGCTGCCAGAGACTTGCCACGACTTGCCCCAGAGAGTTGTACTCAGGAGGAAATCTGGGGCGCCGATTCGGACCTAGGAGCAAAGCGGAGAGCTCTGAGCCCTGAGGGCTTGTTGCTCTTGCGAGACTCCTTCCATTTCTGCACAGTTCTGATCTCGCCCCTGCGGGGTTTGTTTTCTAGCCCACACTGGGGAAATCTTAGAACGGTGGCCAGGCCAGTCCAGCTCCCCTGCAATGCAAGAATCACAACCAAAGTATCCATGAGCTCTTTCTGGGTCTGCTGAAAACCCTCTGCATGTTTGTGGCATTGCATGTCAGGAAGATCTTTGAGATGCCTGTTGGTGCTGACCTTTAAAGCCCTAAACTGTGTTGGTCCAGTATACCTGAAGGAGCGTCTCCACCCCCATCGTTCTGCTCAGACACTGAGTTCCAGCTCTGAGGACCTTCTGGCAGTTCCCTCCCTTCGAGAAGCCAAGTTACAGGGAACCAGGCAGAGGGCCTTCTTGGTGGTGGCACCTGCCCTGTGGAACGCCCTCCCACCAGATGCCAAAGAGAACAACAACTACCAGACTTTTAGAAGACATCTGAAAGCAGCCCTGTTTAGGGAAGCTTTTAATGTTTGATGCATTGCTGTATTTTAATATTTTGTTGGAAGCTGCCCAGAGTGGCTGGGGAAACCCAGCCAGATGGGCGGGGTAGAAATAATAACATTATTATGCCTGCTTCTCCACGCCAGACCAATGAGATCTTGCTGCTGCTCCCATTTGAACAAAGGACACCGTCCCCAGGTGTCACTTGCTGTGCATGTGGCTTGGTCTTCGTTGGAGATGTCCAACCAGCTGATCCAGGGAGCTTGTCTTCCAATCCCTCACCTTGTTGAAAAACTCGGGACGGTCTCCTGTTGCTCCCGGAGCCCAGCTTGGAAGGTGCTGCGCCCGACTGCCAGAAGAAGCCCCACTTTGGGCCTTGAAGCTTCTTCCTTCTGCAGTTCCCATTTCTTGTGTTGACACTCGACCTTTCTTCCAGCCTCCTCCAACCTGGTGCCCTCGAGGGCAGGTGCTTGAGGAGCCATCCCCAAGAGGGGGTCCAGTCACTGAGCAAGCCTAGTCCTAGAATCAGAATTGGTTTTATTTATTTATTTTATTAACATATAAAACACATACATATACAGTTACACAATACACGTACACAACACACTACGTAATTTTCATAACATGAAAGATACCTACATTATATAATACCTACCTATACTGTACATATCAACATACCTACACACCTGCCCCACACGGACACCCACCAAGTGACTTGAGTTCCAGCCGTTCTTGTTACGCTACTTTATTTTTCCAACTAGCTTAAACGCATTTTATTATTTCTTTAATCTCTTCTTTTATCTTAACTTTACTCTCCTTTCACTCTAATCATTTTCTGGATTCACTCAATATCTGTCAGAAATTCTACTTTTCCCACATAAATTTTGATGTATTCCTTAAAGATAGCCCACTCCTTATTCACTTTTTGTACCAGATCTCCTCTTATCCTCCCTGTTAGTTCGGCAATATGGAAGTATTCCATCATTTTAGATTACCAGTCTGTTTTACTTGGGACGCTGCTGCTTTTCCAATTTCTGGCAATCAATAACCTTGCAGTCGTAATTGCATACATAAATATTGCTCTGACCGTTCTTTTTATCTCCTCTGACATGATACCTAGGAGAAAGGATTCTGGTTTTTTTTTCAAATGAAAACCTAAACATCTTTTTTCAGTTCATTATAGATATTTTCCCAGAATCCCACTATCTTTTTGCACTCCCACCACATATGTAGAAAGGTTCCTGCCCCGTTGTTGCATCTCCAACATACATCACTACAGTTTTTGTTACAGAATTGTACAGAATTGTAGTGTTGGAAGGGAACCCCTAGGGCCATCTAGTCCACACACACACACACACACACACACACACACACACCCGTGATGTGTGCCATTTGCACAGGAGGGCGATCCAGCTGCTGTGGTCTCATCCGGCAGGGATGCTCTTAACAGATATTTGGGGCAGAGCAGCTGGATCCTCAGCCCTTCCCTCCGGGATCTGGCCCAATATGGTTTCTGGTTTGGAATTCCTGTGTCGCTGTGAATACGGCCGACAAACATCCTGCGCTGCGGGGGGAGACCAGAGGACCCTGTGGCCGTTAGATGCTCCAGCCTGCCCCTTCTCTGCAAGTCTCCCTTCCCACAACTTCCTTCAGCCCTTTCAGGAACTGGTAAAGACAAGTTAAGTGTCTTCTCTCTCCCTTTTCTTAATTGCCGCTCTTGCGTGGATACCAGATGGGAAATCACCCGACTTCTCTGGCGGCTCTGCCTGACCTTGGCAAGACGGGTAATTAAAAGTCTGACTCTGCCGTTATCGGCAGATGCGCTCCAACTTGGAGAGGCATCACAGGGAAATAAAAACAATGCTCTTCGGGCTCTGGAGGAGGTCTGTAGGGGAAGAGGGCTGCAGGCTGAGTCCCCAGAAACTGCAGGCAAGGGGGAGGGGTGTCCCCTTGCCCCCCAAAACGGTGGAGAGAGCCGCTGCCAGTCTCTAGGCAATACTATTTATCAATTATTATTTTTATTTGTTGCATTATTCTATCCCACCTTTCCTTCTAAGGAGCTCAAGGTGCAGTACCTGCTTCTCCCCCTCCTCATTTCCCCCCCACAACAACCCTGCGAGGTAGATTTGGCTGAGAGGCAGCAACCCAGCTACCAAGGTCATACCCGGTGAGCTTTGTGACTGAGCAGGGATTCGAACTCTGGTCTCTCGCAGGTCCCAGTCCCAACACTCTAACCACTACACCACGCTGCTATATAGGGCAAAGATCTGACACCTCCCTGTGTACATTTTTTAAAAAACCTTTACATTTCCTCGGAGGAACCACCCGCAACCCCAAGAAAACGCCACACATTTATATTAACTAGTGAATCACTTAAGAGGAACGTGTTTTGCAGATGTGCACTGTTGTGGCGTGCTAGAAAGGGAGCACAGCCTTTTGGAAGTTGTTAGGAAACTTTGGCAGATCACGGCTGAAACAGCTGCTTAGGCATGAATCTCCCTTTGTCTGGGGGGCAGAAGCATTGAAGCCGCTCTGGCTGGCAGCTGGAGAGACCCCCGAGGAACCTCTCGCTTTTCAGACTCCATTGAGGAAGAATGGCTAGTTGGGAAAGGCGAGAAAGAAACGGACATGGCAAATATAATAGCCAGCCCTTCATTGCAGGCAGGAGCCTCATCTGCTGCAGCAGCACAGAATGTGGCTCGGGCTGTGTCAATGTGACTTTAATTTTCCCGTCTTAGAAGTGGCTTTATGTCAACAACAACAACAACAACAACATTTTTAAATTATTTATACCCTGCCCATCTGGCTGGGTTTCCCCAGCCACTCTGGGCGGCTCCTAACAGATTAAAAACAGAATAAAACATCAAACATGAAAAACTTCCCTAAACAGGGCTGCCTTCAGATGTCTTCTAAAAGTCAGATAGTTGTTTATTTCCTTGACATCTGCTGGGAGGGCATTCCACAGGGTGGGCACCACCACCGAGAAGGCCCTCTGCCTGGGCTTTCCATCACCCGCTCCCCGGCCATTTTTGCCCGCAGGTGCCAGGAACTGAACCAGGGGCCTTTCTGTATGAAGTGTGAGCTAGTGTTGCCCCCCCCCCCCAGTTAAGGTTTCTGCTTTTGTTAAAACCAAGCTTCTAGTCCTCATGGTATGTCTGAAAGGCATTGAGCAGCACCTACACTGGAAGCTGGAACAGTCAGATATTTGGGATGTGGTGCCTCTGCCCTTCTGTGACAAGTGAAATAAGAAATAATTTGCAGATGTTCCTAAATGTATAAGAGCCTCAGAATCCGATGCTTCTCAGCATGAATTTCTTGAAGTGTCCGATGCACCCAGAGCGGGGAGGAGCTGGCGTGTCAAGGCAGGCAGCTGTCTTTCTGGTGCTCCAAAGGCAGCGACAGGAAATGCGCCTCCCGTCCTCATGGAAAGGTGGATGGTGCAAACACAGGCTGGAGGTGCTGCAAAACGCCTGATGTGCAAAATTGGTTTGCCAGGGCAAGGAAGGAAGGAAGGGAGCAAAGCTGTATGGACAATTGGGATGCTGTTGTGTAAGGGAAATGGAGGAGAAACTCGGGAGCGAGTGTTTCTTCTTAATTGTGTTTTATATCGTTATTAAATTTGTATACCACCCCGTACCCATAGATCTTGGGGTGGTTCACAATGTAAAATTACAATTTGAAGAAGACAAAGTACAAGGTGTGACCGGAAGTCAGGCAGTGAGAAATGTTCGAACGTACAATTGGCAGCGGAAACCCACGAAATGCTCACAGTTGTGTGGGGAGATGAAGCTGTAACTCGAAAGGCCGTGTGTCCGTGGTTTAAGTGTTTCTGTGAAGGGTGGCAAACCATCGAAGATGACCCTCCATCTGACGAGCAGAACGGTGGCAAATGTTGACAGAGTTTCTGAGTTATTGATGCGGGATCGGCATTTGTCCATCTGAATGATAGCGGAAGAAATTCATATTCCGCGTGAAATCATTACTGACGTTACTGAGTTGTCCTACCCTCCATAGTTTCCCAATCTGGCCCCACCAGATTTCTTTTCCAAAACTGAAATCAGCACTGAAAGGGCACAGATTTTTCCAACATTTCACACATCCAAGCTGCTGTGATGAGGGAACTGAAAGCAGTATGAAAAGAGGTTCCAACAGTTCTACAAACGTTGTCAACGGTGCATTGTATCAGAGGGGGCCTGCTTTGAAGGCCTGTAAGGGACCCGGGTGGCCCTGTGGTCTAAACCACTGAGCCTAGGGATTGCTGATCAGAAGGTCGGTGGTTCGAATCCCCGCAATGGGGTGAGCTCCCGTTGCTCAGTCCCTGCTCCTGCCAACCTAGCAGTTCGAAAGCACATCAAAGTGCAAGTAGATAAATAGGTACCATTCCGGCGGGAAGGTAAAACGTCATTTCCATGCACTGCTGTGGTTCGCCAGAAGCGGCTTAGTCATGCTGGCCACATGACCCAGAAAAACTGTCTGCGGAAGTGGACAAACGCCGGCTCCCTCGGCCTGTAAAGCGAGACGAGCGCCACAACCCCAGAGTAGTCCGCAACTGGACCTAATGGTCAGGGGTCCCTTTACCTTTACCTAAGGCATGTATGTTCGAATATTTCTCACTGTCTGATTTCTATGACCATTCACCGAACTTTCTGGTCACACCTTGTACATAATAAAAATAAGAACAAAAACACCACCAGGCTTAGGTTTGCCTGCTGGCAAAATCCTGGGGTTTGAGGCAGCTGGGCTGCATTAGCCATGAAGCTAAGCCTTCAAAGAACCCTGCAGGATAAGGTCCATCTAGTCCAGCCTCCTGTCCTCCCAGTGGCCAGCCAGATGCCCCCAAAGGGAAGCAAACTTGCTCTCTCTGCTATTCTAAGGTAGACTGGCCCTGTCCATGGAGGTTCTGCATAGGAATCATAAGGAATTTAGAGGAGCCCTGCAGCAGCTGGAGCAGGCCAAAGTGGGGTGGGGGAAGCCGGCAGTGCAGACTTGCTGGTCCATGGAAGGCCGGCAAGCCAGCAGAGTCGGGTTTTTGCCTGATTTTTTGACCCTCCTGCACAGTTTCAAGTTTCGGCCTCCTTCGAAAGAAGGCTCGCTGCAGTTCTGGCAGCATTCCTTTCCAATGAATCCATGTAACCCAACTCCCCGGCTGGCTTTTGGGGCAGGGGCTCGGGAAATTCTTGGCGAGTCCCGAAGCCTTTCTCTCTGCCGCCCCACTCCTGAGTCCTATTTCTCAGCTACTCACTAAAGTGGCGCATCCCTTAAAATCTTGGTTGCAAAAACTTCTTCCCTAAACAGCACTAAACGGAAAAATCTTTAGTGCCTTTTTCCGTCCTATCTATTGCTAGGGAAATTGTTTTTACCAATAATGATATTCATGGCATTCATATCCCTCCTTTTTCTCCCCAAAGAGCTATAGGCAGTATAAAGAGGAGAATGTCATTTTCAATGGTGAAAATGGGAAGCCGTTCGAAAATGGAAACAATTGATTCCGGGTTTTTGGCATTCGGGTCCCGAAATGATCGGCTTCCAAGATGCTCGAAAAATGAGGTTCCACTGTACCTGGGCAGGGTTGCAAAGCAGTTCATAAGGAGGCGAGCCAAAGGTTTAGGCTGGAGGATTTGTGAGTGGCCCAGGGCCTTCCCCCTGGCCGGCCAGCCAGCCCCCACCAAGGCCTCAGGGGTGTCTGCCTTGACTATGGAGTTGGGAGCAAGGAATTGCAGTCTGTTCTTCTGTAGGGAGAGTGAAGAGGGAGTTTTCAGGCCCTTTGCCTAGGCGAGGGTCCCTCTGAAAGTCTTTGGGTCTCTGCTCTGGCAGATATAAAACGAGGCAGAAATATACGCTCAAAGCACTTAGCAATTCTGTGAACCCTTGGTCATTGAAGGGAGCTGCCAGGCCTGTGGTCTACTGAGCTCTCTGCAGATATATTTGCAAAAAAAAAAAAAAAAAAAAAAGGTTCACTTGCGCTTTTGTTTTCTCAGAGGCTATGTGACCGTCCTAGAGTAAAGTGTGTGTGTGTGTGTGTGTGTGTGTGTGTGTGTGGAACAACACAATGCCAGTTGTCTGAGAATCTGGCATCTCTGGGTGGTACCGGCTTGGTGGACAAATGGCCATATGCCAAATTGGTCTATGGGATGACCAGTATGACAGGCAGTAAATAAAAACCTTGAAAGGAGCAGAAAAATAAACGATCTTCTTGCATGTGGGTGAACATCGGAAGCTGCTCTGCCTAGCTCCGTGTTTTCTCTGCCAAGGAGGTGCAGCAGAGGGGCTTCTGGATTATGTTGCACTACAACTTCCATCAGGCCTAGCGGCCAGCATGACCAACGGTCAGGGCTGATGATAGGAGTTGCAGTCCATATGGACGGCCGCCGGGTCCCCAGCCCTGGTCTCCCATGGTGGGCTGGTTTTGGGAAGAGAGTCTTCCGCAGCCCTACCTGGAGACACCAGGGCTGCTTGCAGGCAGACGCTCAGCCCAGCCATAGCAGCTTTGCCGCTTCATACAAACCAATAGTCAAGGATGGAGACTTGTTGAGTCAGTGATATTGTCCTCCTCTTCTCTTGCTGGAACAGAGAGGAGCAACCTTCCCATTCCTTAAAGCTGCCTCTTATTCCCAAGGCAACCCAGCAGCTGCCTTTGTGCTGTGGAAACGGCTCAGGTCTTCTCCCCCCCCCCTCCATTGCAGCTGTCTTCCCTTTCCCAAAGCTGTTCTTGGCCGCCTCTCTCCTGCATCCCAGATTGTCCCCAGAAGGGAGATCTCCTTACTCCCCTCTCCTTCCCCCTTAGATGAGCCTGCTAGGTCAGGCCAGGGGCCCATCTAATCCAGCCTCCCCTTCTCTCAGGGGCCAACCAGATGCTATTTAGGAAACCCACAAGGCAGGTTTTGAGCGCATGAGCAGCGCACTCTCCTCCTGGGGTTTTCACAACTGAGATTCAGAAGCATTGCTTCCTCCAGCTGTGGAGCCAGGGCAGAGATATCCTGGCCAGTAGCCATCAATCGCCCTCTCATCCTCCATGCATTTGTCTAATCTTCTTCTAAAGCCATCCAAGTTGGTGTCCATCATGTGGGAGGGACTTCCACAGTCTAACTCTGCACTGCATGAAGAAGGACTTTATCAGCCCTGAAGCTTTGTTGGGTGTCCCCGAGTTAGAGTGTTAGGAGGGAGGGAGGGAGGGAGGGGGGAAAATATCACTTTCTCCATGCCGTGCATCAGTGTACAGTCATACCTCAGGTTACAGACGCTTCAGGTTGCGTTTTTTCGGGGTGTGGACCGCCGAAACCCAGAAGTACCAGAACGGGTTACTTCTGGGTTTTGGCGGTCACACATGCGCAGAAGCACTAAAATTGCACTTTGCACATGTGCAGAAGTGCTGAATCGCAACCCACGGGTTGCAAACGTGTGCCCTGCACGGATCACGTTCACAACCCGAGTGCCCACTGTATAAAGTTCTTCCATGTCACCCCATCCTTGCCTTTTCTCTAAATTATAAAATGCTTCAAATTTCACAGGGAATTTGCCAGCAGGGGCACTTAGGAAATATTCAGCCATTCACCTGATTGGTGAAGCAAAATGATTGGAATCTGGCCATGGTTTTTAATATGATTTGCAAAAAATGGGCCCCTCCTGGCCATGACGGCATTTTCAGTTTTGAGAAATCTCTCTGCTGTGCCCCAGGCTTCTAGCCATGTGCCTTTTAGAAAGACAAGCCCCTTTGCTGCCCCCTCGCTTCAGAAGGCAAGCTCAGGCGCATCTGCCTTAAGGGGCCGGGGGTCCCCATCTCAGAAGAACTTTGCCGTGGCCTCAACCGCAGACCTCCCTGAGCGAGCCTTGCAAATAGGAACTAGCTGCAAGCGTGAGGGGGGCTGGGGGGGTGGGTTAGGCACCCTGCTAGGGCGAAACATGTTTCTTTTCTGAATTGATAGTAATTATTCCCAAATTTGCACCTCTTATGTGCAAATTAGAAGATGCGAATCTGTTTGCTCTTTTTGTCTAAGTGGCCACCCAGTGAAATCTAGGGACATAATTCTCCTGGCTTTGCTGGCAGAGAGATGCAGAGCAGATGACCAGCTTTGCCCAGGTGGCGTCCAAAGGGAGGCTTTTGTTTCCTTCCCCATCTCTGCAATGGGCATCGTTTTCAGCAGTGATGCTTTTTTGGAAGCCCTTTTGGAAAAAGCTCCCCCGGTCCGGGTTGCGTGGAGCCCCTGACAGTGCAGTCTCCTCGACCCCCACATCCCATTTACATGAGACACCCGGCAGAACCAGCCTCCCCCCCTCCCTTCTACATGACTTCTGCATTCTTTGACTGGCCTATTCAGCTTGGAAATTCCAGCTCCCAGATGTGAATGAGCCCCAGCTGTGGAGAGGAACTTGAAAGGCAGCTTGGGGCTGCCTTGGGGGATGGGAGAGGAGCTCGGGTCCACAGGATGGGGGCCCACATGCAGACACAGAGGGGGGGACTGCGGTCTGTGCAGCCCCAGGGAGAGCAGATTTGGGGGGCCTCCAGCTGTTCTGGTTGAGAGTGGATTCTCCCATTTGGCAGATGAAAAGGTTCCTACGTTCTTTAGGGTTGCCAGACCTCCAGCTCTGACCTGAAGTCTGCAGGTGGGTGAGAAAGCCCTTAATAAGAATTTAAAAATCGCCAAGAAGACTGTGCATTGCAGCTTGCAAGCCTTCAGAACAGGAGCTGGCTGCAAATTCTAGCGCAGAGTCATAGATTCAGAGTTGGAAGGGCCCCTTTATCACCTAGTCTAACCCAGGCACCCCCAACCTTCAGCCCTCCAGATGTTTTGGACTACAATTCCCATCATCCCTGACCACTGGTCCTGTTAGCTCGGGATTATGGGAGTTGTAGGCCAAAACATCTGGAGGGCCGCAGGTTGGGGATACCTGGTCTAACCCCTTGCAATGCAGGAATCGCAACACTCAGCAAGATCTGTGCTCCTCTGCTTCCTTCTCCCAATTAACCTCCGTCTCCAGGGTCCGTCCTGTGACATCACTTGGGGCCACTCCTAGGTATCAGGTTTGGGCCTGAAAATCTCAGGGGCTAGAATGCTCCTTACCTGGCAACCCTACACCGTAGACTCCACTTCTTTCAGGATTGCATTCTCAGCCACAAAACGGATTTTCACAGTTGCTGTCCTGTTCCGTTGCTTTCAAAATGAGGCTCGGGACTTTCAGTGACTTGTGTGAAACTTTGTGGTTTTGCTGACTTCCATGTTGAAAAATGCCAAAGCACCAGGATGGCTCCCAAATTAATTCCAGGCGTGTGTTTGTGGAGGTGTGGTGGTTCAGTGTGGGAATGATGCAAAGAACCAACGTGGCGTTTGGCCTGATGGGAATCTGTGTCACCAAGGGATGTGAGGGAACTGGATCCTGCCTTGAAAGTTCCAGGGCCAGTGGAGTCCAAGAAGGCTCCACAGCAGGGGCTGCCAGCGTGGCGCCCAGGGGCACACTGCTACCCCTGACCCTTGAACAACCCCCACCCCTTGGCCAGGTGGGGGGTTGCCTTTTTCCTCGCTCAGAAATCCCAGGGGCCCCAAGAAGGCTGGTTCCTGTGGGAGGGAGTTCCACAGTTTTAACCATGTGCTGAATTTTCCAACGCTCGTCTTCACGCCATGTGCTCTAGAACGGGGTGTTTGCATTGCAACTCTGGAAAACATGTGTGGAGGTGGAGACTTGCCCAGCTTTGGAAAGCTGTTTTATTTCTCTCTCTCTCTTTCTGTTTCTTTTGCTTTTTTTGGAGCCTGCATCTGCTGACGAAGCAAATTTTGCCTTGGCTTCCTCTCTCCTGGGAGCCCTGCTTGTTATGTCTAGCTCTCGCAGCAAACAAGAACCTCCAAGGCTACTCCTGACTGTGCCAAGGACTTGAATTTTTGGAAAGCCAGAGTTAGCTGCTGCCTGAAGTCCCACGCTCTGGGATGGGGCCCCTCTAGGCCGGGGTCTTCATTTTTATGTCTCTCTTGATTTCGAGGCCCCTGGAGCTCCCAGACCAGGTCTTCTCTGAGTCAGCTTGGCTGCAAACACAGCCCAAAGTGGGTGGTAAGGGAACGTTGAAAATAACGGCTGAGGTTTCATTTTGCAAGGCATCCTTAAGGCGGCTCCAGGCTCCTCTGAAATCCTCTTTACAGCAAGCTATAGTTGCGCCTGGGTGTACCACAATTCAGAAGCAAGTGTGCACAGTTCTACTTAGTACATGAAGCAGAGTACAGGGATCTGGGCCACCCAATATGTTTCATGGTTGACGGACGCCATTTCTCTCTTTCTTTCTGTCTTACTCCCTTCCCTCCTTTCTTAGGAATGGACCTTTCTGCCAATCAGGACGAGGAGAGCGATCAGGAAACCTTCCAACTGGAAATCAACAAAGATACTAAGAAATGCACCTTCCGGACCTATACTGGGAAATACTGGACCCTGACCTCCAATGGGGGGGTGCAATCCACTGCCTCCACTAAGTGAGTTCTCTTTTAGGCAAATGTGTCTGAATGAGCTTTTGGGGCATCCTTGTCATCCTGTAAATAGTTTAGAATAAGAGATTTTTCGGGGGTTTTAAAGGTTGCTGGTTTTTTTATTTAACTTATCGAGTGCCATAATTTCTACACCCCATTTCTTTTTAAAAAAGAAAATAAATTGTAGTGGTGAACAACACAAAATCAACCACAACATTATGTCAATAAAACAAATACGGGATGCATCATAAATCCATAGAGGAGAGTAGGGCATCAACAGAACTGGATCACTCTTCCAGGAAAGACGGAGTGAGCAGGTGAATTTCAAGCAATACGGTAGGTTCCTGTCTGGTGTTTGCTGGAAGCGCATTCGAAGGAGGCGGGTGCCACCACACTAAAAGCCCTGGTCTCAATGAGCATAAGACAAACCATGGGATGAGGAGAGCCTTTGAATTCAATCCCTTTCCCAGTTTATGAATAGGGAATGTGGGTCTCTCTCTCTCTCTCTCTCTCTCTCTCTCACACACACACACACACACACACACAGTGTCTTGTGGCACCTTAGAGAATTATCATCCTTATGGCATAATCTTTTCTTGATTACAGTCTACTTAATCAAATGCAAGTAAACAAAAGCAAAGTCCATGAAAGCTTATGTTAGTATTTGAAGATGCCACAAAACTCTCTTGCTGCTGTCGCTGCAAGAGACTAATGAGGGATACCTCTCTGGAAAGAGAAATCTAAGCTTCCTTGAAATTGTCACCTGAGTCTGAAAACCTGATCACCAGGGTGGCTTGTAAAATTCCAGCTGCTGCCATACAATGCTGTCATGCCCGTGTGCCAGCCAACCACTTGCTTTCCTCTGTGTGGATCGAGGCCACACAAAGCGCAGGGGGCCCCACTTCTCCCTGTGGGAATGTTCAGGGAGAGGATATATTGTTTATTAATATCCTTCCTAACTTGCGCTAGCAAGTTCCTTTACTTAGAGTTTTACTTTGCCCTTTTCAACGCATGGCGGGTAGCTGGTTGCAGGCTCGTGTAAGCTTCTCACTATTAGGTTCCTAGTAAGTTCCCTTATATCTCTCTTAAAATAAACACGCCACAATCTTGTGTAAAGTATATAAAAGATTTTACTCACATCAGATCATAGTTGGATCCCTGAAGGCAGACTTAGTTACAAAGTATATCCATGTGGATCTATCCCATGTGGGGATAATCCCAGTGCATCTCTAGCTAAAAAGCTGCTCCAATGACGAGGAAGTCAAAGAGAGAGATAGTTCTGCTTGCCTTGTCCCTTTTCTTACCTGGGCAGGTAAGGTCAAGCCCACCTCTAGTCACATGCAAGGGGAAGGATGCTCCAGGCCAGGAGGAAACAGGAAGTTTTCGACTGGCTGGACCAAACATTCCCCCGCATCTCCACTCTAGGAAAACAAGTAGTACTTGACTGCTACTTATATATGACATCCCACACTCCCTGCATGGAAAGCGAACCCCAGAGCAGCTGAGTCAGGGGCTCCAAGCTGTGCGCGTACCCTTCCCCACCCCAAAAGAATAAAACCTTAATGGCCGGGCTGTTGCTTCTCACGCTCATGCGCTCTCTCTGCCACAGCAGGAATGCCAACTGCTACTTTGACATCGAGTGGTGCGATCGGCGCATCACCCTGAAAGCGGCAAATGGCAAATACGTCACAGCAAAGAAGAACGGGCAGCTGGCCGCCACGGTGGAGACAGCTAGTAAGGATTCTTTGGCTTTGGAAGTGGGGGGAGTTGGGGGGGGGACTTAGATCCATGGGATGCCCAGGGTGCGTGACGGACAAGACCTTATTGCCCTAGACCAGAGATGGGGAGCCTGCAGGACTCCTCCAAGTGAGGCTGGATCCCTGGCCCCCCCCCCATCATCCCTGACCATTCACCCATTCCCAATTCCTATATAAGAATCCAATGTCTCTATTCAGACCAGGTCTCTCCACGGTTTTAAGTTTGGTAATAAGTTGCAATACCTGGAGCCGAGGGGGTTGGGGGCCCAGCAGCAAGAGCCCCCACCTACAGGTGCCCCTCCCCTGCCTCAAACCACAGTCCTTTGATGCAGATGAGGTTCACCATCAGCCTTGCATGCTCTCCCTGAAAAGCTACAACCTCTGCCATCTTCTGGCTGAGTATTGCTATTTTTAAAAAGCTTGTATCAATCAAGCCTGCAATAAACCCAGATGCCAACTTTACTGCCACATACACCCGGATGCGGGTGGCACTGTGGGTTAAACCACAGAGCCTAGGGCTTGCCGATCAGAAGGTCGGCGGTTCGAATCCCCGCAACGGGGTGAGCTCCTGTTGCTCGGTCCCTGCTCCTGCCAGCCTAGCAGTTTGAAAGCAAGTGCAAGTAGATAAATAGGTACTGCTCCGGCGGGAAGGTAAACGGCGTTTCCATGCGCTGCTCTGGTTTCGCCAGAAGCGGCTTAGTCATGCTGGCCATATGACCCGGAAGCTGTACGCCAACTCCCTCGGCCAATAAAGCGAGATGAGCGCCGCAACCCCAGAGTCGGCCACGACTGGGCCTAATGGTCAGGGGTCCCTTTACCTTTACACCCGGACAACACCATTACTGGCCCCAACAACATCAAACATACCATTTCAGGACTATTTAATTGCTCATCTTCTAACATTGTGCATGCCATCAAATGCCAACAGTGCCCTTCAGCTCTCTCTATTGGACAAACAGGCCCAACCCTACGCCAAAGGATAAATGGACATAAATCTGACATCAGGAATCACTAGACAGAGAAACCAGTAGGAGAACACTTCAATCTCCCAGGACATTCTGTACAAGATCTCAAAGCAGCTGTCTTATTACAAAAGAATTTCAGAAATAGACTGGAAAGAGAAGTTGCTGAATTGCAGCTTATTACCAAACTTAAAACCATGGAGAGACCTGGTCTGAATAGAGACATTGGATTCTTATCTCATTATACATGATTAAGCTGTTTTTAGCCATCTCACCCCTTGCTTTTTCCTGTAAGACCAATTGCAGTCGTTAACAGTCGTCAACAGGTTTACCACACCTATCAGCCAATCACTCATTCCCACCACCCTTCTGAGTAATACCCCTCCCCAACCTCCCACTATATATAAGGGTCCGGTGACTTCTGTTTCAGTGTATCTGAAGAAGAGTGCATGCACACAAAAGCTCAGACCAAGAACAAACTTAGCTGCTCTCTAAGGTGCTGCTGGAAGGAATTATTTTTATTTTGTATCAATCAGATCTTTAATACTGTCCTAGACTTGCATAAGTAGAGGGGGGTGGTACAATCATTTAGAATCTGTAAAACGTTTTGGAAAGCTTAAAAGTATTAAAACAGAAGGTATATCTAAAAGACTATAAGAATCTGAAAGAAGGGTTAGGAACATTAAACGGATATGAAAGAGGATAAAAGATTAGTATATAAAAGACTACAACTATCAATTTAGAGAGCACTCTGATGTGAGTGTTCATTAAATCTAGTTTGTGGCACAGGTCATCATCCGTCAGATCTTGAGCGCTGCTTTGCAGAATCCAGAAACGTATGTTGTAGCAGGATTGGTATCTGACAGCAAGCAGGGAGATATAAAATTGTCCTGTGCACCCTAGGTACTTACGAGTCATGGGGAGATGAGGCCAATACGAATACGAAAAGCTTGTATACAGTGGATGCTCGGGTTGCGAACATGAACCGTGCGGGATGCACATATGCAACCCGTAGCGTTCGCAACCCGCGTCTGCGAGTCTGCACATGTGCGACCGCTGGAACCCGGAAGTAACCCGTTCCGGTACTTCTGGGTTTCGATGCTTCATAACCCGAAAAAATGCAACCTGAAGCATCTGTAACCCAAGGTATGACTGTATTTCTATCTGCAAAGGTATCGAGGCTGTGTGTGGAGATTAAAAAGCCAGAGTAAAAATGATCTCGTGATAACAGTAAGTGGGGAATTTCTGAGCAGCAGAATCGAAGGCCAGGAAATGCCCCGAGAAAGAAGAATGCCTTATTCTTTTTAATCGCTGGCAAAACTTAAGAGGGGAAGCTCTTCCCTGGCATAACTGAAGCCTGTTTTCCCGAGTGTTCTTCCTTCCTCTAAGACAGTACCAGAGTCTGACTGAGCCAAGAGCGTCCGCCTGGTCTAGGACTGATCTGGCGTGTGCAGGAGTTGGCCATCCCCAATGTGGTACTCTGCAGCCGTTTGGGGACTACAGATCCCATCAGCGCCTGCCAGCATAGCCCTGCTCCCCATCATGGCTGTTAAGGAGGGGGCTGCTGCTTAGAAGGAAGGTGACCAACCTCTGGACTTCTCTCGAAAGAGAGCCTCTGAGGGTCAAAGCGTCTGGGTAGGATCTCATGGGGAAAAGTATATTGAGTCCCCAAGCTATGCAAGGCCATGGAGGTGAAAACCGAGCGCTCAAAAGCAGTGCAATGCCCTCCGTCAAGTCTTGTTCCTGCCAGGAGCTGGGCCTCTGAATTCTGCTCCAGCTGAAGTTTCCCAACAGTCTCTATAGAGTCGTAAGGGACCCTGTGGGTCATCTAGTCCAGCCCGCCCTGCAGTGTAGAAATCGCAGCTCAAGCATCCCTGACAGAGGAGCATCCAGCCTCTGCTTAAAAACCTCCAAGGAAGGAGAGTTTGCTGCTGTCCAAGATCTTTTGCAGCCAGGAAGTCCTTCCTGCTGTTTAGTTGGAATCTCCTTGGCCTGCAATTCGAACCCGTCTCCCGGCCCATGACCCTCCTTCTGTCTTCCCTGACGGACAGGTGAGACAGAACACTTCCTCATGAAGCTGATCAACCGGCCCATCATCGTTCTGCGGGGGGAGCATGGCTTCATCGGCTGCCGGAAAGTGACAGGAACCCTGGATTCCAACCGCTCCTCCTACGACGTCTTCCAGCTGGAGTTCAACGACGGGGCCTACAACATCAAAGGTGGGGAACTCCTCCTTGGGGTGAGGGGCTTGGCTTTGGTTCTGCTAGCCCAGGGTTTCCCAAACGTGGGCCTCCAGCTGTTTGTGGACTACAATTCCCATCATCCATGTCCACTGGTCCTGCTAGCTAGGGATGATGGGAGTTGTAGTCCCCCCCAAAAAGCTAGAGACCCATGTTTGGGAAACTCTGGGCGCTAGGCAGGGCTGCATTGACGTTCCGCAAGAATGTCTTCTTTCCTTCTGAAAAGAGGAGCCACATTTCTAGCCCTCCGTGTCCCCTGAGGTACCTCTGCTACAGGCATGACCAAACTTGGCCCTCCAGCTGTTTTGGGACTACAGTTCCCATCATCCATGACCTGTTAGCTAGGGATGATGGGAGCTGTAGTCCAAAAACAGCTGGAGGGCCAAGTTTGGCCATGCCTGCTCTGGTACCATGTTGCTGGACTAAAACTCCCAGCAACCTGACCCTTGGCCCTGCTGGGCACTGGAGTTTCTCTCAGCCCCCTCTGCAGGGGGGCGGCCATGTGAGCAACCCCTGGCGCTCAGTGTTCCAGGGAGATTCTTCCTCCGCAGAGCAGCGTGACCCCTTTTCCCTTCCCCGCTTCCAGATTCCACTGGGAAGTACTGGACGGTGGGCAACGAGGCCTCCGTCTCCAGCAGCAGCGACACGCCGGTGGACTTCTTTTTCGAGTTCTGCGACTACAACAAGGTGGCCATCCGAGTGAACGGGAAATACTTGAAGGGCGACCATGCCGGAGTCCTCAAAGCCTCTGCCGACACAATCGACCCCTCCACCCTCTGGGAGTATTAAATGCACTTTAGCACTTCCCTCTCTGTGTTCCAAGCTCTCCATCCATCCACCCAGCCCTCTCCCCTCCCCTCTCTCTGTGTCTCCCCTCTTCACTTTCAGTTGCCAATTTCTCTTGTTTTTCCTGTTCGGTTGCCTCCCTTCCTAAAACAGAGAGGCTCCCTTCCCCAGCTGTCCTGCTGCTTCTCTCCCGCCGTAGAAGTTTTGGGTTGATCTTGTCTCTTTGAAACTGGAAAAATGTAATTAACCTGCAGGAAACGGTGCACTTCTTGCGGGGTGTGTGTGTGTTGCTTTGTTGGAATACCAAACTCGGTCCTCTGAATTTGAAAGGGAATAAATCCCGCTAAAGTAGATCAGCCTCTGTCGCCCCCTTTATTGGCATCTCCCCTGATGCCATTTATGTGGGGCGATTCTAGTATTGACCTAAGCCAAGAAGCTAGTTTAGCGAAGCCTCTGCTGTTTCCGCTTTCTTGGTTCAATGCTGGCCATGTGGATAAGCCTGAAAAGGGCTTCTCCCTTCTTCTGTAGCCGGTCAGGATCTGTCTGTCTCTCTTTCCTCCTTGGCTTTTTCATAAACACTTCCTTTTCCTTACTCAGGCAGAGGAGTCTTCTCCTGGCACCCCTTGTCCCTCCATGAAGTGTCCGGGGGGACAGCCAGATGGACGGTGTGTGTGGGATAAGTCTGAGCGTCAGTATAGAGACTGACTTTGGCCAGCGAGTTAAGTACAGTTAATAAGGACTAGACGCTTTGCCCACGTTTTTAAAAATTAGCGAGCTGCTTTTGGTGGACCACTGCTACGTCATTCATCTCGTCGGGGGCTGAGCTTGAGGAAGAGCTCACCCTCCGTTGCTCTTAGGTGCCCAGGGAGCATCTCTTGAGTAAAAAGGCTTGAAACAACCGCACTGACAAAGCTGTGCCACTGCCTTACTCTCCCTCTCCATGTCCCTCGGGTGCTGCAAGTTGTTCTTAGAGCCCCTTTCCTCCCCTCTTTTATATTACTGTCTTTGATATCTCGAAATAATAATAGAAGGGATCACAGCTACCTGTGAAATTACTGCCTGTCCATGACGGCATCTGATAGATGTCAAACTGCACATCTGATCTGCACCAGTCCCTCTTCCTTGCCTCCGATAGGGGGTGGGGGCCGTGAAAGACCTTTATTTTACTCCTCCGTGCCTCCCAACAAGGAGTGGATGGCCCCAGAGCCACGGACGGTGTCATTTCCCTCTTCCTAAGTGACCCTCTCCTGGCTGGGACTTTGTGTCTCAAGGGGAGTCTTATCTCAGTTGTGTTTGTGTGGGGGCAGAAGCAGAGGTTTGGGCTGAGGAAGAGGCCAGGAAAGGTGATGAAAGGGGGCAGTGACACCCATGTTGCAGAGGTCTTTGAGAAGGGGGCTCTCTACACTTTTCAACCGCTTCCTGGACTCTGTGGGGGAAGCGAGTTGCCGCTCTCAATTCACAGGAATAGACAGCCTTTTTTTAAAATTAGCAGCCTTTGCACAGTAATAGCACAGCACATTTCCTCCCCCCCTGAATATAACTGGAATCTCTGCCCTACCCCTTAAGCGTTCTTCACCAAGCGGTTTTTCAGAATTGAGGCATCACTCTCCCATCTTGGGGGCTACCTCTTCTCTGCCCCCCGCAGCCCCTCACGTGCCTCTTCCAGGGTTTCCCCCCAAGGTTGCTCTGAACCCCCTCTTGCCCCCCAGCCGATCGCTCTGCTTGTGGGGTTCCTGGGGCAACCCAAGGTGACCAAACAGCGTGTTTCTTGTCTATTTATATATGCTCTTTCCGAAGAGCCCATCTCCACTGTCTGTACTAGATTTGCAGTATTGTATAATCCATTTGTAGCATGTTGCTTAACGGTTTGGGAGTTTGGAAAAAGTCTTGTGTACCTTGGTTTGTTCTTCTGGGCTGCCTTTTTGGGGGTCCCCTCCTTTCCCTCGGCCAACCCGGGGCCCTCCAGAGGTTTGGCACCCCAGCTCCCATCTGCCACAACGTCATTCAACCACGTTGGCTGGGGCAAGTGGCCCAAAACATCTGGATGGCGCCAGCTGTGGCTCTTTGCTTGGGCAGCCTCTGCCTGTTCCAGCACCCCGATTTCTCATGCAATGCAGAGGGAGGAAAAGATTCCCTTTGTGACTGAACTCCACCTGACCATCAGCACCCGTGCAGCCACGGCTGGAGCCCGCCTGGGTTTTCCTGTTGCCAAAATTCAAAGCACCAGCCCTCCTTTTGCTCAAGGCGGGAGGACGCTACAAGCCTTAAACGTGCCATGCACCCTTTGCCACCTTCAGGGGCCTTTTCTGCACTTGGTGCTAAATTCTGAAGCAACTGGAATGATTTGCCTTACGAGGAAAGGAGGGTCACTTCTGGGGTGGCCCAGGAGCTCTGCGTGGATTTATCGGGACATTTTGGGAGTGGTGAAGTCCAGGGAATTCTCAAGGGAAACACACAGAGCTTTGGGAAAGGGGGCGGCTGCTGGGGGGCTGAGTGTCTGCCACCCCCCCCCAAATCCTTCAATACTTGCTGGCCTTCATACTTCATGCTGCACCCCCACCCCAAAACCCCTTATTTCATGGATGACTGTTTGAAACTTGTAACCCCAGCTGGCTTCTCCCATGTAACGATTTTTTAAAAGCCGAGAATCCTCCTTGCCTTTCTTCCTTGGCTGTTGTGGCTCTGAAAAAAAAACCAACTACTCACGTTCTGGTATATTTGGTTCAAGTTTTTTTTCCCTTGATATTTTTTTTTGTAAGTGCCATTTGTATAACAAGCTTCAAATGGAGAAGTGACAAAATTAAAAACCTGCATTCAAATAAGGAACAGAAATGTGTAATTTCTCTTCTTTTCCCCACCCCCCAAAAAACCCTCCTATACGTGTACACACACACACACACACACACACACACACACACACACGTTTCTGGTTTGACTAAGCACACTTCAGAAATCCTACAAAGCTAATGCTGGTCAGTACAGACCAGGGTTTCCCAAACTTGGGTCTTTTAACGGCTTTTGGATTAGAATTCCCATCACCCCTGACCCAGACTGGTTTTGCTAGCTAGGGATGATGGGAGTTGTAGTCCAACAACTGCTGGGTTAGACAGTACTGAGCGAGATGGATCCACAGCCTGGCTCTGTTTGAGACACCTTTTTCCATGGGACAAGTCTTGCTGCAATTGAAGCGCAAGTCCAAGTGCTCCATTGCCCTGGCTTTCCATTTCAGTCGGTGAACGCTGAACATGCGCAGTTCCCATTGCCTTTCTCCCTTCAGGTCCCTTAAAATAAAAATGCCAAATCCCGAGTTCCTCAAAGCCTGCGGATCACTTCCCTCATGCACAACTCATGCTATTTTGACCCCGTAAGCATAGATGTGAACTCCTAAAAACCCGAGGCAGAACATTCAGTGGGCATTGCAGACCCTACCTGTTTGTGGTTTGACTAAGCACACCTGCATGTTAAAAGGTGGACACCAAGGATCCCCATCCCAGAATGCAAGAGCCACTCCTGCAGCTGCTGCCAGGACTCCTCCAGCCCATAAGCATCCCCTGTCAGTACGCCTTTCAACCGATGCCAGGGGCTGGGCTCAATATCTGGTTCTTCCCCGACTGGGCTAGACGACTGGAGCACTTTCAGAGACCTTCCAATCCTGGAAAGCAGGTCTCAGTGCCCTGGACTCACAACTGTGCACTGTGAGCACCAGACTCAGCAGAGTATAAATAACGCAGAAGATAGCTGTGAAGTAGAACTTCTTTTATTTCTAATAGCTACTGCAAACTAAAGAACTACTGGCTTGCTCAAGTGTGTTACACCTCCCACTCAGCCATCTAGTCACTACATAGATAAGACTCTCAGGCAGGAGTGGAAGAATAGAAGAGCAGTTTCCGCCTCCTCCTTTCTCAAAACATCAGATCAGGAGATGCTTGCAATGGGAGGGGGTGAAAATATCAACATCCCCTGCCCCCAGTCTCTCTCAGGAGGAAGCGCTCAGCCCCCCTCACGTCTTTGATCCAAGAAGAACATAATTGCATGCTGGGTCAAGCCAAAGGCCCCCCCCCCCAAAGTCCATCATCCTGCTCTTAAAGGTGCCAATTTTGGAAAATCTTGAAGCAGGACCACAGCTCAATAGCCCACTCCCCTACTGCGGTTTCCAGCAACAGATATCGCCCTCATCATTGAGTAAATTGGTATACTGCTCTTCATCCACAAATCTGAGGGTGGTCTACAACATAAAATTGCAGGATTAAAACCACAAAATCCATAGCAAAAATAAAAACAACAAACCAATACTTGTCCGTCCCCCTCAAAAAAAACCCCACATTTAAAAGGGCATCAGCTGCCAATCACCCAAAGGCCTGGGAGAAGAGGAACGCTTTCACCTAGTGCCTAAAAACATACATAGTGAAGGTGCCAGCCGAAACTCCCTAGGGCCACCACAGAAAAGGCCCCGGTCTTGTATTGCCACCCTCTGGCCCTCTCATGGAGGAGGCACATGAAGAAGGGCCTCAGAAGAGGAGGATCACAGGGTCTGGCTTTAGAAGAGGATTGGACAAATTCACACAGATGACTAGCTACCATGGCTCTGCTCGGCTTCCACAGTCGGAGGCAGCGATTTTTCTGAATCCCAGGTTGCTGGAAACTGCAGGAGGGGAGAGTTGCTTTTGTGCTGTGATCCTGCTTGCGGGTTTCCCATTGGAGCGTCTGGTCAGCTATTCTGGAGGACTAGAAGGCTCACCTTGTACTATGGTGCAGCAGGTCTCCGTGCACTCACAATCTTGTACTATGGTGCAGCAAATAACAATATTCAGATTAAAGTCTTTTGTAAGACCACAGCATCCATACGCAGAGAGGAGGTTGGCCGCTGCATCTCTGCATGATTTGCTGTTCTTGATTTGCCTCCTTCCAGCCGGTGGTGGTGAGAAGCCCTAGTCTCAGCAATGGAATGGGGTGGGTCATTTAATAGCTCCTCATGCAGAAAGCAATGCTTAGCACCACAGAACCATAGCATTGCAGAGTTGGGAGGTACCCGGGGGGTCATCTAGTCCAGCCCCCTGCCATTTGGGAATCCTAACTAAATCATCCCTGATGGATGGCCATCCAGCCTCTGCTAAGAACATCTGCCTAGGAGGGAAGCCTCAGGAAAACACCAGAGAGCTGCTGGTCAGTTTCAGCAATACTGAGCTAGGTGGACCAGGGGGCAGTTCCAACACTGCAGGAATCCTGAGGAATCCCTACATTTGCCCAGTCCAGAGCGAGTATGATCAGAGCAGCCTGTTAGGAGTTATGTGTGCAGCAGCTTGTGAAAAGTGGGGGGTGGCTCCCCCAGGGCGGGGGGGGTCTCCTATAATGCTCTTCTGCAGCAGCTTTCCAGACTGCGGCCGGTGTGTGAAAATGGTTGGTCCAGAGGTGTCTGAAAATAAGAAGCTGCAGCCGGGTGCTCCAGTCCTCGTTGCCAGTAGCAATTTGCTGGAGGTTCTTTTATTTGTGGCAGAATCTGTTCTGCAGCCCGGCTCTGCTTCTCCCTGCACAGCAAGGCTTGAGGGCAAGGGGAGTGGGGTCGCCTCTCCATCCCCCTTTGGGAAAGAAGGGGCAGCCTTGCTCTGATTTGTTGTCTGAGAGAAACGGGGGGCCCTCGCCTTTGGGAGGGGAAAGCCGCCCTCCTTGCAGGCCTCCTGGCTAACAGGCATTTGGTCAGCCTGCTTTGGACAGCAGCGCTGCTGAATCTGGTTGGCCACCATGAGGACAGGAGGCTGGCTAAGTAATGGGGCTGATCCTGCAGGCTCCAGTGTTGCTAAGCAAAGCATTTGGTCCCTTTTGCTGGCAGGACTGTGAGATCCAAAGCAGTTCAGCGTTACCTGCAAATGCATGGAATGCAAGGAAACCTTGTCTCAGGGGTAGCCTTAAAACAAACTCTGCTCAAACCCAGCTGAGCTCAACAGGGCTTGCTTGAGAGTAGACAGGCTTGCCCCGCGAGTCTCCCATTGGAGAGTAATTGCTGGTTCCATAAGCAATTCCAGCCATCTCAGCTGCTGCACGAATTAACATTCATTGACGGCCCTTCCACTGGGCTGAGGCAGCCTTCCCAGATACTGCGTTTATGTCCTAAATGTGCAGCTGGACAAATGTTTTGTGCAGTGTCAGAAAAGTGCAGTGTGAAGCAAGTTTTTTTTTTGCAGTTGGGCATGTGGAGTTTCTAAGGAACTGGGCTGTGTCGATAACAGAAATAAGGTGAGGAAAAGAATGTTAAAAATGAAGATGAAGGCTGGTTCCTTTCATATCTCCCTATCCTGGCCAGGCAAGAGAGGCGGCCTTTGCCCTCTTCACCTCTCCTGTCCCCAGCACTCAGTTCATGGAGTTTCCATCTCGCCCCCCCCCCACCCCCTTTTCCAAGGCAGCCAGGCTGAACTCTGGCCCTCTTCTCTTGAAGAGGGGAAGGGTCTCTGACCATGGAGAGGGGCTGCCTGACGCTTTGATGCTGCAAGGAAGGAGGGAGGGAGACACCTTGGCTCTGAATAGCAGCTTGGGGGGGGGGCTTGGCTTGTCCTCCCTCCTCTTTTCCCTTCACCTCCCCCACCCCCACCTCCTTTATTTGAAGAGGTCAGGGAGAGAAAGGCAGGAAGAAAGACAACAGCCCCCAACCCCCTGCCCTGCTTGGGCCCAGACAGGCCTTTCTCCTCCACACAAAGGAAACGCTTTCTGCAGCAGTGGAGGCTCCAGCAACCCACAGATCAGGCTAAAACTGACATGTCAGGAGGGGGGGGGATGTGGGCCACTCCTGTTAAGAGGAAGGAGCAACAGAGCTGTCCATTTTCAAATCAATTTGCAAATTAAATAAAACACACAAGCCTCCGTGAAAATTCATCGAGTTCCTCCTGATACGCAGATCTGTTTGCAACTGTCATTTTTGCTTATTTGAACAAACCTGGTACAGTTGGGGTCTTGCTTCCTAGTTCGAAGAGACGCTTGAGGAAATCAAAACAGGGCTGATGGAGGAGAGACCCTGAAATAAGCTCTCTCCAGTCGTATTATGCAGAGGATCAGGCTGTCAAAGAGTGGAAGGCAAGGTGGAATTGGGGGTCGGGTGGCTGACAGGGGGGGGGGAGGGATGCAGGATGCTTCTGCCCTTTGAGCTAATCTTGCTGGATGTGCCTGTCACTCATCCACACACACAGCTGCACATCCATTTAATGGGGGCAGATCTCTTTCCTCGTGGGGAAGGAAAGGCCACGTTACAAGCTATTGCTCTTTACCCTACACTGGCAAACCAAGGCGAGTGAGCAGATCCCCGGCCCTCTCCAATTCTTGCAAAGGAGGGTGCGTCAGAATTCCCCACCTGGTGAGGCAGGGGAGAAAGAGATTTGCCTTTAAAAGTGAATAATCTAACCCTCCAAATGACATGAATTGCATCCACATGGAGAGATTTCAGTGCTGGGAGCTGGGGATATAGGACTGGTGTTTAGGGATGGAATCAGAAGAACTCTGCTCTGCAAACACCCTGGTTATTATGGTTATATTATGGGTATCTTCTGCAACACATTGGCACACTGATAGTGCATCCATGGCAGATTTATCCTGCTTTAGCTTGTTCCACTACGGTATTGTTGCTCTCCAGAGGAGTCATGGCAAGAGGAAATCAGGACGAAAATAACCCAGAACATTTCCCGTATAAGAAGCTACAGGATTTCAGAGGAAGAGTTTCTTGGATCAGACCAATGGCCCACCTTGTCCAGCGTCTTGTTCTTGCAGCGGCTGTTCAGGTGTTTTGCCACCTATAACCACAAACAATAAAAGGTGTGGAGGAAACCAGAAGCCAGGTTGGGGGAGGAAAGAAACAGCCACCCAATGAGAGTGCACAAGGTTGTTGTTTTAATTACAAAAAATTCAAATTACAATATAATACAGAGACTTTTTACACACAGAATATTAGAATGGTTTCCTACCAGAAGGTAAAGAAAAAATATTCTTTTTTTCCTTTCTTTATTAATAAACCACTTATTCATTTTTAAGCTATTGTTATACAAAGTTCCAGGACATGCACAATTTGTTTGCTCTTTTTTTTCCATTTCTTTTCTTTTTTTGCGAAGTGCAAATACTAGATTTCTCTCTTTCCACCTTTTAAGGCAAGTTAAATGCGACACTGCAAATTTGATAATAGAAAGTACCTGTTAAAATGTCAAGCTTGGGGTGTACAAAATACACACTTCCCTGTGTCTACCCGTAAAGAGAGATGAACTTTTTTTTAATTAAAAAAAAAAAGCCACAAAGGAAAATGCAAATACAAAAGAAGAGAGGCGGTCGTAAGAACCTGGAGCCCACAGAGGCATGTTGACAGCAGCCTTTGCTAACTGCTGCCCAGCCAGATGTTTTGCACTACAATGCGCAGCCAGGAGGGCCATATTGTATACTCACCACAGCTGTACTAGCTGGGGCTGGTGGGAGTTGTAGTGCAGAACAACTGGAGGGCGCCCTGTCCAGGAAGCCTGGCTCAAGCTCAAGGGACTTCAATGTTACCCATGCTAAACCGTCCTGGTTCGCAGTGAAGCGGTTGTTTCCGGGCTGGACCTCTTCAGGTTATTTTTTTTTTAAATCCCCCTATGCAGAAAAATAACACGGCAGGGGGAAGTGGCCACACCAGAATCCTTGAGCTTGCTAGCTTTATGCGTGCAAGGATTTAAAAAAAAAAAAAAATTGAGCAGAGAAGCGTTCTGTCATGAAAGGCCTCACCTGCATGGCCAGGTGGTGCGGCCTGGACTGAAGCACGCCACTGCAGTGAGAAGCCGGCCTTCACGCTGCGTCACAGCACGGGGGCAAGGCTCTCCCATGTCAGACACACAGGTTTGGTAAAGTTTCCCTGGCCGAAGTTCAGAAAACCCCTCACAAAGAGACGACGCTCTCCCCGTGCGAAACTTGGAAAAGGAAACCAACATATATCCGAAGTTAAGATTCATCCTTGAATACCTGCAAGAAAGGAAATCCTGGCCACCTAGGGGCCTCTTCCCTGCAGATGCCTGCCCTTTCTCCCCAACGTGGTGTTCTTAACACGGAAAGGGACCGAGGACCAAAATCCGATTCAAGGGATGGGGGGGCTCATTGTTTAGGACGAAGTTGCGCAACCCCAAACAAGAAGTTGCAAGGAGAAAGGCAAAATGCTCACGGGGACGCTTCCACTGGGGGGGGGGGGAGGCAATTGAACAAGGCTGTTCAAGAAGTGCAAGGAGCTGGACCTTGGCATCTCTGTTCATGATCATAGGCTAAGGAGGTCTTTGCTTCAGGCTTACACATCAAAATGAGCAAGGCCAAAAATCATGTTTTAAGTCAGTATGGACCCCAAGAGGTTTTCTCCACTGCTCGTGGGCAGGCAAAGAATGAGGAAAAAGTGTTTCAGTTTCAGATGCAGTAAAAAAGGCACCGTCTTTGCAGTCAAAATGCCTCGATTTCCCAAGAGGTGGATTATCCCCGCTTAAAGAATTATTTTACTCAGAGCACCAGAATGATGGGAGGCAGAGGCTAAGGAGCCATTCAGCTTGGGCGGGTATCTTTCTTCAGTATTTTGTCTATGCAAAGAGGAGGACCCCTGGCCAAATAAAAAACCTCACTGAAAGGGGCACCAAGTGGGGATGGGGTGGGGGGGTGGAGGAATGGGCCATCCCATCCATGCTAAATGGCTTTTGAAATCCACTGGATATGAAGAACAGCAACAGCTGAGCTTCCAATCTCTGGCTAGCAGGAGCTGCTGCCACCCAAGTCTCCATCTCTACAGGAAGCAGCCTGAAATGAATGGAGGCTATGAACCAGAGTCAGCACAGAAAATGGGGAGATGGTGAAGGGCCAAGGGCCTCACGGGTCCCGCAAACTGCAATGAAAGGTCTCCAGTCGTACTAAGGCAACAGCAGCCAGCTTTAACTGCACCTCTGCCTGCTCCCAACTACGTTCACTCAAGTACAAACATCCACAAAGACCTTCCAAAATGCTACGGTTTAGAGATAACAAACGGTAAACTTCATGTGAGCTGGTCAAAGCAAAGGGGAAGAGAGCACAGTAGCCTAACAATAGGGAAACGCCATTCTTAGGACCTGCTTCTGGTGTCCAAGGATCTGATCGGTCAGCGTTAGGAAGGCTCTAACCATCTTGGTAAAGGCACCCAGGGCCCTTGCACATGCCAGGGCGATTCTGCAGCCTAGGCTGGCAAAAAGGTCAAGCTCCTTGCTGGAAGTTGAGCTTTGCCTCTGAGCACTGGCCACTCTGGGGAGCCCCCCACTCCGCACCGGTAGGCAGGAAGGCCACCTGCGCTTCATCTGCAACCTGGGGAACGCTGCCTCCCCAGGGAAATTGTGCCTGCTGCACAGAATGTAGACCTGGCCCAGAGCGCAGAGCGCGCAGGAGCTTCTCCTCCCAGCGAGACCCACGGAAGGGGAGCCAAAGTGACAGGGGGAAGATTCAATGCCTCTGGGCTCTAGTCCATGGGAACCTCATGCACACTGCAGAAGCAATCCTGGAAAGGCAGTGCCAATGGGCAAACTGGGAGCGATGCACCAACACCAAGCGCTTTCAGAAGCAGCTTCTCTTATCAATTAAACCGCAGGATGGCACCCACAGGCCACCTCTCTGTCTACAGCTGTGATACAAGAGGGGTTTCTTTCATGCATAGCTGGTTGCTGCATGCATGCACTCACACACGCCCAACGCTTTCAAAAATATCGCCAGCGGTCCTCCCATCCTTTGTTTCCTGACAGCTAGCCCTGCTGATGTTGCTTTTCTCCAAACGCAGCACCACCTGCATGTCCGGCAATTGCTACATCAAATCATCTTTTGTTTTAAAGTTAAGGTGCTAATGTCAAAACCTGAAGAGAAATCAGCCAAAGAGCACTTGGCCAGCTGTATCGTGACACCTTTTAAGAATCACTGAACAGGAGCAGCAGTGTCGACAAACAGCATGATTTTAAACTACGGCAAACATGGAACAGTCAACGCAATGGAACTTTTAAGCCAACAAACTTGGAATGCAGGTATTGCCAGATTCATCCGCAGCGCACGCATACACCCCTCCCTGCACACCTGTCCTACAGGCAGTTGTTCTCTCTCTGCAGCAAAGGAGTCATGGTTTCACTTTCGTTACACACTCCCTCAGCTATTCCCAACCTGGTGCCCTCCAGATGTTATAGACTCAGGCCCCCAGCCCGCCTGGCCAATGATCAGGCGAGGCTGGAGTTGCAGTCTAGGAGAGCACCAAATAAAATGAGTGGGAGGGACTGAAACAGATCAGTTTCCAAATAAATAGGTGGTGGTGCTTGGGTACGTATTGCAAGGGAAGAGGGGAGGGCAGGAGGCAACAGCACCCCCACGGCTATTGGGAGAATTGTTTTGGTTGCCTCTCAGGGTTTAAGGTTTGCCCGCTTTCAGTGCCCTGGTGGAGCTCATGCAGGGAGCTCCCAAATCCATGAGCACCCTTCCATTCAGGGGGGAGGGGGGCCAACATCGGAACAGAGGGGAAAGGGCGGAGCTGCCATATTTGGCTTTGTCTGTGGCCCATAGTACGAAGGTCAAAAGGGAAGGTCGGGGGAGAGAAGAGCCCAACTCAGAACGGGTTCCACGCCCCCACTCCACCCCAAAGATGCTTTATCGTAATACTTCTAAAAGGAAAGCAGACCCAAAATTTCAAAGAGTAAGTGCGAAATGTATTTATTATTAAGCAAAAGGGTGGTTGGAAATTCTTCTCCATTGGAGTTATTTTCTGTAAGTTGCTCATAATCCTAGCAAATGAGAGCTTCCATGTTCATAGCTTTGCGGGGGGGAAACTGTTTCAAATGGCTGGCGTTAAGTCAGGCGGACAGGATGTGATCCAGTGCTCATTCCTGCCGCACTCGCCGCACAGAAGCCTTAGAGTGGGGATGGACCTGACGTGTCGTTGTGTGAAAAGTGGTCCGTATCTGGCAACAGAGACCCCTCCTTGAAGCAGAGGCAGGACTGCAGAGCTCTGGAGTTCCGCAAGTCATGCAGAAGGTCAGTGCTCAGGCACATGGGAGCCTTTGAAGGACAGGCTGCAACCAGCTGTGCATTTGCCGGCACTGGTACAAAACAGCCCTTAAGCCAAGGGTGGGGAATCCATGGTGGTCCTCCGGAGGCTGCTGGACTACAACTCCCATCATCCCTCTGGGCATGGGAGCTGGCGACCAACAAACCCTCTTTCAGCCCTGCCTGGAATAATCCAAGTGGAAAGCTTCAGGCTGAAGGTTTCCACAGCCGAGTGCGGTGGGTCAGCGGCTCAAGAGTCCAAGGAAGCCTTTGCACATACGCAGAGTGCCCAGGAGCGCTTGGGTCATGATTGCCCTGTCCCAATTAACGAGGGCTCCACTGGCCTCAGGCAGCTCCATGTATGCAGGAGCAACTCTGCGATCTTCTGGGAGCTGGAAATGCCTTTCAAGTGCGCAGGGGGAATTCCTTGACCTCCAAGCCTGCAAGATGCCCCAGAGTGCTTCAGACCACAACTAGACAAGTCAACGAGCAGGTACTCCCAACATGCTGAAGACCCCAAACAGCAAAGCACACCGACCACAACACCAGAGGAGGCAGAAGCCAGCCTGTGAAGCCAGCCGACGCTCACCCGGTTCCTTCCAAAGATTCCAGACACGTCACCACCCACACCGCCCTCCCTGCAGCTGTACCAGGATTCAACCCACAAGGCTTTCCATGTGCAATGCAAAGCCCAGCAGGAAGCAGCCACAGGGGCAACGCACCCCAAAGCCATAGCACTGCTAAGTCAGAGGCCCAGCACCAGAGGTTTGGCTCACACACTTGAGAACTGTTCCAGCCACGGAAGCTGCATTTATTTTAAACAGATGCGGTCTCACGTTACATTGAGCTGAGTGACAGCGAGTCTTCAGTTTGGCACCTCGGAAGAATCAGAGGCCTCTGATATCTCTTTGAAAAGCCCGACCCACCAACACACTGAGTCTGGGAAGGCTGGGTTGCAGCCAACGCGAGTCCTGCTCAGAGTGGAGCCATTTAACTTCATGGACACGGCCAACTTAGGTTCACTGGTTTCAACGGGTCTACTCTTGAGTAGGACTTAGTTGGCTGCAACCCGCCGCCTGACTCCTGTGCCAAAGGCACAAGATGGTTGTGGTGGGAAGAGTTCTGCTGGGGTTTCTTCCTGACCTGAGGGCCACAGAAGCTGCCAATCTGGTGTTTGCAACGGCCTCTGCCAACTTCTGCTTGCCTTGGTGGTTTCCCATCAATGGTTTAATTTGCCCGTCAACCACACCGGTCAAAATCTGTAGCTGGCCGGAGCTGAACCTCCTACCTGATATTTTTCCACTCTCAGCGCCGTTTGGGCAGGCAAGAGAAACTGTGGTTTTGGCACGTGGGTCCGAGTCGTCGCTGCCTCTTGCCAAACAGGCCCCTGCACCCCCTGCCTACCTCACTGAGTGGAGAACTTCCTTCCTAGACGAGCGGCGGAAGCAAAAGGGTGCCAGGGCGAGTCTCCCGTCCCTTCCGCTTCCCGCAAAAGAGACTGGGCAGCAAAGGTGCTGATCTTGCCTTGGGGGACGAGAAGACCGGAGGGGCGCCCAGGAGCGTGTTCAGCGCTTGCAGTTTACTGGGAAAGTGGAGAAGAGAGGAAGGGGCGGGCTGCGTCAGCCAGTGTGTGGACTTTCCCTGCAGAGACTTCCCAAAGTCCTGGCGCCGCCCTGAGCCGGGTCAGAACCGGTGCCGCGGCTGTGGGCCAAAGTGCATCGGGAGGTTGTGCTCCAGCGGCAGGTTCACCTGGGGGAAGTCGTAGTTCACCCGCATGTTGGGCAGGGGGGGCACGTAAGGGGCAGGGATGGGCCCCATGTTGATGTGGCCAATGTTGTTGTAGAGCGGGCGGACGGGGGGCATGTTCAGCGGGTAGGCAGGGTGCACAAATGGGTAAGGGGGCATTTGGTGGTGAAGGTTCTGCGGGACCGGCCTGGGGATGGCTTCGATTCGCGGGATTTTCTCCGCAGGCTTCTCTGCTGGGGGCCCAATCCGCTTGAAACTGTTTTCTAGAGGAGGAAAGAGAGACAACAACGTGGAGGGCAGGTAAACAGCAGAATCAGCAGTTCAGCTTCAACCTTTAAAGCGATGGGGGCAGGGAAGGGCCAGCCTGACTCCCCCAGATATTTATGGACCCCTGGGCCAAAGGCGGTCAGAAGAATCGAGGGGTCCGGCAGCAGCTAGAGGAGAACCAGGCTGGCTCGGATTGAAATCCGTTTGGAAAAATCTTTCTGAGTTATCTAAAAAGTGCAATGATTAACCGAGCAGCAGATTTAAAACTGTATAAATCCTACAGAACTTTAAAGAACACCAGACAAGATATTCTCCATTTTCTAATACCACTGCTATAAGAGATGCAGGCAACCCCATGCTTCCTGCTTTAGGTTTACGGCTTTTGCTCATGATGCATTTTACTCAATCAACTCATGCAATGAGCCAATTTTTTTTTTTAAAAAACACCAGTTTCCCCCTATGTCACATATATAATTTAAAAAGAAGTAATTTTGGTGAACTCAAACTTATTACAGTGGTACCTTGGTTTGCATATGTTTTGGATTACAAGCATGTCAAACCCGGAAGTGCATGTCCTGGTTTGCAACCTTTTTTTGGATTACAACCCTTTTTTTTTTTTATTACAAAAATAAATAAATTTGGAGGCCCCATTGGCAAAAGCACGCCTTGGGTTACAACTTGTTTTGGTTTACAAACAGACCTCCGGAATGGATTATGGTTGCAAACCAAGGTACCACTGTACTTGCCATTGGAATTCCCCTTTCTCAATCCTTTTCTCCAAATGTAACCTTCGGCTAAAACCCCACGGTGGTGGTAATGCTCTGCTTTTTCTGCAGAAGACCTGCATGCCACGTACACGGGCCTGGCTGAAACCTGCCTGCCAAAACTCAGGCAGTGCAGCTGAGGTTATCCCAGGGTTATTATGCTATGTATTCTTGTGTTTCTATACTTTAAACTGTTCTGCGATCCTCAGATGAAGGGCAGTATAGAAGTTAAATAAATGATGATGATGATTACTACTGACCCCTTGAGGCTACAGAATATCCCTAGGATGCTGAATTGTGCAAACACTACCAGCTCATTTTCATCTAAAGTTTGCAAGATCAACCAACAGGCAGACAACCGACCAGCCAAGTGTGTCTTGTGTGGGTAATCATGGGGCTTAGGCAGAAAGCGCTTCTTGGAATTGGGGCTGCTCTGTTCTCCAGGGACCCCCATCGAGCTCTGCCCGTTAAGGGGGGAGGGGGAGGCACCACCCACCTCCGTTTTTCCTCTTTTGCTCCTCTTCAGCTTCCTTCTGAATCTCCTGGATTATCTTCTCGTCATCCTCCTAGAAAGGACAGAAACAAACAAAAGCGTCAGCCAGGCTGTTTTCTCTCAACGCCCAAACAGACCAAGAAGGAAAATCGAATTTCTGTGCAGAAATCTGCGGAGAGAAAAATCTGAATTCTGCAAATTGTGCAGAAATATGCAAACCCGAGAGAATTCTGTCAGTTTTGCATGCATTTATTCTGCAAAAGTGTGTTGCTGTTTATGTATTTTCCCTGGCTATTATTAGAAATCTTGCTCAGCGACCGCATCTGGTTCTCGAGATCACCCCGGACACTTTGAGGCCTGAGGGCCAGGGCCTTATTCGAAGAAAAGGAGACGGAGGAGGTGGTTTGCAGGAATCTGAATTTGGTAAGCAGCGAATAACCACTTCCTGTGGAAACTGAGCACCATTTCAGCCAGCCGGGTCTCTCTAAGCCCCGGCTGCCACGAAAAAGAGGTTCGGGCGGACGCCTCTCCAGCGCTGCGGGTGCAGACGGTCGGCTGTGCAGCCGAACATTTTCAGCAACATCTTGGACTGTATTTGAAACTGGGGGGGGGGGGGCAAGCAGCAGGTGCACGGCCACACTGCTGACAACTTGCTGTGCGCTTGCACGAATCCTCACCCACACCATGGAGCGTGACTAAGCCGCTTACAGGCAGAACACTGATCCTGCCGCAAAGCTTGCAAGACTGACGAAGCAGATGGCAACAAGCGGCGCCTCCCCCCAGCCCTGCCAAGGAGCAGCTGGAGCGATGCTAATCCTTTAAATGGCATCCAAGCGTGAAATGTTCAGGGGGCAGCTCCAGAGAGCCCCACAGCCGGGCTGCCTGGGAGAGGCTGCCTGCCATGGAGGAGGAGGCAGGCCTTGAATAATCAGATTAAGAGGCTCAATAGGAGCAGAGCTAGAAACTCAGGTCTATAAACTAGGCGCCAAATGGCTCCTGAATTCAAGGTTGCGGTCGCCAAAATGGAATGTCTAGTTGCCATTTTGGGACAAGACGGCTTGAAAGCCTCATTTTTCAAATGATGGACTGACTGTGATGGATTCTCAGTTAAACAGTGCAGATGACAACCTTGCGCTAGGTTAAGAAATTAAAAGAAGAAAGGTCACTTGATCTAGGGACATTCCACATCTATACTGGCCTCTTCCAACCTCTTTTTTTTAATGGCGGCATGGACCATTCGTAACGGAGGAATATTCTTCACAACTGTGAGCAGGGCAGTGGGGGAAGTGAAGACAAGCGACGACGATTCACTGTGACGTTGTTTGCTGCTCCTGCTCCTGCCACACAGAATTTCTCTGCCTGCTTGCTCAGCTGGCTGGGCAGGGGGCGTCTCCCATCCGCAATGCCTACGACATATGCTGGGAGAAGGAGATTAACCAAGGCAGGCAGGAAACAAAGAGTCCCCACCCTCACTCTGTCCAACGATAGGACCGGCCACAATCGCCAACACTGCTTGCCAGCCTAGACCGCACGCTCTCTCCAAAACGGGGCCATCCTTACTCCGTTCTCCTTTCTTTCCATTCCTCTTCCTCATCCCTCTGCCTGTCCCCACATTCCACAGTTCTCAAAAAACCTCAATTTTGGAAGCATGCCCAAAGTTACATCTTAAAAATTTATGCAGAGCATAGGATCAGGGGGACAGAAAGTGAGAGAGAGATGTAGACTGCAGGACTAGTTGGAGGGAGCGTCTGGCTGCCTTGCGAGATGCAAAAAACTTCAGCACAGCTTGTTTTCATTTCCCCCTTTTAATCTCTTCCTGTATTCCACCCCCCCACCCCCCGTCCAATGTGGAAAACGCTCTGGATTTGGAGAACGCCCTGGGACACTCCTGCAAAATGTGCTGTCTTTGCATAACACATGGATGGATGCAGGAGGCTTGCCAGCTTCCAGATTTGAATCTGGTGAAGCCCAGCACATCTCGAAACTCTGCCAAGTTTCCCCGTTCGGCTTTCTGGCAGGAGGAGCTCAGCATCCCACCAGTGAGGAGAAGTCTTCTGTCCAGCAAGGCTGGTGCCCTCACTCCAATTTCTTTCCTGAGTCAGCAGGCTGCCTCCAAAAGGCTTTCCAAAACAGAGGCCCTATGGATCGTTGATAGCAGACAGCCACTCGAGGAAAGCCTTTGCAGCCACGACTCTGACCCTGCAACTGACCCAGTCGTACCGCGCATCTGCTTTACAAGTGGGTAGGTGGCAAACTTCCCGCTTTGGGCCACGTGGCCTGATCCTGGATGTGAGAAGGCGCCCCTGAGGCACTAATCCCAGCTGAGAACCGTAATCAAGTTTGGTATTTAAAGGGCAGAGATTTTTTCTCCCACTACAAGCTAACACAGCAAAAGCTGAGAACAAGAGGGCAGCAAAATCGCCAGTTACTGTGCTTGTGAAATATCACAGACCAGAGCTCTTCCTTCGTCATGGCCTATGCCTGTGCTGTTATGGCAGAGGTGCCACAGAAAAGTGCATTATTTTTGTTGTTGCTGCTTCAACAGACTAATGTTGGTGCTACTCTGGAATTAATCCCATCAGTACCACTGGAAGAACAACAACACAGGACATTTCTCTCTCATACACACACAGAGAGAGAGCAGAGCCAGGCAGCTGCTTTCCTCAAATTCCCTTTCCCCCCAAATCAGACAGTAGGATAAGCCCTGCTGGATCTGACTGACTACAAGCCCGAGAAATGTTTTTGTGAGGATAAACTGCGTGGCTCCCTCCTGCCCCTGACCTGCCACTTTGAATTCCTTAGAGAAACGGCGTGATGCAGTGGTGACAGGTAGGAGGCCGGCATCTTGTCAGGTTCTGCTGGAGCAGCACAGAGCAAGTCACCTGGGATTTCGCAGGTGTGACGGGGAGCCAGCTGCAGGCTCAGAGTGGGCGGGGGGGGGGGACTCTGTCAGCTCCCCACCGAAGCCACCATGGGGAGAATCCCCAGCTGCAGCCACACTGTATGGTTTTCCTGGAAGCTTGTGGATTTGATAATAATAATAATAATAATAATAATAATAATAATAATAATAATAATATTTTTAAAAAATTATTTATACCCCCCCCACCTGGCCAGAGCCGGGCTCAGGGCAGCTAACACCAGTAAAATTACAGTAAAAACATAATGGGGGGGGGGCGGAAAGCAATTTAAAATGCAGCCTCGTTTTAAAAGTAGCCCATAGAGCAAAACCATAAGGGGAGGGAAACGTAAGGGTCAGACTGAGTCCAAACCAAAGGCCAGGCGGAACAGCTCTGTCTTACAGGCCCTGCGGAAAGATGTCAAGTCCCGCTGGGCCCTGGTCTCTTGTGACAGAGCGTTCCACCAAGTCGGGGCCAGTACTGAAAAGGCCCTGGCCCTAGTTGAGACCAATCTAACCACCTTGCGACTTGGGACCTCCAAAATGTTGTTATTTATGGACCGTAAGGTCCTCCATTGGGGCATACCAGGAGAGGCGGCCCCGTAGGTTCCCCCCAAACAGCAAGAGAGCTTTGGCCAGCAATGTGATCTTGCCACGTTCTGCCTGAGAGGATCTTCAAGGGGTGAGAAAAAGTGACCAGGCTGTCAGTTTGCTTGAGCAGCAGCACGGAGACCAAGTCTGCACCTCCCCACCTCATTTCTCAATTCTGCAAACTGCTATGCCTCTGCCCAAATGCTGCTGAAATGTGCCAGTTTTCAGTGCATATTTTCACTTCACATTGCACACTTTCCTGCTCAGCTATTCGTTCTTTTGGCACGTGATCAATGTACAATGTGGATTTGCATACTTTAAAGAGAAATTGGGGGAAGCCTGGGAGGGGACAAAGGAGCAAAACAGCTGCACACATGGCGGTATTAACGCCTGACACATATATAGGGGGCACAGTGAAAATGCCAATGTTTCTGCCTGCTGAGGATGCAGAATGAAGGACAGCATTCCTGGCAGAGCTTTATCCCAGCCCAGAAACTGCAACTTAAGAATTCACACAAGTTTTCTTCCCCCCGTAAATTGCCTCTGCCTGAGCATGCCAAAATATAATTGGGTCCCAAGATAGAAGTGAACAAACAAGACTCAAAAATATGAAAATAGTACTGTATTGTATTCAAAGAACACGGCTAGCAAAAGCTCGTGTTTACCATACTCAAGTGGTGTTTATTCTGCTTTGCCCTGGGAATCTGAGCAAAATATTCCATTCTCACCCTTGTTAAGTGTATATTTATTGGACACAGTTTGAACATTTTGTATAATTTACGCCATAAAAAACAAGTTGTGCTTACAGCTAACACTCTACCAGCAAAAACAGGGGAAATAACTTCTACCGGCCAGTTATGCACATGAAGGTTGTGGGTAAATTTCCAGGGGGTGGGGGCTGCAATTGCTTTTCCCAAGACCTCTGAATTCAGTGGGTGGGATTGGAAAAGGCTAAGAGACTGAAAGAGATTTTCAACCCGTGTTCTGTCTTCTGCTATCACACACACAAATGCATTACACTTTTGGGCTTAACTGTATCTTCATTTCCTCTCTCTGTTCTGTGGGTCTTCCTGTTCTTTATGCACTGCAAAAGCAACGGGGACCATGCAGAGAAGCTGCACCAACGATTAACATTCTGCACAGAGTTAAACCCAACCCAGCCCTTGCGGACAGAAAAGGAGGGACTCTGCACCTTGCAGAAATCACGCAAACCAAGCAAATCCGCATGTGTGTGCTAATGTTGCGTAGTTTAGTGTGGTGTTGCTAGCTATAGGTAGTGCAGGCTGCTGCACAGAGCACAACGGCCCTGCTCCTAAGCAACGGGAATTTCATTTAGCAACTGTCTGTCTGCTGAGATGTCATTAAGTGTTGCCCACAATGAAAATGGAAGGAATCCTGAATGCCGAGTCAGCCTCCCCTCCTGCCATTTACGGAACAACTGCACAGCTGATGGAAATGTTTTATCGTTTTTAGAATATGTAAATATGGTTGTATTGTTTTTAGAGCTTACGGGAACCATTTTATTGGTTTGAGAACTTGTGCTTTATTCTGCTTTTACCTTCTCCACCGCTTCAATGGCTTTATGCTACTTAAAGATCCCTTTAAATCGGTTAACTAATCTGTTCACTGAAATGCATTACCACCATTCTATTGATTATCCCCTTTTAACCAACTCTGTAGCGGAAGCTACTGGAGTGAGGGATGTGGTTGGTGTCTTGGTGGTGTCACGAAGGCTGGCCTCTTCTCGGAGCTGCATCTGGAACTGGGATGCTACCCAGTCCCCCGCAAAGCTCACCCCAGAGGGTGGGGCATGGGATGTGCTCCCCCCTTGCAGGAAATTGGGTGCAGGCTGCTGGATCACTGCACTCCTTTCCGCTGGAGTGGAAGGGAAACAAAACGCATCTATTTTTGTTTCCCTGCTTCAGTAGTTCCAGGCGTGCGTCTCTACACACAGCAAGAGCACAGCTAAGCGAAAGAAAACGTGAGGTGTTGGGAAAGGGGGAAAGGGCCAGACAGGAAGGAGACATTCTCAACCAGCACAGAGTTCAAAAAATAAAATAAAAAATGCAATCACAGAATATTTCTATAGGGGATTTTTGTCCAGTGCAGCAACATCACCAAAAGATGGGAGGGAGGAGGGAGAGACTGGCTAATTATTTCAGGGTGGAGAAATATTTTTTTGGCATTTTAAAAAGAGTTACTGGGAGCTGGTTTCTCCATTTGCAATGCATCCCCCCTCCCCCCCATTTTTGAAGAAATATTAATAAAAGGGCTTCCTTTTTCATGCATGTGCAGGCACAGCCGTTCCCAATAAGCTCTGAAATGATTTCATGAGGCAGACACTTCCAGGAGGGGGAAGGGAGGGAGAAGAGCTCATTTCAAATCATTCCCAGCTTAGTCAGGGAGCGCTTGAGTAACAAGAGGCAAGGCGGGAGGAGGGAGAGAGTACAGGGCTGGAATGGAGTCAGCAAGCAGGGCGGGGGGGAAGGGGGGATGAAGCCCCCCGTAGAAGGGAGAGCTCCTGCACGGAGGCACAGGCAGCTTGCTCATGGCTGAGAACTAGCAGGGAGATGGACTGCAACCTATGGAAGGCAAGGCAAGCCTCTTTGGGGAAGGAGCTGGCTTAAGTGGCGTGTGGAAACACATTAGTACGTGGCTCTATGGACTCTTGCGCAGCGGAAGCCTTCTTGCTGTGCCTTGGACATTGTGCCACAGTGAGAGAAACAAGGAATAAGGAAGGTGCTTCTGGAAGAGAGGTCCGGAGGGTGGCAACACGAGAACGGGGCCTTCTCTGCAGTGGCTCCCCGTCTGTGGAATGCTCTCCCTAGGGAAGTTTGCCTGGTGCCTTCATTACACACCTTTAGGCGCCAGGCAAAAACGTTCCTTTTTAACCAGGTCTTTGGTTGATCCAATTTACATCCTATGCCCTTTTAAAATGTGGCTCTTTTTGTGGGGGGCACTATTGGATTATTGTTTTTATTTTTATTTTATATATTATTATCTTTTTTGTGAACCGCCCTGAGACCTCCGGGTATAGGGCGCTATATAAATTCAATATGAAATGAAATAAAATGAAATGATGGTGTTGAATGGCCAGAGGGAGCAGACTGGGAGAAGGGGGTGTCGGAAGCTGAAGAGGCCGCAGGGCTTAGTGAGCTGAGAGGTTGGGGCAGAAAGAAGTCCAGAATCAAAGACAGAAGCAGAAGGGCTGAGGCAGAGATAAGACAGGTTGCTGAAGAAGCCAGGGAGATCTCCCTACTGCTACTCCCTGCTCCCTCAATCCCCCAGTCTCCCAGAACCAGAAGAGGTATGAAAAGGGAGAAGCAATGAGAGACAAGACGACAGAGCCTTAGGCTGCTGGGGGAGAAGTCAGGGAGCAGTAGGAAGGTGGGAGTCTTCAGTATAGGGCGGTATATAAATTCAATAAATGAATGAATGAAGCACAGAAACTCTAGTGGGTCGCAAAAAGGTGTCAAGAGCTTGAACAGAGCAGACCTCTCCCAGATGTGAGGAGGATCCTCGTAGTGCTACCCCTAGGCTCTGCGGGGGTTCGTGGGTAGGACACCCACCATGGATCTCTCTCACTCAGGGACTTTCACTGCAGCAGGTCCAGAGGGGGGGAGGACAGGGACAGGGATGCTTCCAGTGAGCCCCTGCTGGGAGGTGGGTCCTTGGCAGGTGCCTGGCCATGCTGGCCGTGGTCATTGGTCTTTGGCCATGTCCAAAACAGCCCTTTTGTGAGCGAAAGAGACTGTCTTAGCAGGCAGGCGGATGGATAACTCTGGATTCAGGACTGGGAGTTCCAGCAGGCGTGGGAGAGCGCTCTCTGCAAACAAAGTGTGGCCCAGACAACTCTCTCCAGAATCTTAATCGTCCATTGGGGTTCTATTGCAGAAAAACTAAAGAGCTCTCTGAAGAGTTAGAAAACTCGCCACCTTAATCAATGAATGGGCGATGTGCTGGGATGCTGAGCCAGAAGGTGGACTCTGCTTGTTCTCAGAGGCTACTTTGGTCCCAACACATCATTGCAGCAGGAAAAGGAAGGTATTAAAATGGCCTCTCCTTCCAACAATGATCCTATGATACGTTTATTAAATTGTAAGTTCTCTCACGCTTGCAACGCAATCTCAAAGAGGGCGCCAGTACTGAGAGCTGGCAGCATGCAGGTGCATTTAAATGTTCACTGGTTATTAAGCTATAAGAAGAAGAAGAAGAGTTTGGACTTGATGTTCCGCCTTTCACTCCCCTTAAGGAGCCTCAAAGCGGCTCACAATCTCCTTTTCCCTTCCTCCACCACAACAAACACTCTGTGAGGTGAGTGAGGCTGAGAGACTTCAGAGAAGTGTGACTAGCCCAAGGTCACCCAGCAGCTGCAGGTGGAGGAGCAGGGAAGCGAACCCCGTTCACCAGATTACGAGTCCACTGCTCTTAACCACTACACCACACTGGCTGGATAATAAAATCAAGCCGCCACTCTGACTTTTACGCATATATTGCCACAGGAAGCTCCGCCTTGGAGGCGAAGGCACGGCACATCCAAAGGACAGGGCCAGCGGTCACTTGTGATTTTACCGCAAGCTGCTCCCAGAATGCTCCGCTCCCGAATCTGCGCAGGAGAGCAGTCGGGGGAAGTGGAGCCACTAGCGTCTATTAGAGTCACTTACCGTGGGGTCTGTCCAGAGGGAACACTTGGCACAGTCTTGACAAGGGGCCCCTGGGGATCGGGGGTGTTGGCAGAAGTGGTCGTACCCATTAATGGCGGCTCGGCAGAGGTAGCACATCTGGGCGCCACAGCGGCACGACATGCGGTTGCAGCCTTCGGATTTGATCAGGCCGGTGGCGCACTTGTGGCACTTTCTGATGCGGGCTGCCGTCATCTTCTCTTCTCTGCAATGAGGCAATTGGGAAAGGGTTAAACAAAAAACAGGTGAAAACAATGTGGCAGCCCGTCAGATATTTGAAGATGGCTATCGTATCCCCTCTCAGCCTCCTCTTTCCCAGGCTCCTTCAACCGTTCCTCATAAGGCTCGCTTTCCAGACCTGGATCATCTTGGTCGCCCTCCTCTGCACACCGTCCAGTCTGCCAATATCCTTAATGGCATCAGCTTTTGTGTTTGGTGGGCTGGAGCACACTTCATCCGCTGCACACGATTTTTAAATAAGGATTTTCTTATAAACAGAAGGTGGCAGGTGTCTGCTGAGACACACACACACACACACACTCCTCTAAGAAGAAAACGTCCATTCCTTCAAAGCTATGATGTTTGGTCATATGCAAACTAAATCCCAATGAATTCTGAGCAGGCATGTAGAGAATTGCATCGTTCATTGATCCAGACTTCATCAGCTAACATTTCTTCAAATGGTGACAGCCCAAAGTATTACATATCAAATCACAATAATATAATTATTCATACATTTGTTTAGATGTGTGTTAGTGAGTGCTCTTGTTCTTTGGTTGATGAGAGATCTATGGGCCTGGGTGTCACACTCTTGCCTTCAGAGTCTCCACATAGATGAACACCCCCCCCCCCCATTCTTTAGCAACCATGTCAATAGCAACTCTGCCATCTCGAACAGGCTCTTTCCCAGGAAGGGGGGGTATGAAGCCCACCCCTCCCATGCTGTTTCCAAGGAGGTCTTTGTGGCTGTCTATTTAGAATTACCTTATGATGAATTGGAGACAAATTAAGTGAAAGGAGGTTCATTGCAGGCTGGCATTCTGCAGGCTTAAATCTGGTTTCCCAGAGCGTCAAAGAGGTGGGGGAGCTAAACGTTAATGCAGAAATAATTTAACCCAGGAGTCAAAGCACACATAGACCCTCACCTCTGACAAGCAGAAAATATATAGCTGAGGCCATGAAAGAAGCAGGAAATGCAAACTCTGCACTGTTGCTTGACGCCTTTGATAAATCAGAGCCTGTTGCTTTGGTTACAGAGATGCTGCAAAAGGTTTGCTAACTATTCTGTTCTGCAAACAGGAGGTGTTTAGGGCCTGACAATAGTTTTAAGCTTTCCCCACACAAGTTAAAGCATTGCACCAGCACTTTAATCACTCTGTGCTTCTGCTGATGTTTACAAGTTATATAACAGAGCACCTACATTTTGTTTTCCTTCCCACAACACAGCCCAGTATCCAAGGATGCTTTCTGAAGATCCTTAGTTTACATTGCACGGTTTCAACTGCAGACTTTTCCCTCCCACCGGACAAATATTAGATTTTATGCCTTGTGCCTCTCTCAATATGGTGCTCAAGACAGCAACTGCTCTATTCTGAACTTAAAAAATGGAAAGCATAGTGCTGGTGGTCAACAAAAGAGGTTTAAGGACTCTCTCAAGGCAAATCTTTAAAAATGTAGTATAAACACCGACAACTGGGAAACACTGGCCTGCGAGCGCTCCAATTGGAGAACAGCCTTTCCCAAAGGTGTCATCGACCTTGAAGACACTCGAACTCAGAACGCAAGGGAGAAACATGCTAAGAGGAAGGCATGCCTGGCAAATCCACACCGTGATCAACTGCCGCCCAGAAACCAATGTCCCCGCTGTGGAAGGACGTGTGGATCCAGAATTGGCCTCCACAGTCACTTACGGACTCATTGTTAAAACCGTGTTTATGGAAGACAATCTTACTCGGCTACGAGGGATCGCCAAAGAAGACAATGATGACTCAAGACAGCACAGGGAGGCTTTGAAGTCCTGTCCAGGCACTGACCAGACTGACCTTCACTTCAGGAAGATGATTCTATGTCTGCATGATGTGCCTTTGGACCTTGGCTCTGTGACTGAAAGAGGTGAAACCCATCCTGCTACTCCTAGATCTCCGCCAAGAGCCTCTCACACCCATGTCTTAGTTTGGTGGCTCCAAACTCCCACATCCCCAGACCACTTGAAAATCACTGAGGGTCTTGGCAGCTCTCTCAATGATTTTCCTGCCTGTTGAATAATGGAGGTATTTAAATTGGACAGGAAAATTGGCTTCCAGGTGGAAAGATCCAAATTAGAAACAGAATTGTTAGAACCCAATACTAAGAATTTGTCAAGAATGTATAACTTGCTGCTGAAATGGAATACTCAAGATGAAACGGTAAAATCGGCTATGATTAAATGGGCACAGGACGTTGGTCATAACATTATGTTTGCTGACTGGGAACAGTTATGGACCACAGGTATGAAATTTACGGCATGTAATGCCTTAAGAGAGAATATTATGAAAATGATATACAGGTGGTACATAACCCCAGTCAAGCTTGCGAAAATCTATCACTTGCCCGATAACAAATGTTGGAAATGTAAAGAAATTGAAGGTACATTTTTTCACCTTTGGTGGACGTGCCCAAAGATTAAGGCTTTCTGGGAAATGATATATAATGAATTAAAGAAGGTATTTAAGTATACCTTCCCTAAGAAACCAGAGGCCTTTCTCCTGGGCATAGTGGGCCAAATGGTGTTAAAAAAGGATAGAACTTTCTTTATGTATGCAACAACAGCAGCAAGAATACTCATCGCAAAGTATTGGAAGACACAAGAACTTCCCACGCTGGAGGAATGGCAGATGAAACTTATGGACTATATGGAATTGGCGGAAATGACTGGCAGAATCCTTGACCAGGGAGAAGAGTCGATGGAGGAAGACTGGAAGAAATTCAAAGACTATCTTCAGAAACACTGCAAAATTAAGGAATGTTAGAGTGATGTTGGACTGAAAATAAGTGGTTTCCAGCTGCATAGGTTAAAGTTAAGGATAGATTAAGATTAAAGATTAAGATTAAAGAAGTTTAAAGAAATGGAAATTTGATTTTAAAAGGGAAAACTTTAAAGTTACAGGATATTAAGATCAAGGATTAGGTTTAAAAGAGTTGAAGTTATATATTTTAACATTTTATTAAATTAAAGATTGGGATTAAAAAAGTGGAAAAGAAACTGCTGGATAAATAAATGTGGATTGGAATACAAAAGAGGGAGGTATGAGGAAGTCCAGAAAATAAGTGACTTAAAATTGGTAATGGAAAAGAGAGTTCGTTATTAATTGTTTTGTGTTTATATTGTTAAGTTTTGTATTTTTTTTGTGTGTGTTGTTTTTCTTTTTTGTTTGTTTAAAACCTTAATAAAAAATTATTAAAAAAAAAAAAAAAAGATTTTCCTGCCTGTTGTTGCAACCGTAATGCGCTGTGCTAGATGCTGCAGGGTGTAACACTGTATTTTTATCGCCTCTTTTATTTCCCAGTTTCCCCATTTCAAATTCCTCTTTGGGAACTGTGCTTGCCCTTAGGGCAGACAGTAAACGAGCCAGAGGCAGACTCTGCTCCCCGTTTTCTGGGCTGCTCCCTCTCATCTTCCCAGCAGGAAGCGCCAAACAGAGCAGGAAGCTGGGCCTGAACTCCAGCTGCGCTTCCCCTTCCCAAGACTCCAACGGGACCTTTTATTGTCTGCAACAAGAGTAGAATTTCAGCTGCTCAAGGATAAGAAACTATATTAAAACTATATATGCAAAGCAGCGCTCCCCTGGCTGTCCTGCGCCCAGAGGTTTGCTCTTTCAGAGCGCATAAAAGCAGATACCTCGAGGGAGTTGGGCAGGTTTAGCCTGGAATAGAGGAGATGTCAGAGCCATCTTCAAATATCTCAAGGGCTGTCACATGGAAGATGGAGCAAGCTTGTTTTCTCCTGTTCTGGAGTGCAGGACTTGAACACATGGCTTCAAGTTACAAGAGAGATTTCAGCTCAATATCACAAAGAACATTTTGACAGTAAGAGCTGCTCCACAGTGGAACAGCCTCCCTCAGGAAGTTGTGGACTCTCCTTCCTTGGAGGTTTTTAAGCAGAGCTTAATGGCCATCTGTCCTGGATGCTTTAGTTGAGATTCCTGCATTGCAGGGGGTTGGACTAGATGACCCTGGGGGGTCCCTTCCAACTCCACCATTCTACGATTCTAGGATATATCCTGAAGCACAAAAGCCCTCTTGCTGAGGAGGCTCAGTAGCAGGTACTTTCTGGACTGGCTTAAATAAGAAACTAGAAAAAAAGGCTTCCTGGTTCTCCCTGACCTTCACAAAGTTACTTACATAGATGTTCGGTATTTTATGTCATCCTTCTCAGCCAGCTGCTCACAGGTGAGGTTCATATGCTCCTTCCAGAGGCCCTGGCATTTCCTGCAGGTTTCCTGGAGAGTGAGATCACCACATTAAGCAGCAGGAAGACACCAGTGATAATGACAATTTTTTTAAAAAAGGGCAACCGGACAAATAAGCAGCGCTGAAGGCATTTTGCAGGCAGCACAGATATACAAAACACAAAAGGAACACTTGGGGAAGGGGAATGGCACTGGATACAGAGGCCGGCAGCATGAAATGGATTGAAAACGCTGATAAACACGCCTGTCTTCCCCCGGGTACTAGGATGACACTAGACTCAATGCCATGGGAGTCTCTCTAAGGAGATAATTGCACAAAGAGGGTGTCACCACTGAGAAGGCTCAATCCTTGGTCAAGACCCACTTTCCCTCCAAAGGCAGGGGCACCAGCAAGGACATCTGAAGACAGAATCGGTTCACAGGGCAGCCCTTTAGATGATGGGCATCAGCCGCAATTGGAAAAAGCATGAAGTCACTCAATCTTCATTTAAGCTCCACCCGTGTATTTCTCCACCCCCCCACCCCCCCGTGCCTTGGAAAGGTTTTGCCTGTACGGCAGGGATGGAGAACCTCCAGCCCATAAGGTGAATTTGGCCGTCCAGGCCTCCCCATTTGGCCCACCAGGAAGTTTCCCCAAATCCACAGCCAGGCCTCCGTTTCTCGTGCACCCAATCCCTGCAGAAAGCATGGCTGAGCTCCCCAACAGCAGCAGCTGGTGGTGCTTAGTCCCTGTCTGCCTTGCCCCCACGGCAGGTCGGTAGGGGGAAGAGAAAGATCTGGCCTGCTGGGCCAAAAAGGCTCCCCCCATCCCTGGTGTGTGTCTGTGGATGGGGGGGGGTTTCCTGCCACACACAGCCAGCCCAGCGGGCCCCGCCTTTGCCACCTGTGGGCTCCTCGTGCAGAATCAAGTCCGCCCACCCAGAGGTTTGCATCGGTTTGGTGGGCGATGGGAAAGGGCTGCTTGCTGTTCCAGAGCAGGGGGGCAGGCGGGGAGGCAGCCTTAATGAGCAAACCCACATGGAAACGAGAGGCTGGTTTCCCAACCAACGCGCTAACTTGAACCACCAGGCCTCCCCAGGCGGCTGCGGGAGAGAGAGAATGGCCGGACTCAGCACCGCAAGACGGTTTTGGGATTTGTGATGGGGGGCCCTGCGAGAGCCATGCTGTGGGGTTTCAGGGGCTGCTGGCACTCGCTGCTCTAGGACTGAATGCCCCAGAGCCTGGGGGGCTGAGCTCAGCGTGGTGCTGAAGAACTCTCCCGCAAAACCTTGTAGAAACGGACAGAAGCAGTGCAAGGGGCAGCGTGGTGCAGCGGTTAGAGGGCTGGGCCAGGACCTGAGCAGCCAGGGTTCAAATCTCCACTCAGCCATGAAGCCGGCTAGTCGTTCTTTCCCTCAAAGGGTTGTTGTGAGGCTGGGGAGGGGAGAACCCTGAGCTCTTTGCAGGAAAGAGTAGGAAAGCAACGGAACATTTGATGAGCCCCAGGTGGGGGACTCTTTATCAGTCAGCGCCTCTGAGCTGTGAGGGGCTTCAAAGCATAGGAACAGCTGTAGGGCACCAAGCACAGCATGCCCTAATTTTTTACAACTTTTGAAAACATCATGCTTTCCCTCATGAGGAAGCCAACATCAATTTTTGGAGGAGGAGGAGGAGGAGGAGGAGGAGGAGGAGGAGGAGGAGGAGGAAGAAGAAGAAGAAGAAGAAGAAGAAGAAGAAGAAGAAGAAGAAGAAGAAGAAGAAGAACAACAACAACAACAACAACAACAACAACAACAACAACTCCACACAGATAAGGACTTGGTAGGGTTGCAGGGCAGATGAAATTGCTTTGGGAACCCCATGTTTGACCTGTGTCTGGAAGGGGACAACTTGGATTTTTCCACCGCAAGCACCCCAAAACACATTGGATCAGCCTCAAGGACTGTGTGTGTGCGCACTTTTATGAAACTGAACATGATTCTGTTCTGAGATTTTTACAGGAAGCACAAGACGTCTTCTTCTTCTCATTCCCCCGCTTTGCTTCCAGCCCATCCCCCTAAACGTACTTCTTCCTGGCATGCTGGATATCTAATATGGCTTCCACAGCTAGGGTGCAGAAGCATAATGCCAGCTAAGCGTTCCTTTAAAAATGCATTTTGATCCCCTCACTGTCGGAGGAAGGGAGAGGGAGCCCTCACACATCATTCTCCCTAATTTTCCAATTTTCTCTAAAGGCGGAGGGGAGCTATTTGCATTCAAAGTTCCTTGCAAAAATGCAAAGCTGCCTCCTCCTTTTTAATAAAGTGCAGCTGTTCCAAGCAGGAGCTCATCCATCAGCAGACAGTGCCGCCTAGTGGTTGGAAGCAGCGCCCGCCAGGGCCTTTGCCAGAGCACAGGAGGAGCAGCAAGTCTGCCACAGCCATCAAGGTGCTCAGACTCTAAAGAGGAGGAGACCTGCTGTCAACAGCTGCTGAGCCAAGGAACATGGCAGCCAGGCCTCCTTAGCACTGCTAAGTGCTTTGGGAAACTGTAGCTGGTTGATAGGAATCAGGAAGCGGCCTGGCTTCCACCTCCTGGTAATCCATGGGGATTATGCAAAAACACAGCTCAGAGCAAGCCAAGGATACTGGGAGATTATTGCAAATCTCACAGCATTTGGAAGAGAGACAAGAGCTTTTATTGGGCCAGCTAGTCACTTAAAACACAGTGAGATCTCAAGGTATGTATGTATTTGCCCTGCAAAGGAACAGCAATGCTAGAGTGACAGAATCACACACGGCTGTCAGCCTTGCTCTGTGAAAAGTGAAGCTGCTGGCAAGATTTGCGTTGCTTCAAGTCCTGTATCTCTGCTCTCCTTGCACAAGAATAAGGCAAGGCTTTCTGGCACTGTCACAAACCCTGAAAAGGGAAGGCAGTCGAAGCACATGGAAAGAAATCTCTATGGAACTTACTTATTTCAGTATGGGGGTGGGACTGTGCTGCTGCTTGTGCAAATCTGTCTTTAAAAGGCAAGCTGCTGAACAGATAAGGGAGTACTAGAAATATCAGGGAAAGAAAACCAGGTATAATCCAGTCCCAGAACTCAGGGCCCCCACGGGCACTGCAACCCTAATCCCACTCACCTGGCAGGAAACCCCACTGAACTCAACTTCTGAGCAGACATGGTCAGGGTTAGGCTGAAGTAAGTTAACACAAAAGGAATATCTCACCAAGCTAGTAAGAGTTCCTAGGGCTGATCTCGTTGGGGGCCCTTGCAAGCGGTGACTGCAGCGACTGCCATCCCATAACGGTTGGCTCTTGCTTAGCCACTGGCAATCCCCACCCCAAACACACCTTGTTGTTGCCACCACCTTTCTACCCAAACTGGCTCACAAAGAGCAAAGCAGGCAGACCTCCTGGGAGGCTTTCCCCACCTGGCATTCTGCTCTGGAGGTCGGCTTTGATAATATTTCAGTAATTTTGGGTGAGCGGCTCACTTTATTAGTAGCTGGCCTCCTCCTTGTTGTTTTAAATGTACAGGTATTTTTCACTGCATTCTGTGTTCTATAGTAAGCTGCCTTTAAAAGGTTTACTGCCAAAGGCAGCAGATAAATATTTGAAAAAAACTGCATTTGAGTTTCGCTCCTGGGCACCCAGGAGATCTCTTTGGCATCTCCCTAGGTTGGCAATTCTTAGAATTATAGAATTGAAGTTGGGAGGGACCCTGAGGATCCTCTAATCCAGCCTTTCTCAACCTGTGGGTCCCCAGTTGTTGCTGAACTACAACTCCCATCACCCCTAGCTAGCAAGGTCAGAGCTCAGGGATGATGGGAGTTGTAGGCCAACAACACCTGGGGACCCACAGGTTGAGAACCGCTGCGCCTAGTCCAACCCCCTGCAAGGCAGGAATATGCAGCTGTCCCGTACAGAGATCGAACCTGCAACCGTGGCGTTATCAGCACCAGGCTCTCACCAGGTGAGCTATCCAGGCTGACCATTATTCCTGCCACCAGCCCTATGCTGGCACAAGCCCTTGTGAGAATAGTGCCCTCCCTAGCACTGGTGAGCACACCAAACACCAGGGATCTTCAAGCAGTTTTATGCCAGTAACATGCAACACAACAGACGAGTTTCAATTATCATCTCTTGGCTCAGCAGAGATACAGACGAGCCTTTTGGCTGCACAAACAAAGGCACATTTTGCAAGGGTTTTGCATAAACTATGGTTCCCTGCTTTATCCAAACCAGGAAACCATGGTTAACAGCTCTGGAATAAAGCCAGGGTGCCAATTCAACCGGTGCGATAGGATCACAGTTGCTGGGCCATATTCTGGACAAGCTACAAGTTTCCAAGCAGGCTCAGAAAGCAGCATATAATGCAGTAACCTAAGCTGGATGTCACCCAGACACAGAGAACTACGACAATATTATTTTAGTCAACAAGCCACAAAAGGTCGCAGCCTGCTTGGTTTTGCTCGGTATATACCCGGGGCTCGGTTTGTGACTCTTCAGGCACTTCAGGTTATTTGGTTAGACTTATATAGCCGAGATAAATATAGCTGTGACCTCACACTGCTAAATTAGCATACACAGGGCAGGAAGCCCGAGTTGCGATTCCAGTCACTTGATACTGGGAGCACACGGGTGCTGCGACTATCGCCAGAGGACATCTCAAGCTTGCAGCAGCTCAGAGCCTCCCTCAGCCAAAGTAAATAACGCTAATCAGACACAAATGTTGGCTCATGCAAAGTCTTCGAAGTCTAGACCTCCTGCAGTTATGCCAACGGCGCAAGGCTAAGAGCCACAGCAGAGAGTTCTGGGAAACTGGCACCCAGCAGATGCTGGGGACTTGCAGGGAAGGAAGCAATGTCCCCCTTGCATAAACTCCCAAATAGATTTCAGGAAACCCAACAGGTTCTGATGGGAAGTGTGGTCCAAAACATGCAGAGAAAACCAAGTTGGGGAAGGTTGATCTACTCCATGTGGATGGTCTCCTCTCTATCTGCCCCTACTGTGTTTCAGACTGCAGCACACACGACAAGGTGCATCTCCTCAGAACTGAACCAGCAGAGCTAAAGTGGTCTCTTCCACTGACCAGAAGGCCGAGGGGCAACGGCACGCACACACAACCATCACAGCACTGGAGTCCGAATCCTGGCTCCATCCATCAGCCAGTGCAAGAACAGCTGCTCCAATGCTTGCCTTCCTCTTCCCTCCCCATTCCTTTTTCCTTCTCTGCTGTGCCTATTTGACTGTGAGCCGGCAGCCATGAGCTGGCTTGTCTTTTAATATACAGTCGTACCTTGGAAGTCGAACGGAATCCGGTCCAGAAGTCTGTTCAACTTTCAAAATGTTCAGAAACAAAAGTGCAGCTTCTGATTGGCTGCATGAAGCCCCGTCGGACGTTCGGGTTCCAAAGAACGTTTGCAAATCGGAACACTCACTTCCGGGTTTGCGGCGTTTGGGAGCCAAAACGTCCAAGTACCAAGGCGTTCAGGATCCAAGGTACGACTGTATATGAAAAGTGCTTGGGAAATGTGTGCGTTTTAAGTGTTTAAGCCTCAGGAGAGGCTGGCAAGGATACAGTGGTTCACAAACCATTTTTAATTTTGAGATGGGCAGGAGGATCCACAAAGTCACAAGCTCATGCAGTGCTTGACACTGCCAATGTCCCAGGCGCATTTTGCAACAGGGAATTTCATTAGCACAAGCAGTTTCTGAGCTCTGGGTGCAGCGCTGCACCTAAGATTTCATACCAAAACTTCAGAGTGGAAGGAAAGCAGGACCATTTTCTGCCTCCCCACTCTCTAAAGACTGGAGAAGAGACCCTCTTCAGAATATTAGGGGGGCAGGCAGGGGGAGGACTAGACCATGTGAAAAATGAACACAATATTTTAGCTGCAGATCATTCATTTTCAGCTTTGTATTCTTGTGATAAAAAAGTGCGCAGAGACATTCCATTGTTGCTCCTATAACCCACAATTAAGGTGCCATTTAGCTCCTAGCTTTCATATCTCAGTTTCTAACATTGAGCTCATGGCGGGGACCCGAGACAACAGTGGGCACCATCTCATGCAGCGTTCAAGGGTCTTCTGTGGGGAGAGAGAGCACAGCAAGGCTCAAGGGCTGGGCTGCAAAACAGGAAGCTTCCCACTGCAAATGTCACTCTCGCCACAAACTCACCAGATGACCAGCTATGAACTCTTCAGCCCCCTCCACCTCCGATAGGAAGCATGCGGATGGAGGAAGCAAGACAGCCTCAACCTTTCCAGCATGCTCTGTGAAAACTACCACCTAGAACCGCAGAGTTGAAACTTACCCCCTGGGGTCATCTAGTCCCGTCCCGTCCCCCATCCCCCCGCAATGCAGGAATCTCAACTGAGACATCCATGACAAGTGGCCATCCAACGTCTGCTTCAAAACCTCCAAGGAAAGAGGTTTTTGTTCTTCTAGGGTGCATGCCCTTCATTTCCCCAACTTTGTTGCCACCCCAGAAGTCCACTTCTACACTTCACCATATAAGGGGATTTTTCCAGGGACCAGAAAGCTGGTATGACTGGCAGACCAAGACCTATGAACCCGTATTTGCTTTTGCCCCCCACCCCCTTTCACAGGGCAGAGGGAAAGATCGCACATACACACCATTGTTCAAACGCTGCAATAAAAGTTCCATGTTTATCCGCAACTCACTTTTATGGCCCTGTTGCGGGAAAGCAGGTTGTGCAAGGAGGCCTCTGCCTCCTGCCCCACACGTGGCTTGAACTTTCGGTTTCCACAGCTGACTGGTGCAGCAGAAGAAGTTACCTCCTGACGATCAACCCCTCTGTGGATATTGCTCACAAATGACCTGGGCTGAAGGCAGCAGACTCTGCCCTCGGAGTCAGATTTAAAGGCAGGGGGCTCGGTGGGTCCCCTTAACTATCTACTCAACCACCAAGAGAACAACAGAAGAGTTGGTCTTGATTTGTACATCTGGCAAATCAACCTGGCAGTGCTGCAATAAACTGCTATCATTCACAAAAGAAATGACAACACCAGAGCTTAGTCAGCAAATTGTGTGTGCAGCAAGATTGAATCCGTGCCTGAAAACTTGCTGTCTGATATGAGAGAGGGAAGTCGTGCATGGAAATCATGCATCAGCACTGTGAAATGGGCTACAGAGGCAATGAAATATGAAGCACTCCAAAGATGAACTATCAGAACGTGGCTGGTCCAAAGATGCCACCTGGTCAGATGTGTGGGGTGCAAACAATAAAATGATTATTATTCTGCCTCTCACTTAGGATCCCATTTGCTTTATGTCCAACCCTGCTCTGAGTCTCGCAGCCCTTGGCCTCCCGTCTTTGCTACGGGAAGCCTTCCTGTGTGGACTGAAAGGGGAAAGGTCGGTTCAGATTCCCCAGCGCAAAGCCAGGCTTGCTTCACTACAGTGGGGGGTTTTCAGGGAAATCAAGACCAGCATTGCTACTACTGCTGTGCCCCCAAAGGGCAGTGTGCCAAAGACTTGCTGAAGTCTAAGCTGAAGGAACTTTTCAGCTGAGCTGCCAAATCTTATCTTTCCACGCTTGTCCTTGGTTTGGCTCAAGGCTAAGACAGGAAGAGTGGGGAAATTTCACGGAACTAGACGAAATCTTATTCTCTTGTTTGCTTCCACAACTGACCCTGAGCCTTGGAGACGGTGTAGATGAAAGTCGAAATAAATCTACTATCTGCTATACTGTTTTGTGAAGCATGCCACGGTGATGGGGACTGAGTACCTTGTTTATGTGCTCAGATTTATAATCGCCTCTGTCCCATTGCAAGGGGTTGCATCAGTTGACCCTCAAGCTCCCTTCCAACTCTACAGTTCTGTGAATCCTGAGCGATGTTTGAAATGCAAAATCCTGCACCTTGTTTCCATTCTTTCAGCCATGCTGAAGAGATCAGGAGGCAACAGAATGTGAGAAACAAGTCTCAGCTTTGGAGCCAGAGCGCGCTTGATCCTGGCCCTCTCCACTGACCCTCCACCCTTTGCTCTACCTGCCCAGAGAATGTGGTTCCGGTTGCTGTGCTGGGGCAGAGGGGAAGCAGAAGGCAGAGGAGGTGGCCAGAAAGCACCAAATCAGGCTATACTTCAAGCCCCATGAATCTGCTGACAGAGAACAGAAGATGCGAATCGAATCATTTATGGATGGCTCTGAAGCCGCCTCCACGGGCCCTTCTGGCAGAATCATGAGCTGGGTGCAGCCTGTTGGATCCCAGGCGTCAGGTTGGTCAGGGCACCGCGGCATGAAGGTGAACCATGGGCGGTTCAGCTGCCCACGGAGCCGATTAATAAAGAGGAGGGCAGTGAAAGCAAAATCCTGAAGTGCCCCAGGACTAAAAATCGATGTTCACTTTCTGAGAATGAGAACAATAAGCAGCCTCCGGTATAAAATGAGTTCATCTTCAAGGTGCCACAAGACTACATTTTACCTAGCACACGACCGGAAACTAATCTATCACTTTCATAATATAAAAATTTCCCAGTTTTCTCTGTGCTCCTGATTCTACCTACCAAGAAACCTGTGTGTTTCACCTAAGAAAGGAGACATATCTGGCTAACAGCTGGATTTTACATTTTAAAACTGGGAGATCAGCCGTGGTGAGTTATTCATCCCAGCAGTCCTGGTGCAACCTGAAACCCGCCCAGCACCCAGGAGAGCCTCATCTGCTCCCACCCACATTCCTTCCTGAGACTCAGACCAGATTCAGACCCCAAGGCTTCACCTGACCAACTCCCCTTGAACACAGTTTTATTTGCAAGATCAATCAATATGAAGTGACAGATTGAGAACGGTATGCAGTTAACATCTGTAAATATATAACCAGTATCTATAATTGGTACACACACACCCATCTAAAATCCATCCTTCAGTTTTCAATCTGTATATGGAGCTTTTTCCAAGCGTGGTAAAGGTAAAGAACCCCTTGATGGTTATGTCCACTCAAGGGCAACTATGGGGTGTGGTGCTCATCTCGCTTTTCAGGCCGAGGGAGCCGGCGTTTGTCCACAGAAAGTTTTCCGGGTCAAGTTTGATATACAAGCCCACTGTAGTAAGATAAAACGATCATCTCAAGGGTCCTCTAGGGGCGACACCTCTTTGACATAACCAAACAATATTATAAATTCATAACCAACAATTTCTGCTATTTCTGACAATACCCGTTCTCTGTATATTCTGGTTTTGAGGGCACCACCACAATATGTGAAAAGTGTACAGTGGTACCTCGGGTTAAGTACTTAATTCGTTCGAGGTCCGTTCTTAACCTGAAACTGTTCTTAACCTGAAGCACCACTTTAGCTAATGGGGGCATGATTTCTGTTCTCATCCTGAAGCAAAGTTCTTAACCCGAGGTACTGATATTTAATATTATTTTATATTATTTTACTGAATGTTGAATGTTATTTTATTTGCATATTGTATATTGTATTATGCATATTGTCTTATTTATATGATGTTAGCCGCTCTGAGCCTGGCTTTGGCTGGGGAGAGCGGGATACAAATAAAATTTATTATTATTATTACTGTTTCTGGGTTAGTGGAGTTTGTAACCTGAAGCGTATGTAAACCGAGGTACCACTGTATTTGAAACTTGCCCCCCACCCCAAGCTTACAATCTTATTCCAGGCTCCTGGTAGTCAGAGATTCTTGGTGAGAGAACAGGCCCTGGGGGATTTTAGCAGGCAGCCAGAACCGATAGCCAGAGACATGGTCTCACTTTAACACCACTGCTCCCCCCCACCCCCAGTATTGATTTTATTTTGCTTCCGTTTGTGGTTTTCCTGTTGTTTCAAGCCAGCTGATTTTAATGATTTCATCTACATTTCCAATGCTTTCTTATATCCTTGCTCCAAATTGGACTGTGACCTGCTTTGGCAGCTTGTCTCGTTGCTGAAAAGCAGGCAGTGCATTTGCTAAATAAGTAGACAGCAGCTGGTCACATCCAAGCAGATGGAGAGGCCTTGCTGCCTTGCCTCTGCTTCCAGCACAACCACACTGGCTGCCCATGGACTAGGAAGCAAGGTTCTTTGCATTCATCTACAAGGCCCTGAAAAACTTCGGTTTAGGTTACCTTAGGAACCAACTAGACCCTTACAATCCCCAGTTCAGTCACTGAGACCGTCTGTTGGAGCATCCCTGCTTTTGACTCCTGAACTGGTGAGGCTCATTCGACACAGCTGAGTGTCTCTGGCCCACTCCTGGTGCAATGCTCTTCCAGCAGAGATCCAGCAGGAGTCTTCTATAGGAACTTTTAAACGTTTGCTGAAAACTCTTCTGTGCTGCCAAGCTTATACAGACAATTAAGGAATGTAATAGTTAAAACTGCATTGATTTTTTTAAAAAAACTGAAACTGCAGTATGCAAGTAGTTTATAGCTAAAAACGCTCACCCTCCTTGATGCAGCCAGATTCAAATGGCCAACGACACTCCCTCCCTCCTTAGCGTCTGGGCCTTCTCAGTGGTGGCACCTGGTTTGTGGAATGCGCCTTCCTCTGCAGGGTGGGTGGCACAAACTCTGCTTGCCTTTTGGCACCAACTGAAAACACATCTCTGCACCTGAGCTTTTGTGGGAGTTAAATAGGATAAGCGTATTAACGCAGCTTTTAATTTTTGAATGGTATGGTTGCCTTAATTACGTTACTGTCTGTTCCCATTCCTTTCATGAATATGCTTTAAGTGTTTTCTCTTTTTAGGATTTCATATCTAACGTGCCGTGTGATTGTGAATCAATGAAGTGTGGACAGGAAATGTAATAATCATCATAATAATTTGCAATAACGACCTATGCAGTGTTTTTCAAGAGCCCAAAGTGCTTTACAGCAAGTTGACGCTCAGTTGAAACCGGAGAACTGACACTTCTTCAGGTTTCAGGGTCAGGAAAGTCAAGATTAAAGACCGAACAAAACAGGAGATGGGCTGAGTAAGCAACGCAGCAATTTGTCCAATTTACAAGCCAACAGCACTAGATAAGTTGAATTCCAACAATTCCAATCAAGTTTCAGCCAAAGCTTCCATGGAGAGAAAATTAACGGCTTGTTTATTTAACCCAGCCCCAAAGCAACTCACCCCAACATGCAATTTTCTATGAATCCACAAGACACAACCTGAATGGGGGGGGGGGGTCATCCCTACAGTCAAAGACATTTTTCCACTCCTTTACACAGAAGAGCAGCATTCCACTTCGAACAATCCCACCCTCCTGTAGCAGAAGCACTGAGCGCCAACCTAGTTACGTTGCATATTTAAGTCATTTCAATTTTTAACCAAAGCTATTGTCCCACAAGCTGCCGTGTGTTGTGGTCAAAGGCATTTTGAAGACTCGCAGGGCCACGGGTTCCCGTAAGAGCTATTTAGAGAGATGGGGGTCACTGGCCTGTGCATAAGCCTGGCCCATCACCCAAAACCAGCAGCGCTGCCCCACCAGAAATGGGCAGGAAACCACCAAGATCATTCCCATCGCGAGACGCATGGACGCATGGCGAGGGCTTCATGGGCTCTTCATGCTTCTGTCCAGCCCTCTGCCGCTTGGTTGGCGCCAGCACCATCAGGATTTCTGGTACACCTGAAAGTGATCAGGGAGGCCCAGGGCTGCCCAAGCAAGGCAAAGGCGGAAGCCTGGTTCTCAGGGCCATGCCAACCCCTGCCCTAAGAGGCAAAGCTCCTTGCGGGCGGTTCTGATGCACTTCCTGCTGCAGGCAAATGGTTCAGTGAGCCATTGCAGGCATGCAGGAGAGGCAATTGCACTGATGAGTGCTCCCCAGTGTGTGTGTGTGTGTGGTGTGTGGGGGGGGGCACACTAAGCCACAGTCCCCTCAAGCAGAAAGCTAGTTAGGCAGGGCGCAGACTGGGCCACACCACCGACAGCCTGAAGCTCTCTCCCACCTCTTTCTGCTGCATGGCCACAAGTCAGATTTGCTCAAAGATTTCATAGAAGTAGGAAGGGAACCCAAGGGTCATCTAGTCCAACCCCCTGCAATGCTTGGAGCCAAGGCCACCCTCTATGTTACATCCAATTCCTGGGATGTGGGGAAGCTTGGACCGAAAAGACCATCCCAAGGCCTACTCCCTGCTTAGGGGATGGCAATTTCCAAACTCCGCCAAGCAGTGGGCAGCTGATGCTCGGTGCCTGGAAGGGTTTTTAAATTATTATTCCACAGGAGGAGCCACACAAGGAGTGTGCGCACCAGCAGCGTGTGGTGTGGGGCGGGGAGCAAAATGCTGCATCTTCCATCGGATCCTGCCCACCCCAAAGTGTCTCAAGTGCCCAGCTGGCTCTGCAAAGGCATTATTGACTCCACAAGCTTAGATTAAATGCATCGCTGATCAACTTTCATCCGGCTCCTTCTCAAGAAATCCATTAAGACGGAATGCTTTGGGGCATTCCAAGCAAGAGGAGTGACAGGAGGAGAATTATCAAAAAGCAAGCAACGGTTTCTCAAAAAAATATTATTTGTAGGGTTTCTCAGGCCCTCTTCACCCAGGGCAGGCGGAAACAACAGAATGATAACAATCGAAAACACTGCAACAAGGTCTTGCAGCTGGGATTGCAAGCCACTTTCCCCCAACCTTTCTGGGTGTTCAACACACATGCACACACACAGAAAAAGAGAGAGAGAGAGAAATCTCCACACCTTGAGCTCACTCTGTTCCAGGCATGACCCCCACTTTCACTGGAAAGGAGAAGTCAAGGCAAAAGCCCTTCCTACAAGTAGGAACTACAGGACTTCCGCAAACTCCTTCGTTTCCGTCCTCATTCTCACTTCCATTTCGGGATGCTCGCAGGGGTGGGGGGACAACTTGCACCAAATCCAATGTCTTTTCTTTATATATATAAAAAAGGATGCAGGTTGTCTCATCTTTGCTAATATGAGGGCAAAACAGCAACCACTTTTGTACTGTTTGCCTTTCGGCAAGGAGCTCAGGAGGACAAGGCCATTGCGAGAGACCTGCTGGATCAGGCCCAAGAGTCCATGGTTCTGTTCCCACTGCAGCCAACCAGAAGTCCCATGGGGGAAGCCCAAACACAGGACACGAGCCCAGAAGCCCCTCTAGCAACTGGGATTCATTGTGGGGGCAGAACACAGCCATCCTGGCTGGTAGTGACCGATCGTCTTCTCCTCTATTATTGGTCCAACTCTCTTTTACAGCACCCAAGATGGCGCCCATCACTGCCTCGTGAGAGGGGGTCCCGTGGCTTAATTGCACTGCTGAAGAAATACTTCATTTTATCCGACATGACACTCCAACGTTCAGCTTCATTCAAGGCCCACAAATTCTAGAGTTAGGAGAGGGGGAGAAAAGCTTTTCTCTGTCTCTTTTCTCCACACAGTGCATAATTTTATGGTGTCGCCATTGAGCTGCCCACTCTAGCCCACGAGGCCTTGTGCCACGTCCGTCACTCCCATGTGGGATTCCTTGCTTAAAAATGGTGCTACTTGGGACTCCTTCCAGTCCTCCGTTACAGAGGCTGGAGGTGGCAATTTCAGGTTATCTTTGTGGGGCATGTCAGGATGAGAGCACGACTGAGCTAAACATCAGTGAACTTCACGGCTGAGAAAGGATCTGGGGCATCCCTCAAGAACAAAACTTTCTGCTGCACAACAGGGAATTTTACAAATGATTTTAGGATTGCTGTTCATTTCAAGAGTCCGCACGCTGCGACGGTTGTTTGAGAAGACGCAGCGTGTTTTGCAAGAGTCAACACCCACAATGAAGCTTGAACCGTCAGTCCTTATTTTGACAGCGCCTTACCTAATGGCACAAAGCCCATCCCATATGCTTCTGAGGTGGTGGGGTTTGTACGTGGCAGAGCCCTGCCAGGATTGCAGCAACTCACAATGCAGAGGCGGCCAAGGAGAGGGCATAGCCAGGAGCCAGCAATGGGCTCCTGCAGCAGCTTGCTCTGAGCTAGGGGAATGCCTGGCCCACATGGAGCTGCTGACTTGCCCCACAGGACAAACTCCCCACCCCTTTCAAAAATGGCTGGCCATGCAGGATCCGTTCAGCAGCGGAGCGAATGCTTTGTGTGCAAAAACGTCTCCGTTGCAATCCCAGCATCTCCAGACACGGCTGCGAAGGGCCCCTCTCCAAAATCCTGGAGCGCAGCTGCCAGTCGGTGTTCTGAGCTAAAAGGACCAATGGTCTGGCCTGGCGTATGGCAGCTTCCAGGTTCCTATTGGGGGTGGGTGCAAGGGGAGAGGAAGTGAAGACGCAGCCAGCCAGGGCATCCCACTGCCTGTCTTCTGCAGTGGATGAGCCCCTCCACGTGCTTTTCTTGGAGACTCGATTCTCCTCTGAGTACCATTACAAAAACAAGGGAGGAAACACACCGCTGCTCATAAAAATACAAGAATCGCCCATTGTGCTGAGAGGTTATTCTAAGAGTGGCCTTGAGCATGCTACCAGCTGCATTGCCTGAAATACATGGCCAGGTGTTAACAGACACCACTTTTCCAAAAAAGGAGAAAAGAGGGCAGATAGCAAAGCATTTTCCGTCTGTACCTTGAAAGGGCAAGATGCCAAGCCCTGCGTTATCCCCATTTGCCCTTGACACTGTGGAAAAGGTGGCAGTTGTGTTTTGCACAATCCCAGGAACAGGAGAGAGAAGCCTTGGCAGTTTCGAGTCTGGGATAAATACTTTTCAAATGAAAAGTAATATCCAGATACACTGATCATAATTAGGTATTCCTCACATCGGCCATGTTTGCAAGCTGCTTTAAGGCACAGCGTTTAAACTGTGGCTTCCTGTGCATGAGAGAATGGCCCTTGCTTCACCCACGCAGACCTGAGAACAGGCTGCTAGACTAGGTGGGCCACTGGCCTAATCCAACCAGACTTTTCTTATCTTCTCATATTCTTACCAGCAGGCTGGTGGGATTTGTTTTAGACCATGGCTTACCATTACATTGCAAACGTGGACATTTTTGCTTGTCTATGTATATATGTAATGTCTTTTATGGACATGAACACAGAATTATGAGAGAAGAGTCAGCCTTGAAACAATTAGGATGGGATGGAAGCAATTAGGATTCATCAGGATGTGTTTTATAAAAATGGAAGGAACAGTAATGTTTTTTTAAAACCCGATTGCAGCTAATGCAACAGGTCGCAAAGAAAAGCAGTTGAACAGCAGCTTCAAGGTGTGCAGTTATTTAAAGTATGAACAACTGGGCCTGTGTTTACCCCAAACTGGCAATCTCAAGAACTATGGGAGGGAAGAAGCCACGATTCAGCAGCAGGGCACACACTTAATGCAAGAAGACCCCAGTTTCAATCCCTGGACCCTCTGGCTAAAAGGCTCTCTTCTTGTGACCTTTTGAGAATCATCTAATAAGAGTGCCTTAGAACCAGAGGACTGGTTCAATATAAAAGGCAGCTTCACTCACAATATGTGTTTGTGTGTATATTTATGGAGGAAGGCACGCTAGGCACACTTGGCGAATCCACACCGTGATCAGCTCCCGCCTGGAAACCAATGTCCCCACTGTGGAAGGACGTGTGGATCCAGAATTGGCCTCCACAGTCACTTACGGACTCATTGTTAAAACCGTGTTTATGGAAGACAATCTTACTCGGCTACGAGGGATCGCCAAAGAAGAAGAAGATATTTATGGAGAGTCATGTCTGCTGCAGAGAAGGATGGCACCTTCACTTTCCACCTGGGACTACGGCCTCTCTAGTCACAGGTGGCATTGACATAGAGGTGGGGAGTGGGGATCCACCCCACAACTCTGCATGACCAGCAGCAGCAGTAATAATAATGATAATAATAATGATAATAATAATAATTGTACCCCACCTAACTGACTCTGGGTGGAACATGGGAGTTGGGGCTCCTAGCAGGGAATTTAAGAGTGTTTAAAGGCGAGGCAGGTGCAGGAAATCAAGCAACGTAAAAGCAGCTTTTGTGACCTTATTTTTGTACCACCAGCCTGGAAGGCGGCAATCGAGTAGGATTTGCACAAGTCACCTTTCCTTGGGCACCACTCTGCTTGCTGCCACTTTAAAGAGAGCTGGCGGTGGGACTGATTTATTTCTTTATTTAATAAATTTATACACTGCTTGATTGGGAAGAAAAAAACCCTCAATGCAGTTTACAACAAAAGCAGAGAGCAGCTTTCCCCACACTTAACACAACTGCACGCCTGTTTTGAGAGCTCAGTCTTACCAGCGTGCCCTTTCTCTGGCAAAGATAATTTGGGGGTAATTTTGATAGCATCATTTTATCATTGATTTGTTTTCTGCAACTAAAAACCTATGATAAGCTTCTGCTGCATAATCTTTGAAACCCTTTTCTGTAGCCCCACACTTCGGGAAGTGTGTAAGTAACAAATGAGGATACACACATACACATACACACACACACACAAAAATATACATAGACAAATACATACACTCTAAATTCAAGCTTAGGCTGCCCCCTTATGGCCATCTGTTTCAAGGGCCTTTACAGCTGCAGGCCAGCTTTTACGAACCCTCCCAGATCCTGCAGGAAGACCTTGGGCTGACCAGGAAACACAGCTAAAATAAATAGGGCCTGGAAGCCCTACTGTGATCCAGTACTTCAGAGACTGGGTTTACAGTAAGTCTGTGCTAGTTTTAGTGCGTAGCAGCTCACCTTCTGGAAGGAAAGAATAATAGCTCCATCTCCCACTACAGGTATACTGAGGACCTAGAGAGGTAACTCTCAAAGGGTGGCAGGAGAGGAAGATTCAAGGACAACCAAAGAAACATTTAAACAGTTCATTGTAGTGTAGTGTAGCTGAATGTTTTATACTTTCCCTGTGCCCCACGAACATATTATTGTTACAGGAATTTTTATAATGATGGAGGGGGGGTTGCCCCTCCAGGACGCAGTTGTTCACACACAATGTCTCCTCAAAGCACCACATAACACACGACACCACACAACTTCCAACACTGTTCTGCTCAGGGAAAAGATGGCTACTGAAGGGGGGCGGTTTGGGAAACTGGTAAAAGACAGCCGTAATCCCCAAAACCTGGGATCAGCCTCTTGCATAAGAGATCATCGCTGGCATCCTGGCAAATGGGTGCAAAAACAGGCAGTCATCCTGTGGACAGTAGCAAACCATCCAGGAATGGATGAGGTTCTTGGTCAGGACAAAGAGGTGTGATCAACCAGGAACTTGTCAATATTTCTTTTGTCTTACTTGATGAGTGTGAGGTGGAGGGAAGGATGGAGAAAAACCTGATGCTCAGGTTTCTTTCACCAGACCTTCCCAATTTGTGATGTTTTTGTGAAGTATGCATGATGTAATTTTAGGGGGTTTGTAAAGCTGATGAAAATGGGAGCCACCCTTTGTTCTGGGCTCCTTCCTGCTTCTCCCCTGCGGTGGGTGGAAGTCCAGTTGCAACAGTCCTTCAAAATAAAGACCAGGCCTGCTGGCTGCTGTTTTGCTCCTATATTCCTGGCTGGTGTCTTTGTTTGGTAATCCAAGTGAGCCCAAGGATTTCCCTATAACATTATAAAGGAGTTGTGTTCTATGTTATAAATCAAACACTGCTGGGGGTTGTTTCTTTTTGCTTTCCAATGCATTTCTTATCAATAAAAAATTTGGTGGGGTGTGAACAAATTTCCATTCTGAGAGTGTGGCCCAGAGAAGAAAGTTTGAGAACCACAAACCTAGAGAAAAAGGCAGCTGACAAAATACTGGCATTGCCCCCACCCCGGCCGGCACCCAGTCTAGTTCCCATTTCCTTAACATAGTCTATAGGGTGGTGGGTTCACCTCAACCCCTTCTCCTTTAGGACAAAGTGCCCATTAGCAAACACTTCCTACACACGGACCAGCATTATGGTGCCTTGCAGTTGTGTAGGGAACTGAAAGGGAGCTCCCCAGGGTGGATTTGCCTCTTCGAACAAGCGCACGAACCAGCTGTGTGTGGCCCCATTGAGGGATCACATGGGAAGTGTGTGAACAATTTGTGCTTGGAAAATGCTAACACATGCAAGAAGGAAGGCTCGGCTAAGTTCACAGTCACACATACGCTGGCCATAGCCAAGTCACGGGAAGGGCACATGGTTTGAATGTGGGGGATGCGCAAAACCAGGCGCCTGGCCTTAGCAACGATCTGGAGGAGGGCCAGTCCAGATACGACAGACAGCCTGGCGGTGAGTGGTTCCTCAATCCTGCGCTGGCGATGTCTAGGTTTGACTACTGCAATGCAACATACCCTGGGCTGCCTTTGAAGACTGTTTGGAAAACCCAGCTGGCCCAGAATGTAGTGGTCGGTGTACTGCCTGGGACCAGGAGGTCTGAACATCTGACTACAGTTTTGGCCCAGCTCCACTGGCTGCAAATTTGTCTCCAAGCCCATTTCAAAGGATTGGTTTTGACCTTCTGGCACCTTGCATGGATCGGGACCTCAGTACCTCAAGGGCTGCCTTTTCCTGAATAAACCTGCCCAAACCCTGAGAACAGCACCTGAGAGGATTTGTTCAGAGTCTTCTCCCCTGGAGAACAAATATATTAGGACGAATATATATATCCTGCCTTCTTCCCTAACAAGGACTTAAGTGCTTGCCATCTGTGCAGGTCAGCTGTGCGCTGGCTCTTGCTCCCTCGGCCTAAGCTACCTCGCAGGGTTGTTGGGAGGATAAAATGAAAGGGGTTTGAGAACATAATTAGGACTGCTGCCCCATGGAGGAAGAAAGTGTGTGTGGGGGGGGTAATCGTAGGAAGAGTGTTATGTACTTACGAGGTTAAAACAAAAACAAAGAACGTTGAATTCGCTTGGCTATATCTAGATGGCCTGGAAATTAATGCGGCACACATGTGAAGAGGCTATTCTGCTCTCACTCTTGCCTCAGCAAATACATCGTGAAACAAATGGCGGATGGGCAGCCCCACAGCTCGCCCCTTTGGTGCTTTGGCTCTGGCTCAGAGCCGGCACGCCTGCGCTCCCCATTCAGTGCCGTCTTCTCAGCTGACTTCTTGGCATTCAAAAGGCATGTCCAGTATTAAACTCCCATCCGCTTTCGAGTGCGTCTGACTTCATTCTGAAAAACTGCAGCCATGCTTGCGCTTGGCCAGGCAGACGCATTCCATTAATGCTCCCCTCTTGGAAACGTCTGCTCTGTCCAAGCGGGGGGGGGGGGGTGGAGAAACAGCTACGGGCCTCAGCGCCACCCTTGGCTCCCTCACGCATCGCAGGGGTTGGGAGCCGTCTCAGCCATGCACATTGCTAGAAAGGCCGCGCGGTGGGGCCCAGACATCGCTGTGGGACTATGCAACTGGGGGGGGGGGGGCCCACAGGGGCAATACAAGCAACTTCCTATCTGAGCAAGGACTTCTTGGTTAACAGCGACTCAACAAGCCACTTGCAACGACTGAAACGTAACACAAAAAGGTACCACATATTCAGGGGGAGTATGTACATAGGCATGTTCTAAATACAGTGGTACCTCCGGTTGCGGACAGGATCCGTTCTGGATGTCCGGTCGGATCCCGAGGTTTCTGCAACCTGAGGACTGCTTCTGCTCATGCACGCGCAGCAAAACCCGGTAAAATACTTCTGGGTTTGCCGTTTTCGCATCCCGAAGTTTACAAGGGGTTATGTAGCTGGAGGTGCTACTGTACACAGTCCCAGCAGTGAGTGAACAAACTGAACCAGAGATTCTCTGCGTGCAAAACATCTCCACTCTCCCTGGGAGGCTCTTCCTTGCAGGAGGAGCTGTGGACTCAGACAAGGGCCTGCTGGTGGCCACAGGAAGCTTCTAAAGAACTATCGGGGAAATTCCATCGGAGAGGAGGCTGTCAGTGGCTGCTAGTCGTTATGGCTACATGCTCCCTTTCGGAGCAGAAGGAGCATGCTGGGAATAGCAGGAGGAGGAGCAGGAGGAGGAGGAAAGGGCTCGTGCCCTGAGGCCACCATGGGAAAGGGTGCGTTGGACGGAAAGGCCTTTGGTCTCCTCCTCCACGAGCCAAGCTCTTCTTAGGACTCGGCCACTAAGTGTTGGTAGGCTTTAAAAGGGGGTGAGACAAATGCATGGGAGCAACATTGATCCAAGGCTACTGGGCACGATGGTGTTCCAGGGTCAGAGGCCCCAGCCTCTTCATGCCCGTTGTCAGGGAGCAACAACAGTCTGCTTGGAGAGAGCTGGGGTTTCCTCTGAAGCCATCGCTGTGTCACAACCTAGGGCCATATATGAGCAGAGAGGCACGCAACTTTTTGCGTGTGGACTAGTAGCTACCTTGGACCTCTACAGGGTCAAAACAGCCAGGGTGAGGCAAATAGGTACTAAAATAGAAGACACTTTGGTTTTGTATTTTAACATAGGCATCAAAGTACTTAACTTATTGTGAAACAATGACATCTTCTTTTAAAAATGTAATTAACTGTAGTGTCTATTCTCTTGCTGGAGGCTGAGTGGCAGAACACTCTAGAGACACCTGTTCATCCTGGCTTTCGAATTTAATATGTCTGTCTGTCTGTCTGTCTATCTATCTATCTATCTATCTATCTAATTTATATACTGCCCTTCATCCAAGGATCACAGGGCAGTTCACAGTATAAAAACACACAAAGACATCACATAATAACAAACAGAACAATAATCCCTACACAGTTTAAAAGGTCACTGATTGCTTAATCAGCCAAAGACCCAAGAGAAGAGGAACATTTTCCTCTAGCGCCTAAAGATATCTGAGGAATACGCCAGGCAAGCCTCCCTGGGGAGAGCATTGCACAAGCAGGGAGCCACCACAGAAAAGGCCTCATTCCTGTGCTGCCACCCTCCAGGCCTCTCCTTTCCATTTTTAGGACTCACCTTAATTTTGTATTTTTAAGTGGCGCTAAACTGTTTTGAATATAGTGCAATGCTGTGTTTTAACATTAATGTTGCGTTTTAATTGTTGCAACCCACCCTAGGAACTTAGCGTGAAGGATGGGCAACCAACAGCAGCAGCAGCAACAGCACAGAAGGTTCCTGCCTCCATGCAAAGGTTTAACTCAAACGACAACCCAATACCCCAACCCTCATTGTGTCAGACAACGGTCTGCCTTTCAGCTGTGGTTGCTTCGCTTCCACATTAAAGATTCTCCCCGCACAAGAGCCAGGCAGGAACGAAGAACCTCAATACCGCAAAAACTGACACACACTGTTAAGAGAAAGCAGGAACACACAACTGTGGTTGCCCCCCCCCCCCAAATGAAGCTACAGAGCAATTGTTTCGGATTTCTTAAATTAAAATCCAGTGCACTCTAAACACCAAAAGCTAAAAGGATCTTTAAAATAATTTACAATTCGTGCATTATGCCATGAAGCAACTAGTGCGTTATCTAAGCATAGATTTAATTAAGAACATAAAGTCTTCAAAGCTCTCTTAAACTTGGAAGCTATCCCTCCCAGAGGTAGTTTTAACACAGCTGCATTGAGATGAATGTTCCCAGCTGCAGCTGCCCTCTGGTGGTTCAGGAGTAGAAAGGGATCAGCAGAGCTGTGAGGCCCTTTTCAAACATGGTAAAAGTTCCTCAGTCCCACTCCCATTCTGGGAGCTGAGGGTCATACAGTCATATCTCAGGTTACAGACGCTTCAGGTTGCGTTTTTTTCGGGTTGCAGACCGCCGAAACCCGGAAGTACCGGAATGGGTTACTTCCAGGTTTCAGCAGTCGCGCATGCACAGAAGCGCCGAATTGCAACCAGCGTGAGCGCAGACGCGCCACTGCAGGTTGCAAACGCTGCGGGTTGCAAACGTACATCCTGCACGGATCACGTTCGCAACCCAAGCGTCCGCTGTACAGGGGTCTTCCGGGCCCTCCCAGGAAGCGCCGAAAGCATACTGCCACCTGCTGCGCAATATATTTCCGTGATTTTAATAGTCAAAGGACATTCCTTTGATCAGGCTGCCCTAGAAACAACCAATTTTATTCAGAGTTCCCAATGTTCCTCTGGTGCACACCCCCAGCCCAGACTCCTCCACTTCCCACTCAAATGCCCACGGCGCAGTGGGGCCAATCCTGTCTCCTGCAACTCTGCCTCAAACAGGAGAACTTCCCAGCTGCACTCAAGAGACGCCAGGAAGTGAACCCAGCACCTTCTGCACACGAAAACACATGAACCACCGCTGAGCAGCTTCCCTAAGTATTCCAATGTTGACGTTTTCATGGAATCATAGAATTGCAGAGTTGGGAGGGACCCTGAGGATCACGCAGTCCGGCCCCCTGCAAGGCAGGAGTGTGCAGCTGCCCCATACAGGGACTGAACCTGCAATCTTGGCGTTATCAGCCCCGTGTTCCCCCAACTGAACTATCCATACTACTGTTTGTATAAGGCAACTGTCATCCACTCCAGTGTCTCAGATCAAGAGACCAAATATTCCTCTCTAAGGACAATTTGAACATACGGAAGACATACCGTATTTTTCGCTCCATTGGACGCACCGGACCATAGGACGCACCAGACCATAGGAGGGGGAGAACAGGGAAAAAAAATTTTTTTCTTGTTCTCCCCCTCTAAAACAAGGTGCATTCAAGGTACATTCACCAGAGCTTGTGAGGCTGGCGGTGGGGGGAAGCGCTGCTTTCCCCCACCGCCAGCCTCAAAGATCCCTGAAGCCTTTGGAGCGCGGCGCCCCGCTGCCCTGCAGAGGTTTGCACGCAGCCGTCCCCAAGCTAGAGCAGCGAGACGGAGGGCTCCGCAGTGCTCCGTCTTCCTGTTCTGGCTTTGGGCTTAGCGGCGCAGCCTGCATTCGCTCTATAGGACGCACACACATTTCCCCTTAATTTTTGGAGGGGGAAATGTGCGTCCTATAGAACGAAAAATACGGTACTCATCGCTGACAGACAGCCATCCAAACTCTGCTCAGAAACCTCCAAGGAAGGAGAGTTTGCCACCTCTCACGAGAGTCAAACTGCTCTTACTGTCAGAAAGCTCTTCCTGATGTTTAGTCAGAATCTCCTTTTCACATCTTATGAGAGGGCATAAGCAGACGTTTGCATTGCAGAACCGGGAAGCCAGCTCACACTCCCCAAATGCTAACCTGGCCCTCCCCAAAGAGGGAAAGAGAGAGAGAGCAAGAAGAGTGGGCTGCACAGCGCACAAGAATGGCCATGCTCACACGCTGAACGACTTTGAGCAGGCCTGCCCCAAAAGGGCTGGTGCCACAGGGCATGTGGAGGACGCCGCCTTGTAAAAGGCCTGACTCTCTGGCCATTTAGACCAGTTCTGCCTGCTCTGACTCCAGGGTCCCAGGTCCCGATCCCTTTTAAGCGGAGCTGCCAGGGATCGAACCTGGGAACTTCTGCGTAGGAAGGCAAGCGCTCGGCCAAGGAAATAGGAGTCCCAGCCCTAGTCCACCAAGTCTACAGCAGGGCTTGGCAGACTACCAAAGGGTGGCTGCTGTCCTGCAAGGAAGGAATACCTGCTGAGAGTCTGAGGGTCCTGCTCCTGCCTCTCTCCACCAGGCCTAGGGTGGAGGTCAGATACACCTCAAAGGGACTGCTGCTGCCCAGAAGAGAGTCCTGTTTACATTCAATTGAAAAATTCATTTTTAATTGTGTTTTTTATTTGTTTTTATTTGGTTGGGGGGGGTGTTTCTGTTTATAGTTTGATTATGTATTTTGTGTTTTTATCTTGTGAACTGCCCTGAGACCGGTGGGTATAGAGCGGTATATAATTTTTAATAAATAATAATAAATACTGCAAACACACATTAAAAGTAGACGCATGAGCCGAGGCAGCATTGATTTCAAGCAGCAAGTATAAGCTGCTCCCAGAAGCCCCTTTGGGTGCTCTAGTTCCACATTCCCACTGTGCTTCCATCCGGGCTCAGCAGCTGATTCCAGCAGCATTGCTCCCCCAGCTTGGCTGATCCGTCCTCCGTTACAAACAGCAAATCTGAAAAGTCAGCATTACAGCCAGACGGCTACAACTCCATTAAAAATGCAATAGCTGCCTTGGCTTGAATGACTAGCAAGGTTGGGGGGTGGAGGGGCTTCAAGGTTAAAAGCTGCCATGGGCAGACTGCTGCGGGGGGGGGGGAGAGTCTAATCGGCACGGATTTTGGTGCTTCCCTGGGAGGGACAATCTGAAGGAAGGCACATGCTGAAAATTAGGAGAGTTTGGAGAATGTCTCTAGCTCATCCCTCTCTCTGTCGTGCTAGCTTTCTACTTGCAGTTTTGTGGTTTAAAAAATAAATAATTTGAAAAGTTATTACTAATAGGGTCCCCAGCCTGTATTCTGTAGTCTAGGCAACTAAATCTTCCTGCTGTCTATGTAGAAATGGTCGAATGATTTATTAAACAGCAGGTGAGTGACTTGCCTGAAACCATCTTCCTCCCTAATAAGGCAAGGCCCTGGCTCAACTATCCAGACTTTTAAAAGGTCAAAGTCAAGGCTTTTACCTGGTTCCTGGAAATGAAATGGAGGCAGATGCAGTTCAACTGATGTGCTGTGTGCTTTGTGGGGCAAGCTCCAGTCAACCATCCAATTTTAGAGTTCCAAATGCTCTTCAAATGAACACTGAATGTCTTCCTACTAGTATAAGCTAAATCTTAACCAATTTACCTACCTACAGTGAGTCACTACACTCTGGCTGCTGAAAAGCTCCTCTGACCTCCAGAATTGGTCCAGCTGCATCCCCACCCCGTCCCCAGCAACTGCTGTGTTTTTTGCAGAACTGGGGGGGGGGGGGTTTTGAGGTGCTGAGCATGAAGATGGCTTTGAGTTGCAAAAAGCACCTCCTAAGAGTTAATTCCACTCAGAACAAGACCGAACCTTGAGGTCCTCTCCCATGAGTAACATTTCCTCTTGTCCTCCACAATGTTAAAGGGAGGCTTTCTCCTCCCTGCTCAAACACACCCACCCGCTGCCCTAAAGGAAGAGGTTAGGCAAGATTGCCTGGCTCATGATGTGACCAAATTAGGAAATAAACTCCAAAAGGCTCCAAGATGGACATCAGACACAGTGGCCTGCACTTAGCCTCTGACCAGCGCTGCTTTGAGGCTGCACGTACAAGGCCAAGCATCCCAAAGCACTACCCCAAAGGCAGACACAGAGGCACTCTCCCAGCTGCTTCACACGTTAGGTTTCTAGGTGTAGACAAAGTGTGTGCCAAAACACTCGTGCCATGCAAGATATGTCCGTTGAGGGCGCGGCAAATGGCTTGGAGCTCCTTGCTGAGCATATTGCGGTGAACTTGCTCTGCCTCTGTGTGATGTGCATGTGGCGTGGCCCTGACCCTCATGTCTTCCTTGTGGGTTTCCCAGAAGCATGTGGATGGCCACAGAGGGAAGCAGGATCGGGGACCAGAAGGACTGCTGTCTGGCTATCAAGCCATCAAACAGCCCCAACCTAAGCTGCCCATCCCACGAAGTCTGTGGACAAGGTCTGCTAACTTCCTGCCCCCAACGGAGATGGCTTTGCTCTAGGTCACGCCTGGGCCACCAGATGCTGGACCCCAACCGCCCTGGCCAAAGACAGGGAAGGTGGGAGTTGATGTCCAGAGACACCTGGAGGGTCATGGGGACACCATGCCTCTGCCCTAGGTAATACAGGAGCCAGAGCAGAGCGGTTGCTGGCGACTCTGCAGATGCTCCCACTCTGCTCTGGAAAAAATCTCTAGGCCGCAGGTTGGGCTCAACATGCCTGTTGCTCTGCTCAAACACAGATTGTACAGACTAGCATGGCAGGGCATGAGGAAATGGTGCACCTGTCAACGAGCTGGAACATAGAATAAGAAGCTGTAGAGTTGGAAGGGACCCCAAGAGTCATCTAGTCCAGCCCCCTGCAATGCAGGAATCTCAACCGAAAAGGCACGTTCCAGCCACTATAGAAGAGATGGAACTAAGCAGCTTTCCCTGCATCCGACAGACTGAGCGCATCTTCCAGCCAACAGCAATCTGGGGCATTGCAGAAGGTAGTCTCAAAAGCCAGACCCCAACACTTAACCCATTGCCCAGCCAATAAAAAGGCTAGAGAGGTTGGAAAGGGTCAGACTTGAGAAGCCCACCTCTTTCCAACACCCCCCCCCCATCTGGGAATCTGGTTTTATGTAAACCCAAAGCCTCATGATGAACAGAGGCCTTGTGACCAGGGGTGGGGGACCTTTATGTCAAGGGCAGCCTAGACGGGCCATAGGTGGGGCCAAAGCATTACCCTCCCCTCCCACTCACCCACATCCACCCCCACCCCCACCCCATTCACAGCCTCTGACTGATTAGACTGCAACAAAAGAATTTCCGCCCGATTTCTGTTCTAACTTGCCTGTGGGGGGGGGGGGTTCAAGCTGGAAAGACAGACATGGCCTCTTATGGATATATTTCCAAGCTGACAGGCATAACGCAGCAGCATCTTCTGACTGAAGGGTATGGCTATATATGGCAGGGGCACAAGGCCAGGGGGGGGGGAGAGAACAGGGAGCTGGATTCCCAAACTTGCATCGTCTATTTTTACACCAGTGGTTTGAGAATTCCTGCTTTTGGAAGCTGTGGGTAAACAAAGACCCACAGATAATTGGGGGCGGGGGGGGCGAGGAGAGAGGAAAAAAGACAAGAGTCAAAGGAGACATCTGCCTTTTTGCAGAGAAGCCAGTTCCCAAATCTGTTTTACTTTATTACTGCACATTTTGGAAGGAGCCCATTTATCAAACATTTCTGGGCTTCCAATGCAACCTGGATTCAAAAGCATTGTGGAAGAATCCAAACAGACTTTTTCCTTGTCCTTTGAAGTGAGTCGGAAGAGGAGAAGTGCAGCCTGCAGAGACTGTACCATATCAGAAGGAAGCGGAATGGGATGCAGGGGGGAAAGGAGGAAAGAGCATCATTAAACGCTCCTTTAAGTGAAGCGTTCAGTCACCGCGTTTGGGCTAGAAAGGAGTGGATTCCAAGGAAGGTGGCACCAGGTAATTGCTCTGAGCAGGTAGCTCAGTTCTTGGAAGCCGGTGAAGGGTGAGAGAGCCTGCCTTTCAACTCAAGCCTTCCACTCGCAAAACACTCAGTGAAGGTCTCCCTCTACAAACACTTCCCCTCCCACTTCATGAACTCCTTTGTGCTGATTCAGCACCTCCAATTCCCTGCGGACGGGATTGATCTGGTTCCCCAGAAGCTGACAGGAGCCACAAGATGAACCCAAGAGGCACATTTCAGAGAGGAAACCCGGTTTTAGGGGACCGCGTTTTCCGCAGGCACAGCAAACAACCACTGCTCACGGCCTGACAACCTTGCAAGGGGGTGGCCTGAAGCAGAGAGGGAGAATGTGGCTTGCCTAGGACTACATAGTGAGTTCATAGCAAAGGCCAGAAGCAAACTTGGGACTTCCTGTAGACCTGGGTGCTACGCTCACCAACTCTGCACGTATGGGAAACGTTAAGATGCCTTTAGAAGTCGGAGGGGAGCTCCCCAGGTCTCCCAGGGGCTTAACACCGAGTCCTCAAAAACTGAACCTGGTGCCCATCTGCCTCTCCCCACCCTTTCCTTCTCCATACTGTTTGAAACCCGGATCTTAGAAGCAGAACAAGCTCTGCTACCCAAACAGGAACTGCACCTCATTTGCCAGGGTTATCCTGCCTGCAGAACCCATTTCCTTGGGGCAGGCCTGGGACTTTCCCTGCTTCAGGAAACCCACAGATTTCAATGCAGCGTCTCTCTGGAGAAGCTCAGCACTCCTCTCATGCCATCCTTGGCAAGCCACGTGCAGAGGGGCACAGGCCTGCACCAGCCCCAGCGGCACAGTTGCCCCCCTCTGCCCAGTCTCCGCTCTGCCTTCGTTTCCTCACCCGCCGTGCTGAAAAACACAGAGGCAGCAGCAGCTGAGTTTTCACTGCCCTTTTATGGTAGAAAAATGAAAACTGCCTACACAGCAGCAGCAACAGCAGCAGCAGCAGCAAGAGCAGAGAGACACGGCAGCGGAAACTTGCCATTTGTTGTGGTTTTGGCAAGGAGTCAATGGAGCATGTTCCTCGCTACCCGATTCAGAAGGGCGACCACCACTTAGGCGTTGAAAGAGGAAGGAAGTCGGAGGGGGCAGAAGAGAGAGGAGGCATTGCACGCTGGACACCCCTGGCTTGCATCTGAAAACGCCTAGTAAGCTACTGGCGGGAGCTGAATAAACACCGCTAGCAGCACATGGATTGAAGCCCATTTCCAATGCTGCCGGCGTGATGCCCACAGCCCTGCCCCCGCCCCAAGGCTGTGTCACACTCTCGTGTGACCAAGGGAGAGAATCGAGGGAGCAGCTATCTGCAAATGGTTTCCATTCAGCTCTTTGGAACAAGATGAATGGGCTGCTGTAAGGGACGCAGAAAAGGGGGAGAGAAAAGCCTGCTCCTGCTGGATCGGCTCAGTGTCCCTCCCGGCCAAGCAGATGCCTCAATGGGAAAACCCACAAGGAGGACCAGAGCGCAAGAGAACTCTCCTCTCCTGGCGTTCAGAAGCATTACAGCCTCCGACTTCACCCCATTTGTTAGGTTGGGGGCAGCATCAGCACACACACACACACGCATGCATGCATGCACGCACGCGCACACACACGCACACGCGCGCACACACACAACCCAAATGGCTGCCTACATGCCCATGCAAGAAGAGAAAACAAGGCATGGCATCCAGGGACCCTGATGCACTGCAGGAAGAACTTGTCCTCTTCCCCCCAGCGAAAGGGTCTGCGGACAGACACAAGAGACTCTCCTGGGGGTCCCTTCTAGGTGCCACTGAAGAGAAGTCCACCTGCTTGTCAGAACAACTTCCCCCCTCCCAACCTCAGGATGTTCATTTTCCTCCGAAAAGCCAGAGACGGGGAAATGTCATGGACCAGGCCTGCATGCGAAGCTGCACAGAGCCATGAAGGAGGAAATGAAGGCAACGTCAAGGGTCTACCGGACTCCTCACCCCCGGAGGATGGCCAGAATGCAAGCGGCAGCCAAGTGCCATGAACAACACACAGCTCTTATTGGAAATCAGCTGGTGACAGAGCATGTCCATTCTTGCCCCATCAGCAAGGCTTTCGGGGAAGAGGGCAAGCCGGACCGGGGGGGGGGTGTTCATAAATGTGTCGCCAGAAAGCAGGAGGGGAAGTGGAGAGCAAGAATGGGCAGATGCCACTAAGGCCATGGGAGGAAGAGGGGAATTGCAAAACGGGTATTGAGCAATGGTCCCTGTGCTCAGAACTGGGAGGGGATGATCTGGCCAAGGAAGACCGCTGAGTAATGCTTGTAATGTACGAAAAACTATGGGAAAATGGACTATTATTTTTAATGAATTAAGAGAAAATAAGATAAGCAGATGAAAAAAAAAAAGAATGACAATGGTAACCATGGAAGGGCGGAGGGAAGTCAAGGGATTCATAGAATCCTAAATGAGGAAGTGAATGACGTGTTTGAATTTAAATATGTTATGCAAAAATTAATTTTAAAAAAATTTTTTTTTAAAAAAAAGACTGCTGACAGGAAGGTACGGGCCAGCCCTGTTTGAGACTCCACTGCTGCCTTCACTAACCTCCCGCTGTTCTGGAATACAGCTCCCATCAACGCCAACTCATGGGAACTGCAGGACAAAACCTCTGAAGGGTAGCAGAGGCTGTCACACTGGCTGGCCTGCCCTTGTTAGAAGAAAGAGAGAGAAATATCCACCCTTGAGGACATCTCCAAAGTGGTGTTTTGCTTTGCCCTTTGCTCCATGCCAGTTATCCGCTACAGTATGTAGGTGTCTATCTCAGGGAGCTGGGCAGCAGCCCCAGGTCAGGGGCAGAGCGGGCAATTTGCCCAGAGATGGCCCCGGGTTCAGTTCCCTGGCATCTTCCCAGCTACAAGGAACATGGGGCAGAAGGATCTTGCTGAAAGGCCCGCCGGAGACCCCAAGGGAGGTGGACCCCCAGCCCGACTCAGCAAGAGGCAGCTTCATGCGCTCATGCTTCCAGGCAGCAAGCGAAGGTCACACTGTCCTGCCAAGCTTTTCCCTTTGTGAGCCGTTAATCTGAGAATTCTGGCTGCGAGTTGCTCCTCCCAGGCGCTCTGCGTGTTTCAGTAACGTTATCATTTACAGAGACAATTCAGACATTTACAGCTGGAAGGGCAGCTGCTTTCTGCTTTCAGTGCTGTGGCCACCTTGAGCCCTGGTCAGGAGCTGGAGTCAAGCCTAGGTCAGCAATAAAACAAAGCACCCAGTGCCAGTGATGTTAACCCTTTAGTGATCATAGCAACCAATGCAAGGACTGAAGCCCCCCCCTCCCACTGCTCCCTAAGACTTCTCCCCCAGCAGCCTAAGGCTCTGTCGTCTTGTCTCTCATTGCTTCTCCCTTTTCAGACCTCTTCTGGTTCTGGGAGACTGGGGGAGGGAGGGAGCAGGTAGTAGCAGTAGGGAGATCTCCCTGGCTTCTTCAGCAGCCTGCCTCAGCCCCTCTGCTTCGGTCTCTGATTCTGGACTTCTCTCTGCCCCAGCCTCTCCCAGCTCACTAAGCCCTGCTGCCTCTTCAGCTTCTGACACCTCCTTCTCCCAGTCTGTTCCCTCTTCTCCCTCTGGCCACTCAACATCATCATTTCATTTACTGAATTTATATACAGTGGTACCTCCGATTACGAACTTAATTCACTCCAGAGGTCCGTTCTTAAGCTGAAACCGTTCTTATCTTGAGGCACGCTTTCGCTAATGGGGCCTCTGGCGTGCAATTTCCATTCGCGTCCTGGGGCAAAGTTTGCAACCAGGAGCTGCTACTTCCGGGTTAGAAGAGTCCCTACCCAAAGCGTTCGTAACCAGAAGAGTTCGTAACCGGAGGTACCACTCTACCGCCCTATACCCAGAGGTCTCAGGGCGGTTCACAGTAAAAATCACAACAACAAAAATAAAAATAATCCAATACACACACACAACCCAAAAAGAGCCACTTTTAAAAGGGTATAGGATGTTGATTGGTTAAGCAAAAGCCTGGTTGAAGTGGAACATCTTCACCTGGAGCCTAAAGGTGTATAATGAAGGTGCCAGGCGAACTTCCCTTGGGAGAGCATTCCACAGACAGGGAGTCACTGCAGAGAAGGCCCCGTTCATCCCCACCACCACCACCCCTAGGCTCTGAGCTTTCTTCCCTTAGAGGTTCTCTTGGGGGTTCCCCAGCTGGTGCCTCCCATCACTCTTCTGCATCCAACCAGTCCATGACAGGTAACATAAAACCTCTCAAGCAAATCAATCATGGATGATACCAGCCATCTTTTCTTTTATTGAATTGAAGAACTGGGGGGCTTCTAGGCACCCCAACTCCCATCATCCCCAACAAGTGTCCAGCCTGCCTCTATTCTAAGCAAGGAGGACATTCAGACTCCCTTCCTGGCAGGACACAACTGCGGCATCACAAGCATCAGAAAGCAGAGGGAGCAGAAGAGGCACAAACATGGCACTCGTTCCTTGTTGCTCCGAATGGACGGGAAGGGCCCGAAACAACTGGTTCAAATGGCAATAACGGGGTTTTGAGAAACTTTAGGAAGAGCTTCCCGATGGCATGAGCTAATCGGCCTTGGGAAGGCGTGCCTAAGAAGCAGGGGGTGGAAGGACCTTTCGTCCAGAGGTTTCTCAACAGAAGCTGGGTGGTCACCCGCCGGGGTGCCTAGCGCAGCCGATTTCTTGCAATGACAAGGGATTGGGCTAGAGGTCCCTTCCAACACTCGCATCCTGAGAAGACGTGCAGCTTAGAGGCTGGCCTGATGACACTGTGGAGGAGCAGAGAAGTGTTTCTCCACCTCTTAGGAAGCATCTACCACCCACCTAGGTGATTGTATGTAGAATGCCTATTCCCCCCGCTCATTTTTTATTTTGGTTCATATAGAGGGAATGCAAGGAGGCAGGATTGAGAGTGGGAGAGAGATTGTGCAAGTAGGTGGAAATAGCATCAAGATTTCAGAGACGAAAACAGGGAAAGTATTAATCTCTGAGGATCTCTGTTCTGGTTAAGGGGCCAACAGGAAAGGAGAGCTCATTGCGCTCGGCTGCCTAAAAGGGAGCTGGCAGAAGCAGGCAGCCAAGCCTCTCACCCTTCTGGCCTGCCTCTGTTCCCTGTGCACGCAAAGGGATGCTGTGCACTCCTTCAAGGATGGGTTGTTACCATGGCAACAGGATCTTTCACCTCCCGACCATCCAGCTCGCTGGAATCGCTGCAGCGTCCTGTGCTGAGACTGCAAAGGAGAGCAGACAGCTGCCTCTGCCCATAATATGCAAGGGGATAGACAATCCTGGCAAAGAAACCGCCACCGTCAGCAAGTTATGCCGCCTGCTTAAGAAACAAGCAGGCGTGTGTGTGCCCTGTGTCCAAGCCAATCATCTGGGGCAGCAAATGGCGGGGGGGGGGCGGGCGGTAGCCAAGCTGCTTAACCGCCAGCATCCATAGGGGGCGAGAACTAAGAGGTTAAACGGCTTCTAAATTTACCAGGGGGTTGGAAGAGGGTTGCAGCCGTCAAGCAAGGAAGTGGGTGGGGAGAAAAACAGTATCTAGAAATTCCCTTGAAAGCCAAGTTCTGACTTCAGCTTTGAAGAGTGGACAACCAGAAGGCGCTCTTTCTTTTTGGCAAATACGTAAGGCACGAAGGCAACTGACTTAAGAGAGTAAGAACACAGGGCGAGCCCTGCTGGATCAGGCCCATGGCCCTTCTAGTCTAGCATTTTGCAAAGCAGGAGCCAAGCAGGAGCCCTTCCTGCACTTTCCAGCAAGTGGTACTCAGAAGTAAAACTGCCTTCTCCCATGGAGGCAGAGAAAAGCCATTGTGGCTGGTAGCCATCGATAGCTGTCTCCTCTCCCGTGAATTTGACTCTTTTAAAGCCATCCAAGTTGGTGGCCATCCCTGTCTCCTGTGGGAGAGAGTTCCACAGTTTAACAATGTGCTGCATGAAGAAGTCCTTCCTTTTGTTTGTCCTGACTCTTCCAAGGATGTCCACGAGTTCCAGTGTTAGCAGAGAGGGAGAAAAACTTTTCTCTATCCCCTTTCTCCACACCAGGCATCGTTTTATCATGCCAACTCTTCGCTAATCTAAGAAATCCCAGATATTGGAGCCTTCCTGTTTTCCTGAAACAGGCATTTAAGCCTATAGGCCTGTGATTTCCAGGATCCTCTCTTGATCCCGTTTCAAAAAATTGGTGTTGTATCGTCCACTTTCCAGTCCTCAGGCTTATCAGAACCTCAGAGAAGGTTCTATTTAACTACCGTGGCTGATAGTGTTGCAGGAAACACCCCCCCCCCAAAATCATTCAGTTTGTACAAACTTGACACACACACACACACACTCACTCACTCACACACTACATATGCTACGCTTCTGTTATAAATTCATAGAAAATCAACCATACATCGGATCTGCACCATTCCACTTTTATTTTACTCCATGAAGGAAGGACTACAAAATGGGGAAGGTTTGATACAGGGCAGCCATAATCCCTTGAGCATATCAGCACATACACAGGAGCCCTGCCCAGTTGCTATGCCAACCCTGATCGTCCTAGACAGAAGACCATCAAGGTCACAAAAGAACTTGCATATGGGAGTGGATTCAGCACAGACTGGAACAAAGGACAGTGATCAGCTCTTCCCTCTGGGGGCAGGAAACAGCAAACTCCCCTTTGTCACCTGGAAAGTACTCATGGGGAGGGGGGAAAGGGGGAACCAGCCAGGTGACAAGATACTCAGGTTACCTCCACAACTCCTCCCTCAACCCCTCCTTTTTGTGATGTAGTTGTGATGTAGTCTTGGGGGTGTAGTTTGGGGGATTAGTAACTAATAAAAGTTGGGGTCTTCTTTTGTTCTGGGCTTCCATTTTGCTTCATCTTGTTGTGGGTGGGAGTCCTGTCACGACAGTTTCCAATAAAGGCCAAGCCTACTGGCTGCTGTTTTGCTCCAAATTGTCCTGGTTGGTGTCTTTGATTTTGCCCAAGGGAGCCCTCGGATTCCTCCATTAACAATAGGACTTAGTGGAATTTGATTTGAACACGTCGCAAATCAAAACACCACAAGCCACTGGTGCCAGACGGAGCCACTCCTGCCTAGAAAGTTCTGACATGGCTGCGACCACTGGTACAATTGCCATTCCTGCCCACGGCCACAGCATTTTTGCCTTTTGTGGGGCTGGCAACCACCAGCTCTGCTGAGCAGCCAGGCTCCTCCCTCCTGGAAACAGCCATGCACAGCTTCAAGCAGCAGGGGAGGAGAGGAGACCAACCACATTTTGGTGCCACCTCGCCTTGAACTTTTCCACTCCACCTGGTCATTAGAACTTGTACTCTATTTTCCTTCTCCCTCCCAATCTGTTTTCCTTTTGTGACATGCCTAATGGCAGGGATTGTCTCTCCTCTCTCTCTCTCTCTCTCTCTCTCTCTCTCTCTGGGACCTGTAAACTGCTGCAGGATTCTTCTTTGGCAGAAGAGAGGGACAAAATTAAACAAGCAAGCATCTACTACCCAAGGAGCGGGGAGGGGGAGTTCCAATATTCAGCTACCAGTCATTAGATCTGTTATTATTGATGCAATATGGTAAATGCATTTGAAGAATGCAAGCCGGCAGGAGGCAATTCTTTTGGAGTCTAAAGACGTCCACGTACAGCACAAGACATTAAGTAGCATGTGCATGACTGTTGGTGTTTGATGAATGAAGCTTTTAACCACCACTCCCCCCACCCACCCACTCCAGCGACCAACAGCATTATACAGTGGTACCTCGGGTTACATACGCTTCAGGTTACAGACTCCGCTAACCCAGAAATAGTGCTTCAGGCTAAGAACTTTGCTTCAGGATGAGAACAGAAATCGTGCTCTGGCGGCGCAGCGGCAGCAGCAGGAGGCCCCATTAGCTAAAGTGGTGCTTCACGTTAAGAACAGTTTCAGGTTAAGTACGGACCTCCAGAACGAATTAAGTACTTAATCCGAGGTACCACTGTAATGGAAGTCCCGGCTGAATATCTAGGGGTCCATTCAGACATACAACATGAGCCCCAGGTAGACAACCCAGGATGTAACCGCAACACGGCTTCTGCCGCTTGCTAAGAGGGGAGTGAGTGGTAGACAGCCTCTGGCTCCACCTTCTTCCAGGAAGTCCCCTGCAAAGGCAGCTTCTTCTGCAAAGACTTGCTTGCCTTGCACTGCTGCATCAGGGCTTTTCAGCTGCCCACTACCCCCCCCCCCCACTGCATGTCCTCTTGTCATGGGTCATGCTACGCAGCAGCCACGTGGGTTTTCTGGAGAATTCTGAATGGGATTTCTTCCCCCTACTTAATTTTCAGATGCCCTAAATATCAACTGGTAGAAGGCAATGCTTCCTCCCGCTCTGCCAGGGCAGGAGGATATTGGAAGCATTTACTTCCCGGTTTAATCCGAGTTTGCTATGTCCAAACTGTGCCAAAAATCATGCTTCAATCCTCGCTCATTTCAGTAGCTTTGGATGTAAAAGCAAAACCACGGTTACAAATTCTGTAACACAATGCATTTTTAGAAACTGAATTTTCCACACCAAATAAGAAAGTAATTGCAATAGTTCACAGCCATTTCCTCACCTTTTTGGCCAAAGAAATTAAAGAACACAGACACTATGCGAGAGACAGGTAAGCCAAAGAAAAAGTGGTCACCACAACGAATCTCTAGCAAGGCCGCCAAGCCCACTCTGCACGTGAAACTCCACATTGCTGAAATTACAGTTCCTCATGTGGTAACAGGTATGCCCAAGATCATGAGCCCTGGGGCATTCCAGGAACTGAGAGACCTCAGCAGACACCCATACATTTAGGAGTTCAACGGATGATCTCTTGCACACTGCGCTCTCTCCAGGGCTGCAAGGGGAACTCCTTGGATGAAGGCTTGCAGCAGTAATGCCTGAATGTGACAGGCAACTAAACAAAAGGCTCTGAAGGTCTCGGGCTCAGCAGAGCCCCATGGATTCTGTCTCGCTTTTAGGGAGAGTATCCCAGCTACCGGAAAAGAGAGACTTACATAGGATTAACTCTGGCCTTGCACAGACCAATGGCACCACCTAGTGGTTCTCACCCTCCAATATTCCAATTCTCATATTTTCTCGGTTTCAAGCAAATCTCTGTTGCTGTTCATTGAGATGGGCTCCTCCTATGCCAGTGGCTGCAGCTATCAGTCAGGTCCGCACACGCAGACCCACATCGGCCAGTATGCTGCCTGCTCGGCACTCTGTGCCTCTGCAGAGAAGCAGCACTGAGCCAGAAAACAAGAGCAGCACCAGGCTGGCTCAAAATCTAGCCTCGTGGGAAGAGGCCAGGGTGCACTGCGTAGCACACGGACTGCACCCACCAGTTAAGAGCACCTGAAGGGCTATTTCTGCAAAATAGACAGAAGACACTGCACACGAAGCTGCCCCTTGGGTTACTGTGACTTCTGCCACGCCAAGAACCCCCAATCCCTCTTCCAACAGTTTGCTTCCTCAGGCAGCTGTTGCCACCTCAAAAGCTCAGCTTGGCATGCACTCTTCTTGGCCAAGACCCGTCGCAAGAGACCTTGCGGCCTGAAACAAGGCCCCTGCAAGGAACTCCATCCCAAGCTCCCCTTCCCACTCAATACACTGCTGAACCAGGCAGCAGAGGACAGAGCCTTGTTTCTTCAAATACTGCCTGCCTTGTTGCATCGCCAGCCAATCGCATAATTAAAAATCCACCTCTTACCTTCCGGCATCGAGGGTTGGGGCAGCTGAACCGCTTCACATCCTTGTCCAGCAGAGCTGGGAAGCTGCAGAAGGGACACCTGTGGGCCAAGGAAGAGTGGAGTTGAGGGTTTTGTACTAACTTCTCGCTGAATAGTCCTCAAAGGTCTGCTGCCAGTCTTCCTCACCCGCCTGATCTTGTTTCCTTTCCGGCAGAACTTCAAAGGAGATTAGACCACACACACCTTTTACCGTGAGGCAGACATGGGATCAACCTGGTTTTCCACAGGGCTGCAGCAGGGAGCCAGGACTGTGTGTGCATGTGATCCTAAGCTAGCATCTGCTGCTGGTGAGTAATGTGTGAATTGGCCAAAGGTGGCTGGGAACCTCAGAATGCCCCACGAAGCTCAGACAAAAGGAGCTAGACTCACCTGACTAACTCATCTGCACAGGCAGCAGCCACCTCCTCCTCTGCTTTCCGCTCGTAGTATTTACACAGGATGTTTTCAGGAAGGACTTTCTCCAGTTCACTGGTTGGAAATGAGCACGTACAACTCCCTTCCATGCAGCTGAGCTCTGACTACACCCCGGAGAAAGACAGAGAAAGGCTAAGATTATAGGAAGTTCAGCGCTGTTTAATTGTCAGTCGTTTATACAGCACCATTCCAACATGCAGAGCTGCTTTGCAACATTTAGGATATAGAACTGGGACAGGCGGTTATTTTGCAATCATTTTCTTATGGGAGGCTGCACATGCATCACGGTGGAACTTTCTGCTAAGCCACAACAAAATGTTTTCATCCTCCAGGCATCATCATCGGCCGGAGGATGTCACCCAGCCAGGGCTGTCCAACTCACACCAACACAAGACACTTGACCAAAAAAAAGTAGCAGCAGTTGAAACAGCTCGCAATGAACGATGCCATGTGAACAGAGCTGAAAACCAGGAGTGGGATGAGACAAGAGTAAACCGGCAGTGGATGACGTGAAGGAAGACAAAGTCAGAAGGCCTGAAAATCTCAACCGTTTCACGCAACCAGGAGATCTCTTTCCTTACCTTGCCAGAGCCAAAGACTGCTTCCTGAGCATACTTGATTAGGCACTCCTTGCAAAACAAATGTCCATCTGCGCACTGAGTCAGCTCCTCAAACGCAAAGTCCCCGTAGCAACAGCAACACACGATCATCTGGCCATTCTGCAAGTCAATGCCTCAAGGTTAATTGCCACTTCCAAGCCGTCAATGATGGCGTCCTGCACATGAAGGCCACTTTTCCATAACATGATCCTGCATGGAAAACCCTGCAGGCCAGGCAAATGGCTTGGGTCTTGATGTGAAGAAGGGAGGGAAGACACGCAAGCGGGCCCACCTCCGGGCTGCACTGCTCACTCGCCCCCTGCATGGAAGTGCATCACGGAAAAGCACTTTGCGCTTGGTGGTATGAGAAGCATACCAATGGCTTCAAATCAAGAGCTCAGGCACTATTTTGCACCCCAGATGCTTCTAGGAGAAAGCCGCACACAGGCTTCATACATGAGGTATGAAATCGGATCGGATCAAGGAGCTCCATGCAGTAAAACAAGGTTAAGAAAATTACAACCTCACAGCTGATTGATGTAAGAATAGCTTGCTGAGTCAGACCAGTGGCTTTTACAGTCCAGTATCCTGGTCTCACAGTGTAAAACTCAAGCAGTCAGATTCAGCAGATTTCCTCCACTGAAAATCAAATTGTAGCACATAGCACTATCGTTACACAGAAAGCCGACTGACACGTATTCCAGATGCCAAACATCAGTTTCACACCGGCACCTGTACCACCTGAGGGCCCCACACTCTCAAGACAGCCTTCCTCAACCTGGCACCTTCCATGTGTGGAACTACAGTTTCCATATGATCTAGAAGATCTGGAGAGCATCTGCCTGGGGGAAACCCCTCAAAGGCATATCTGATTGCGTGAGCATGTGCCCAACTCAGCTGCCTTGATCGGTAGGAGTGGCACTTCAACAGGGGCCACGTAATCCCCATTCTGCCTTTGTAAGAAGTGAATAATAATAATAATAATAATAATAATAATTTATTATTTATACCCCGCCCATCTGGCTGGGCTTCCCCAGCCACTCTGGGCGGCTTTCAACAAAATATTAAAATACAGTAATGCATCAAACATTAAAAGCTCCCCTAAACAGGGCTGCCTTCAGATGTCTTCTAAAAGTCTGGTAGACACTCAATCACTTAAGAGTGGCAGTGCCTACACTTTGGAACTCCCTGCCTTTTGAGATCAAGCAGGCCCCTTCCCCACATTCCTTTGGGCGCCTAATAAAAACATTCATTTTAGACAAGCCTACCCGGATGCTTAGAAAGTTAAGGCAATTTCATTCTGTTTTAGTGTTTTAACTTTTGTATGTTTTAAAATAGAGTTGCAATTTTTTCTTCATCTTACTGTTTTGTATTTGCAAACCGCTTTTGAGGTTGTTGGGTTGTTGCTTTGGGGGGGGCGGGGTTGCAATCAAGCCGTGAATAAATTCTATGAAATAAAATTAATAAATAGGACTAAAATGAACAGTACAAGTTTGGCATGACATTACTCTCTGCCTGTGTGTGTTAACGGAGCTACTTACTTTTTGATACTGCTCCTCGTTTACCTGCAGGGCGAGCAGAAAATCTGCATGCTGGCAAGAGAAAAAGGAAACACACTCAGGGCTATGAACACAGAACCTCCAGAATGGATGAGCCGCTCACCATTTTCTAATGCGATGGGACGACTACCACTACTGAACCTTCTCACTGGGAAATCCCTGATAAAAGTTTCAGAGGACTCTCAGGGCTACTCTCCGTTTTCAAGCAGTGTGATGAGACTATTAAGGATGGCTCCGTGTCAGACACAGCCAAGGTAATTCCCAGGCGTATTCTCATGAGCATTTAAAGAGGGTTGTCCACACCTTGTGGCTTTTGTGTTAGGTGACCCTCCTGGCACCCCCAGAGCACATTCAGCAAGCTTGCTTGCTAGATGAAGCATGGGGCCACCACAACACGTTCTTTGTTAGATTTACAAAGCTGTCCACCAATAAACTCCTCCTGGGCAGCTTACAACAAAATATTTAAGAAGCAACTCAATAATTTTAAAAAATAAGACGACAAGGAGAAGCTTCTTTGCATACAGGCAGCATAAAATAGTTTTGTAGCTTCGATTCCAAAAAGGCTTGAGTGAACAGGAAGGTATTCCCCTGGCACTGGAAAGCTCCTAAAGAATCCCCTCTGGGGAGGATATACCTTAGCTGAGGTGCCACTACCAAAAAGGCCCTCTCTCCATGGCAGCCACCCACTCAACTTGGTAGGAGCACCTGGAACAGGGCTCCTTAAGGTTCAGGGAGGCATATGCAAAAGGTGGAGATATTTCAGGCAGCCCAAGCTATTGATGGCTTTGTAGGTTAAATCCACCACTTAAGAAAATTGGGCCCAGGTCCAGTTGAAAGCACAACCAGGGCGTAACTCAAAAGCCCAGTCCAGTAAACTTGCAGCTCTGTTTCAAACCTACTACAGTGTCCGGGTTAGTTTTAAAGGCAGCCCTACATACAACACATTGCAGCAGTCTAATGGGAAATTGCCAGAGCATGGTTAACTGTGGCTGTACTATTTCCATACAAGTAAGGCTGTAGGAGATGTTATTAACAGAAACTGATAAAAGATGCTTTAAATCAGGCATCACCAAACTTGGCCCTCCAGATGTTTTGGGACTACAACTCCCATCATCCCTAGCTAACAGGACCAATGGTCAGGGATGATGGGAATTGTAGTCCCAAATCATCTGGAGGACTGAGTTTGGGGATGCCTGCTTTAAATTACAAAAGCTATATAGCTTTGAATGAAAATGTTGGACCTGAAGGCACTTACCATACTTCAAACCTAATCCTTCATGGGGAGAGCAGCCCTCTCCAGGACAGGCTGAATACCATTCACCCATGTGGATGAATAGCCCACCCACAGCACCTCTGTCTTGTCTGGACTGAGCCCCATCCAGGCCATCGCCATGCCCAAATCCCCAGGCTAAATATTAGTGGTTGGTGCCCAAGAAGGAAGAACTCGTCTTAGCATTGTTTCTCAAACCTGGGTCCCCAGCTTTTGTCAGACTACAACTCCCATCATCCCTAGCTAGCAGGACCAGTGGTCAGGGATGACGGGAGTTGTAGTCTAACAAACAACTGAGTGTCCAAATTTGAGAAACACTGTTTGGTGTCTTGGCCGCCAAAAGAGCCCCGAGTCCCTTGCACGGGACACACTGCTCACCTCTGCCATTTCCTTGATCTTCTGCTCGTAGAACTCCTGCTCCAGCTGCACGGCTGGGAGGAGAGCGCATGGGTCGTAGCTCCTGTAGTGCCTCCTCTTGTTCTCCAAGAAGAACATGCGCTTCTCTATTTTCATGTCGCCTGAAGTGCCATTGGAAAAACCGAACAAAGAAACAAATGGCCCTTAATGAGGAGGAAACAGGAGAGCAAGGGGCCCACCCACGAAAACAGGGCCCTCTGCAATGCACCATCCCCTTATAAACCAACCTTCATCTGTTTCTTATCTCATCCCCTCCGACTAAACTCCAGCAGGGTGTGGGAAATGGTCATGGCCTGACAACACAGGTTGCAACATGCTGCGGACATTGCCAGAATTCAGTTGCCCAGGAATCTGCCTCTTCCAACAACTGTGCCCCAGCTCCATAAAAATATTTTTTGGTAAAAAAACAACAACAACCACCCCAACAACTTTGCCTCAGCCAACGAGGATGCAACTGTGGCTCATCCCAACCCCCTTCCCTCCCTGTGACTGGAAAATAGGGCTGCCCCAGGCAGAGGAGCAAAGGCACAGGATCACAGAGAGGAGCAGGAGGAGAGGCACCGTGGAAGCAGCATCCCACTCTTGCAATTACCACGTCACAATCCAGCCACCCTCAAGATTAACAGCTGCAGTTAAGAGGTTTCCATGACACCAATGGAGCCATGAACTAGGCTGCCAGCCATGTTCTTTTCAGGCAGTTGATTGGTGTCATCACTGAACCCAATAATGTGAAAAGCAGAGGAATTAAGCTCCTGGGGGCTTAATTCTGCAACCCACTCAGGGGAAGTTCACAGGGATGGGGCACACTTTGCCTTTTCTGACTTGCAAGGAATTTCAGAGGTGCCTTTTCATGGAAAGGACCTGTCCCCGAATTCTGGGTGCACCGGCACCTCCCAATCCTCCATGTGCAGCTTAAAATCTGCCTCCAAGCACAATTCACAGAGCCCAGCCTACCTGAAGGACTGCTGTCCTCTGAATGGAGGCAATCATCAGAGACTGTGGGCAGATATCATGTACCAGAGGCCCTCATCGCAGGAACGTCAGTGGCTGGCTACCAGGGACAGGGCCTTCTCTGTTGTGGCACCCGGACTGTGGAATGCTCTCCCAAGCACATATACCTGGCACTGTCTCTAAAGCAGCAGGTAAGGACTATTTTACATAGCAAAGCTTTTGCTGAGTTGACAGCTTCTGGGTGCTCTACTGCTGCTGTTTGTATGTCTTTCTTTAAGTCTTGTCTATTCATATGCCTTTTTTATTGTGATCATCTCCACAAAGAAAAATGATTTAGTCCTCTGAAAGTTCTTTTCAAACTTGCGCCTGGCAGGCAAAAGCCACGTTCCTTTGCAAATGAAATAAACCCAACCAAATTACATAAGTGTGCTCATTACGTCTGCCGTGAGGTTTTCCATTTTGTGAGATGGCTTGAGCATCAGCCGAGGCAGAGGGGTAAAGGCCATCCCTTTGCAAAAGAACAGAGACACATTCCGGGCACTCAGTGCTCCTGTTTCATGGGAGCTGGGGGGCTGCAGAAAGCAGCAGGGGGCTGACAGGCCTGCCAAGACGGGAGGCTCCCTGGGTGAAGGAGCAGGAAGAGGCAGCAGCAGCAGCAAGGAGAAATAGTAGTCAAATGGAGCCAACCTGAACACAGTAGACAGAGCTGCCTCCTGGTCTCTTGCTCCTCCCTCCCTCCTTCCCACTTGTTGTCCCCAGAGTGGGTGTGCATCAGCACAACCCGATTCCTCTCCCAGCCTTCTTGGTGCTGCTGCTCATTTCTTCCCACACACCTTTACTTTTGACACACAGTGATGGCAGCAAGAAGCACCTTGAATGGAGCCTGGGCGGCCACTGAGAGCCAGCGCAGACAGCAGCTACCAACCTTGCTCAAATTTGAAGTCTATGTAGGAATACTGGTTCATTTCCTTCCTCCTTTTCCGCTTCCCGCTGGTTTCAGGAGACAGTTCTTGCCATTTTTTGATGGCATCCGAAAAGGCCTGAAGGAAAAGGCAGCGAGTCAAGATGGATACACAAATATGCAGGTAGAATGATGGTGGTGGTGGTGGCGGCGGTTGTTACTAATAATAATGGTGCCTTGGTGCCTCAGGGGGCTTGACTTCTTATACGCTCAGGCTGTACATCTCCCTTCCAACACTGAGTCAAGTAAATTGTTGTAGCAGTTTGGGGTAGGGGAAAAGAGAGAGAAGAAATGAAGGGAAGGAACCTTTCGTGTGATTGCATAGTGTCCCTTGAGCTCATGCAGCGCCCACTTGATGTCCTGGCTACTCAACATTTTGAAGTCAGCCATGAGGAGATCAGCCGCTTGGATAAAGCAGCGCTGATCAAGTGGTTCAAGTTTGGAGAAGTCAAAGTAGTCCACTTTAGGCACCTAAGAAAGAAGAAAAAAGGAAACGGGGAGGGAGGGAAGGGGAAAGAGTCAGCGCACACTTGTCTGGCCTTGGAAGTTTACCGTGATTATTATTCAAGCTTCACTCCATTTTTCCTCCAGCAAGCTCAAGATTCTCCCCCACCCACATTTATTCTCAAAACAACCTTGCAACGGAGGTGAGGTTAAAAGGTAGTGAACTGGGCATTTTCTATTCTTGACCTATGAGCCCTTCAGGTCCAAGGCTGACAGTGGATGAGTATGCCAATAATCTGAACTTGCTACCTTCCAATGAAATGATCTCAGAGAAAGGGAATTGTGGTCTGGAAAAGGCAACTTGAGAGGAAGGAGTAGGAAACTCTTGAGCCATAAGACTCCTGCCCCTAACCTATCCTCATAATATATATCTAGATAAGCTGCAATAGGCTAGAAGGGAAGATTCATTTTACTGGCCCAAATGCAGGGACTGGAAGATATATGTCCAGGTTAGAGGCCCAAAACTCCTACCCTGCCAGCAATCTGGTTCTGGGCCAGAGGAGCAAGAGCAGCAGTTGCAGACCTTAGAACACTCCCAAGGTGGCTTTGGAAGGGACGGCGTACAGAACAATTCCTGCCACTCCCCAGAGAAGGGAGAGATGTGTGGGGCTGGTAGGGGACTCCCTACTGAGGGGGACAGAGGCAGGAGTGAGGAGGTAACAGGATGTCACGGGAGGTGTGCTGTCTTCCAGGTGCAAAGATTCACGATGTGACAAAGAAGTTGCCAAGCCTTATGAAGCCCACTGACCACAGTCCCTTCCTTCTGATTCATGTTGGGTACACATGATACAGCCACACACAGCCTTCAACATACAGTGGTACCTCTGGTTACATACTTAATTTGTTCCGGAGGTCCGTTCTTAACCTGAAACTGTTCTTAACCTGAAGCACCACTTTAGCTAAAGGGGCCTCTTCCTGCCACCACACCGCCGGAGCACAATTTCTGTTCTCATCCTGAAGCAAAATTCTTAATCCAAGGTAATATTTCTGAGTTAGCGGAGTCTGTAACCTGAAGCGTCTGTAACCCGAGGTACCACTGTATAGAAAGGGACTATGAGACTCTGGGCAGGAAGCTGAAGAGGCTTGGGGCACAGGTGGTTTATTCATCCCGCCTTCCTGTTGAAAGCCAGAAGAGAGAGGAAAGTATTGGAAGTACAGCACTGGCTGCACAGGTGGTGCCGTCAGGAAGGGTTAGGCTTCTTGGACCATGGTCTCCGCTCCCTTGAGGAAGGACTTCTGGCAAGAGACGGGTTGCACCTCACAGCAGCTGGCAAGAATGTGTGTGCTAAGAGTTCAACCTTTTAACCTCCTCTGCCCCTTCCCTGAAGTCCCTTGAGTCCTGCCTAACGTACATCAAATAGCCTCCTTGCAGGGACTTCATAATTTCTGATTAACCTTACAACTTGCCACTTACCTTTGTCTCATCTGGGCTGGAGAGGAGGCTGCTATTTGGATTTAAAACCACTCTGCCTTCCTTCTTTGGATAATCTGGATTTTCCAGAAGAAAATTACAAAGTCTGCAAAAGCAAGAGGAGACCATTGCTTGGCCAGGGCTGTCAACTTACTTGACTCAGCTTTTCCCAACACACTCGTGCTTCCTTCTCCAGCCTGACACCCTCCAGATGCTTTGAGCTACACTGCCACCATTCCTGGCAGTGCTGGCTCAAGGGGTTGGTGGGAGTTAGAATCCAACAACATCTAGATGGCACCAGGATGGGGAAAGCTGGCCTGGGGGCTTGGCAGGCAGATATAGCCCTCCCCACCAGCCCTCAGAACAGCAGCAGCAGCAGCAAATGAAAGAAACAGAGAGCTGGATGCAACAGGGTGCAGGCAAGAGTCAGACCAGGGGCAAGAAAGATCCAGCAGCAGCAGGGGGAAAGGAATTCAAAAGGAGGCAAGCATTTTTATGTACTCAAGAGTTTTTCCAAACGGGGAAGGAGTACCCAGCTGTACATCAGAAGAACAACTTGCGAGTTTAAGCCCATTCTTACAGATGTAAAACACAAAAGAGTAAATCCTGGCTTCCTCTGCTGCCACATCTAACTTGGCCCCGTGGTAACCAAGAAGCAACATAAGCCTGGAATACAGAGGAGGCTATCAAGAAGCAGGACCTGTTTTGCTGCTGACTCTTTTCGCAAAAGATAGCTGAATAAGGACGGGATTGGCAAGGGGCCATGTGCCATGCTGACCCATAGAGCCCGGGTAGGCTAAGCCATAATGGTTGCTCCAGACCATGACCAGTTAATGAGAGCAGGACGCACCCACAAGTTTTTGGGTATCGCTACTAACTGGTTTGTAAGTGTGCCGCAAAAGCTTCCATACTTACATGTTTAAGTCACAGCAGTTTTTATTCTGTATTAGATCCTCAATGTACTCTCTGGTTGCATCTGGGAACCTTGCTTCCTGGATTTGGGGGGGGGGGGAGAGACAAAACCACACACATTTTGGTTGATAAGCAGTTCAAGAAAAGCTTCACCTTTATGGTGACGAGAGCTGGAAATAATATTTCCATGCAAACAGAGTGGCGGTTTTAGACTGAAATGTTCCCACTGTGTTACCTGTACACCAGCAAAGGACACTCAGTTGTGGGAATATGCCGAGAAAGAGCATTACTGTAAAAATGTAATTTATCAGAAACCTTTAGACTAGATGCAATGAAATGCAGAGCAAATTATTATTATTTATTAAATTTGTATACCACCCTTCACCCGAAGATCACAGGGTGGTTTACAACATAGAAGTACAAAACGAAAACACAAAATGCATGATAAAACAAAAGCAAAACAAACCTATAACCCTCCTCCCACAGATGTATTTAAAAATCCATAGAATGTTAATCGGCCAAATGCCTCATTGAAGAGAAACCTTTTTGACTGGTGCCTAAAGATATGCCATAAATGTTGTGCATGAAGCTACAAGTTTTAGTTGATCCGTTAGTTTAATGCATTAAAGGCCCAATTAGGCAGCTACATCATCAATTAACCAAAAAAGAAGAAAGTACCAATCAACCAGAACCAGGAAGCAGCACCAGTTTCACTTCACAAAATTGATGTTTTTAAGTAAAAAAAAAGTGTGTCGCAAGGAAGCATCCTTCTTAAGGAGTCGCTTTAGGAGTGCCTGCCCTGTGGTGCTGGGTTCGTTCCCAACACCTCCCAGACATCAGAGATGCTCTCCAACATCATCTGGAGGGGCCACAGGCCCCAACTCCTGGCCTACACTCTGGCAAAATGTGTTGCAACACACAAGAGTTATTACTCCAGACTTGTTTATTTTTTTATTAATTAGTGTGCCTACCACTGTGTGACTCTACGATTCTGTAAGCCGGAGGATGCAAAACCCTCTGCACCACAAACAAGGATCTTGTGGCAAAAACTCAAAGGATTCACTGAAGGAAGGAAGCTTGAAGTTTGGGTGTAATCTTCGACACCTCCCTTTCCATGGAGGCGCAGATTGCAGCTATAACAAAGGCGGCATTTTTCCATCTCCGCCAAGCTAAGCAGTTGGCTCCTTACCTCTCTCGCCCTGACCTAGCCACCGTGATCCATGCGACGGTCACCTCCAGACTGGATTATTGTAACTCGCTCTACGTGGGGCTGCCCTTGAGACTGACCCAGAAACTCCAGCGGGTGCAGAATGCTGCAGCGAGACTCCTTACGAGGTCTTCGCTGCGAGATCACATTCACCCGGTGCTATACCAGCTGCACTGGCTCCCGGTGGAGTACAGGATCAGGTTTAAGGTGCTGGTTTTAACCTTTAAAGCCCTATACGGCCTAGGACCCTCGTACCTACGGGACCGCCTCTCCTGGTATGCCCCACAGAGAAACTTATGGTCTTCGAATAAAAACATCTTGAAGGTCCCAGGCCACAGAGAAGTTAGGCTGGCCTCAACTAGAGCCAGGGCTTTTTCGGCTGTGGCTCCGATCTGGTGGAACGCTCTGTCACAAGAGACCAGGGCCCTGCGGGACTTGACATCTTTCCGCAGGGCCTGCAAGACAGAGTTGTTCCACCAGGCCTTTGGCCAGGGCACAGCCTGACTCCCTCCCTTGGCAATCTTCGCGGAGCTCTGGCCCAATGGTTGCCAGTGGCTTGAATTAATTAATTTTATAACGAATGATTTTAGACTGTTGTTTATGCTGTACTTTTGTACTGTTTTATTGTTGTTAGCCGCCCTGAGCCCGGCTTCGGCTGGGGAGGGTGGGATATAAATAAAATTTATTATTATTATTATTATTATTGAACACTGCCCAATTGAGGCAAGATTTATACAAGATGTGGCCCACAAGGGCTTTCCATGTGCACCTGGTCACGCGCATTTGCTCACATCTGTTGCCCATCTGCTAGGCACACCAATCCCTGGCACACAAACAAGGGCAGCACATGGAAAGCTGACGTGGGCAAGAGCTTTCCACATGGAAGATGAAGAAGTAGAATCAGTTATGATACATTGGGCTAAAGATATAGGACACAATATACCAATAGATGATTGGGGGAGATTATGGAAAGAAGGAATAAATTTTACTGCCTGCAGTGCTTTAAATGAAAATATAATGAAAATGATGTACAGGTGGTATATAACACCGGTAAAACTAACCGAAATGTATAAAACAAATAACAAATGTTAGAAATGTAAAGAAAAGGAGGGCACATTTTACCGTATGTGGTGGGAATGTAAAAAAGTAAAAGACTTATGGGAAATGGTTTATAATGACATTTTAAAAAGTTGAAATATACATTTTCAAAAAAACCAGAAGCGCTTTTACTTGGAATGGTAGGTACAGAAATTCACAAGAATGATAAAAAAATGTTTTTATATGCGACCACTGCAGCAAGAATACTATTAGCCCAACGATGGAAGCAGGAGGAAATGCCAACAAAAGAAGAGGGACAAATGAAAGTGATGGACCATGCGGAGCTGGCGAAACTAACAGGGAAAATTTGAAACCAGCAGGACCACATTTTCCTAAAGGGCTAGAAAAAAATTATGTCATATTTGAAAGACAATTGTAATTATTTAATATTGCTTGCAGGGTTACAAGAAGTTTTGTAGGAAGATTTTACAAATTATTGTGAAAAGGATTAAGTTTAATTGATGTAAGATTTGATTTATAACAATAAGTATAGTAACAAAATGCAAAACCAGAAAAGGATTTAGAAAACCGTTAGAAGGGGCTGAGGGAAGTCAAAGGCTGTGACAGCCAAAGATTTGTCATGTTTTTTTCTCTTTTTTTGGAGTTGTTATGCTGGAAAATATGTGTAAAAACCAATAAAAAAAGAGCGCTTTCCACATGATGTGCATCCCATTCAGTGAAGCCAAAGTGATCACAGTGGGGGAAAATGATTGCGCTGTCATTACCTCTTCTTGACGAGTGCCACACTTATGAAGGAGACCCGACAACGACACTCACCGTTTCCCTGATGAGAAGAGCAAAGAGGTCTTTGTCGAGCTGAGGAGCAGTGCCTTGCTTGGGAACGTCGCTGGAACCAGGATCGGGGGGCCCTCGGGCTGGCGAAGAGGGGCCCGCCTGCTCATTGACCGTTGCCTGCTGCCCACCTCCCTCTTCTTCTGGTGGGTGAGCCAGCTGGGGGGAGGCGGGGCCGGGGATCCCGTCCTGCGGAGGCTCCGGCCTGGGAAAGGCAGGCCCAGGGATCTCCTCCTGGTACGCCCTGGGCAGCGGGCCCAGGTCCATGTCCCTCTGCCCTTGCTGGGGAGAAATGAGGTTGACCACGGGGCCTGCGTCCTTCTCAGCCGGCTGGAAATATGGGTGGTCCAGCCGCATGTTCTCCTGGATGCACCGGACAGTCCCTCCGAGGGGCGGTGCTAGCCTCGGTTGCAGCTCTCGCTCCCTCTGCTCCTGCCCTTCCTCATCAGCGGGCAAGACCTCCTCCAAGTTGATGACCTCCTTCTCGCCGCCGGGTCTCGCCTCTCTCGTCCGAGCCACGCTGGGACCAGGCTCCGGAACAGCCCCATCGCCGTCCCCCCTCGGCCCAACGGGCTCCGGGGTTTCTGGCAGTTCCAAGACCTCGTTCTCGCTTTCCTGCCGTCCCAGCGCCACGCCAGCGGCCTTCGCGCAGTTCCGCCAAGCGCCAGGCGGTCTCGGGGAAGGAGGGGTCCTCGCCTTCTGTCCATCGTGGGGCCCTGGCAACACGTCGCCCTTGGATCCTCCTTCCCCCGACTTGCTCGCACTCTGCCAGGGAGCCGCTGGTCTGATCACATTGGAGCGCAGAAGCTTCTTCGCTCCTGTCTTTAAAGGGATATTAAACCGTGGTTAGGCTAGCCGTTTCTTTGGAAGGCTGCTTCAGGTTGCAAGTACAGTGGTACCTCGGTTTACAAACTTAATCTGTTCCGGAAGTCTGTTCTTAAGCTGAGGCACGCTTTCCCTAATGAGGCCTCCTGCCGGCGGTGCCCTTCCACCATTCGACTTCTGTTCTTAGACCGAGGTAAAGTTCACAAACCAGAACATTACTTCTGGTTTTGTGGAGTTCGTAAACTGAATCGTTCGTAAACAGGGATGTTCTTAAACCGAGGTACCACTGTATATAGCAGCGATGGCCAAACTTGGCCCTCCAGCTGTTTTGGGACTACAGTTCCCATCATCCCTGACCACTGGTCCTGTTAGCTAGGGATGACGGGAGTTGTAGACCCAAAACAGCTGGAGGGCCAAGTGTGGCCATCACTGCTATATAGGATTTAGAGTAAGCATTTCCTCGTTTTGCTCCTGCTAAGGTGGGCTCACATTGAAAGAAAATTAACAAGCAGGATTTTAAGAAGTGGATTTTCTCCCTTTCAGGGAGGCATTTGGCAGCTGGTGTTAAGGGGTATTTAAAAGCATGTTTTGCGACTTCCGGGTTGGCGCCATCGCCGAATGGCGGACTCCCTCCGAGCTCCGGAGGGAGTCTGCTCGGCAGGGGCTGGGTCCTACCGCACCGGCGATGCGGGGACCCTTAAAAACCACGGCCACGAGGGCCGTGGACATGGAGACTCGGCTGGCACCGTTAGCGCCCTCCCGACTCGTGAAGGAGCCTTTTTAAAGGCTACGGATCGGGTGCCGGGGAGAAGCGTGGTGCTTTGAGTCCTCTGCTATCCCTGCCGAGCGCAGCCGCATGCCATCCGGCGGAGAGCGCTGACTTCTTCCATTGAAAATTCGGACTTCTTAACAACAACCCGTGAGTAATTTGGCAACCGGGTTCAAAAGGAGGAAAAAAAAAGAATTTTTTTTTTCGGATTGGACACGAGCGGGGGGGGATCCAAAAAGGAAGTCAGTCCCCCCCCCTACTGTAAACCTTCCAAAACAAGGACGGGGAAACCAAGGTCCAAAAAGATTTGTATTGCTGATAAAAACTAAGAATTCCACGATGGGGAACTATAAGAACTGTGCTGGAGGAAGAATTGAGGGAGAAGAAACGTAACCCCCCCCCCTGGGAACCGGGGTGATTGAAGAGAGAGCCTGGTGAAAAGAGTCGGAGATTTTGACAGCTGTCAAAGTAGCTGTCAAAGTCGGAAAGCAGAGAGGATTTTATTATGAGAACCTTGCTGGTTAAATTTGTTACAATTTGCTATAACTCGTTAAAACTTGGATACAAAATGGCGAAAACATGGATAACAATCGGACTTTTGGACTAGAGAAAACAAAGTTACAACAATCCCCCTAGAGGAGTTTCGGGACATTACAAAGATGGTCGTAAGTGGAAAAATACCATTGGAACTTTACAGGACTGGTTATCTTCTGGGAAAGCTGCAAAACGGAAATAATATTTTGTCTACAGGGTGTTCAGCTAAAGGAGACAATAGAATTTTCTATTGAAGAAAGGAAGGGACTGAACGCAAGTTTTTGTTCCTGAATAACAATAATCCCTGCAGAGTTACTAAGCTTCTGAATTAGAACGTTTTAGCAGCGGAACAAGAGGAAATTGGACTACAATTTGGAAAGAACAATGGGGGGAGTTTTATTAAAGATCTGAAGTTAAGTGTTTAAAAAAAAAAAATAACTATAAAAAGAAAAAGCTAGCAAGGAGTTGGGGGAAATAGGTGATTTATGGACTTTAAGAATTCCAGGCGGATAACATGGTTTGGTGGTCAGGGGGAAATTAAACCGGGGACAGGGGGGGGAGAACTAAAATCCAAAGGCTTGCTAACTTCTTTTTTTCTGAACTGGCTCTTTTTCATCTATTATACTTTTTATTTCTTATTTCTGATATTTCTACTGTGTGGGGTGTCCTTATTATTAAAAAAAGGGAAATTGTGGAATGAAAATGGGGTGGGCCCTGGGAGAGAATTTTTGTCTTTTATTAAGGGTATTGATGAGGAGTGTATAAATTTTAAATTCGGATAATGGTCTAAACAAATTAAGTTTCAATTAGAACTGAGAGCTTGTGGAGCCAACAATATGAAAGAGGAATATGGTAGGGGTGGGGGAAGGGGGGAGTCCCGGAAAGTGGATGTATGAAAATAAGGCTTTGAATGTATTTTAACTCTTACTTTCTGTATTTTTGAAAATCTTAATAAATATCATTTGAAAAAAAAAAAATAAATAAAAGCATGTTTTGCTGTTCAAAAAATGTTGTGCTTCCTCAAGGTAGTAGCAGAACAGAGCCGCTACCTGAAACAGCTGAAAGATTCTAGGATGAGCTGTCAGGGGGCAGCCCACCATCCTCACATTTTAAGATGCCCTGCTAAGCTCACTTGGGCAAAGTTTTGGAAGCCAAGTGAGAACAACTCCAGAATATGAGACGGGGGCTCGATTTGTGTCTTACAGCGGGGGAGGATTCATGCATCTGTTACAATGAGAGTCAAGCTAACTAAATCAATGCCAGATTTTAAAAAGTTTCAAATAATAAATAACATATAACTATTCCGTTTTAAACATACATCTGGGATGGGGAGACCATACTGGTTGTATACTAAGCCTAACACAAATTTCAATTTTTGCTATACTGGAGGATGGCCAGGGCCAAAGAGTTACCTCCATCAGTATGACTACATCGTCGTCTTCCTCATCCTCCCACTGCCGGCGAACAGGAATGTCCAGCATCACTGGCAATTCTTCATCCGAGGAGTCGGATATGGTGATAAGCCCTTCGTCTCTGTGGTTTATTCTATCTGAAAGAAGGAAGGAGAGAAAGGAGAGACAACTTACCTATCAGCTGAAGGTTCACAACAGAACACTAATACAGCCGTACCTTGGTTCTCAAATTTAATCCGTTCCGGGAGTCCATTTGACTCCCAAAATGGTTCGAAAACCAAGGAACGGCTTCCAATTGGCTGCAGGAACTTCCTGCAGCCAATCAGAAGCCACGGAAGCTGAATCGGATGTTTGGCTTCCAAAAATCGTTCACAAACCAGAACACTCACTGCTGGGTTTGCGACGTTCAGGAGCCGATTTGTTCGACAACTAAGGTGTTTGACTACCAAGGTACAACTGTAGTTATTTCTAGTTGTTATAACTTCAATCTGAAATATGTTACCCGAGTTTGCCTTATAATAAAATGGAAGAAGAATTCTTTTTTTAAAAAATAGTATTTATTAAGGTTTTAAGTTTACGAAAAGGCAAAAGAAAAAACACCAAATTAAACAATAGCAAAACAACACATCACAATAAAAAAACAGAAAAATAGAAACAAAAAAAACAAAAAAACAAAACAAATCGAGCCTTCCCATAACTTATCTTTCATTTGCTTGTTTCCCTGACCTCCTCACACCTCCCTTTTTTGTATTCTAAATCAAGAAACCTCGAATAAAATTTAAGATATTAACCGACGCTAAGGAAAGAGGTGGATTTGCCCTGCCAGACTTAAAACTTTATTATGAATCAGCTGCTTTTTGCTGGCTGAGAGAATGGATGCTTCTTGAGAACACTGATGTGTTGGACTTAGAAGGCTTTAATAATGTCTTTGGGTGGCATGCATATCTGTGGTATGATAAGGTCAAAGCACATAAAGCGTTTAAAAACCATATTGTCAGAAAAGCACTGTTTAATGTTTGGATAAGATATAAGGATTTGCTTGAGAGTAAAACCCCAAGGTGGCTGTCACCAATGGAAGCGAAGGCTCAGAAAAAGCTCAATATGGAGGCTAAATGGCCAAAATATTGGGAAATTTTGGAACAAGAGGGAGACAGATTAAAACTGCAGAGTTTTGAAAAATTAAAAAATAGAGTGCAAGATTGGCTTCATTATTATCAGATAATGGAGGCATATAATTTGGATAAAAAAATTGGCTTCCAGGTGGAAAAATCAAAATTGGAAACAGAACTGTTAGACTCCAAAACTAAGAATTTGTCAAGAATGTATAATTTGCTGTTGAAATGGAATACTCAGGATGAAACGGTGAAATATGTTATGATTAAATGGGCACAAGATGTTGGACATAATATTATGTTCGCTGACTGGGAACAGTTATGGACCACAGGTATGAAGTTCACGGCATGTAATGCCTTAAGAGAGAATATTATGAAAATGATATACAGGTGGTACATGACCCCAGTCAAGCTTGCAAAAATCACTTGCCCGAAAATAAATGCTGGAAATGTAAAGAGACGGAAGGTACATTCTTTCACCTTTGGTGGACATGCCCAAGGATTAAGGCTTTCTGGGAGATGATCTATAACGAAATGAAAAAGGTATTTAAATATACCTTTCTGAAGAAACCAGAGGCCTTTCTCCTGGGCATGGTCGGCCAATTGGTGCCAAAGAAGGACAGAACTTTCTTTATGTATGCCGCAACAGCAGCAAGAATACTTATTGCAAAGTATTGGAAGACACAAGATCTACCCACTCTGGAAGAATGGCAGATGAAGGTGATGGACTATATGGAACTGACGGAAATGACTGGCAGAATCCGAGACCAGGGAGAAGAGTCGGTGGAGGAAGACTGGAAGAAATTTAAAGACTATATACAGAAACATTGTAAAATTTATGAATGTTAGAATGATGTTGGAATGAATCTATTTTAGCAAAAATGTATCAAAGATTTAAGAAAAATAGACTGTTAATTGGTGAAAAGAGGGAAAGTAAACTTATATTAAGATCAAGATAAATTTTCAGGATAAAAATTTTGAAGAGAGGGAAAGGATTTGCTGAAAAGAATTCAAGGGCTCTGACTAAGGCCACTTGCCACTGGAACAGTCTTGGCAGTGCCAGAGGCATGCCACAGTCTCAAACAAACTTGAGTGCTATGAAGATGCCGCTGCCCCAAACCAGGGCAGGATGCCAACAGAGAACTGCTGCAGGTGGCAGAAGATAGCCTGGCGATAAGGTAACTACTGAATTAAATCCTCTCCTAGGAATGGGAGGGAGAAGGTGAGATGCAATTGGTTCCTGAAGCAGTATCACTTTAGAGAAGGGATGGGGAATCTCTCGGGCCTAGGCTGAAGGGAATGCAATTGAGAAAAAGACTCCTTTCAGATCAAAGTGGTTGCAACTGGCATTCCACACTGCAGGAGAAAGAAGTGGAGAGGGAACCCTGTGCCCTGTAGCTCTTGCCACTGTTGAAGGCTCCACCTCAGTGCAATGCTCCTCATCCCCCATGCCTGCAATGGGGACTAGAGCTGACTTGTTCAAAACGACAAGATACCAGCTTGGAGAAGGCTGCGACAGCACCCGTCAATAGTTCCACCAGCCCAGAGGTCTCCAAACTAAGGCCCACAAGCCGGATAAGGCCCGAGGGACTCGTTTATCCGGCCCACGGCGACCCCTGCTGCCCACTGCCGCCGTCTGCTCTTACCGGCACTGCGCTGCTGCCCACTTCTGGGTCAGAGGAGCACTGGTAATAGCTTGTGCGCAAGCGCAAGCATTATTTCCGGTGCACATCCAGGTCGGAGGAGGCCCGTGCACATGCGCACAAGCTATTTCTGGTGCTCCGGAAGTGCGCTGGAAATAGCGTGTGCGCATGCGTATGGGCACAAGCTCCCCCGCCCTCTGGCCCGCCGCGCGATCGGCGCTGGAGACACCGGCTCGAGGCGCAGTAAGTTTGCTGACCCCTGCGGCAGCCTCATGCGCTGCACCTGGAAGAACCAGGAATATTGTCCTTACCTTTCCCTCGGTGGCTCCGGAAACTGTTCAAGTCAATCACTTCTTCGTTTCCACCTCCCTCTGCCATGTTAGAAAGCTAAGAGCTCCAGAGCATGGCACTCACTCTGCCAACAGCACCTGCAAAGGACAAGGTGAGCAGTTAGATCACACTTCTGGTTTTATCACGTGGTGGAGGTTGCTCCAGACAGAGTTTACACAAGGTTCATTTTCTTATTAATCTGAGCAGCTGGGTTTTAATTGAGAGGTAGGCAACTGCTGGGAGAAATCCAGGAAATCCTTGTACAAATATGCAGAAATCCATCCGCAGTTGCTAATCCATCCACAAACAGGACTTCCGTTTACCTGAAGATCCAACAGGCAAGCACAGAATCTATTACTGGCTACAGAATTTGCCCACCTTTGGCAGGGGTAAGCTATGGAAGGCTGACTGCCAAGTAAGCATGTGCAGGACTAGGCTGTAAATCGCAGCTCTGGCTGTAAATCAGAAACAAATTTCTAGTCCTCATGCTGCAAAAAACACAAACTGAAAGCCCATCTTATAATCACATTTGCAAACCCAGGAGAGCCGCCTGCTGCCAGCCTCCCACACACAGGCATACCAGGATCACCAAGTATGATTATCTCCTGTTTTCCACCTGGCAGCGGCTAAGTTAGAAAAGCTCAGGGTTAGAGCGACAAAAGTGCTAATTCAGGGTCCAAAATCAAATTATGATTGATTGTAACAAAAATTCCAGAGAAAACATTTGGCCAGATTGCATGTTTCAACCCCTTAACCAAAGACCACCCAAAAAGCATCATACATGCTTCACAGAAGGAGGGCAGTCTCCTATAGAAATGTTGATTCTGGCTTCTCTCCTGTCTGCCAAGGTACCTGATAATGCTTTACCGATTGCATTACCTGGGCAGTCTGGCCACTGAGATGGTAAATACTTTATCCTGGATCCAGGTCACAGGCCCACCCTATTCATACCCAAATATGCCCTTAAGGCAGGATTTGTAAGTAACTGCTGGGAAAGGTTTCTCCAAGATATCTCCTTTTGTAGAAGAAATATTCAGAGTAATTAAGAGAGCCAAGAGGGCTTTTGGGGGACTGTTCTGTGTGCTAAAATAATGTGTATTTTTCTCAGGGAATATTTCCTAAATTTTGAAGGATGAAGGATAGGTTTTCTGTGGAGTGTGTGTCTGCTATGTGTGTGTACCCTAAAATTTTAAAACAGGAGCATCTGAAGGACCATCCTTTTATAACTTTTAGAAAATTGGATGCTTGGTGTTATATTAATAATATGCAACTGCTTTTTGAGCTCCACCTGAGAAGCGGAATATAAATACAATTAAAAAATGAATAAAATAGCTGTTCTTCATTTAAAAAGTGTATTTGATCAATAAGTTAGAACTAAATATCACAGTCCAACAACAGTCCCCTGTGCTAATGTGACTGGGCTTTCCTGTTCTAGATACAGTGGTACATCCGGTTACGAATTTAATTCATTCTGGAGGTCCGTTCTCAATCCTAAACCACTTATAACACGGGCACGCTTTCGCTAATGGCACCTCCCGCTACCGCCACATGACTTCTGCTCGCATCCCAGGGCAAAGATCGCAACCAGGAACATCTACTTCCGGGTTAGCGGAGCTCGTAACCTGTAACGTTCGCAAGGGCAATGGTAGGTAAGACGAGGTTCCACTGTACTGCTGTGCATTCTCCTTATGCCAGAGACAACACTGCAATCTCCTGTTTTCTGGCACAAGAAAAGCCCACCCTCCAGTTAGGACAGAGCAGGGGTTGGCAACCTAAGGCCCATGGGCAACAAGCAGCCCATGGGGTTGTTTAACCGGCCCGTGGACCCCCGCCACCGGCTTGGGGACCTCCACCACCCGCTCAGCTCCCGTGCGCCACACTAAACCAGCACAGAGCAGAGCAGGGACCGCCTTCCGTGACGCTGGAAGCTCCTGCAGCCAGTGGGAAGCTGCGCACGCCTCCTCTGCGCTGGAAGGAGCGCCGGAAATAGCATTTGCGCATGCATGTGCACTCCAGCCCACCGCAGTGTCTGCAGGACCATGAACGAGCCCAAGCCACAAAAACTTTGCCAACCCCTGGGCTAGAGGTTGGGTGGCAATCTGCCATGGATGCTTTAGCTGAGATTTGTGCATTGCGGGGGGGTTGTACTAGATGACCCTGGGGGTCCCTTCCAACTCTACAACTTCTGTAATTCTATGACCAGCAATTGTCAAAATCTCCCTCCTTGCAAATCCAGCTCCACCTTGGAATGGCTGGCAAGCCAAATCACAGACCGGGCAAAGCACTGGGTTGCGGAAGTTCTGCTGCCTCCTCAGAGCAAGGAAGAAATTGTTCTGAGCAGCAGCCAGGAACACAAGCCTGAACAGCCAAACAGGTTCATTAGCTTTCCCAAGGGACGTGGGGGCCTGGGATCAGCAGCAGCCAGGAACAAGAGCAACCTGCTCTTCACCAGAAAGGCCACAGTGTGATAGGAATTTTGAGGTCTTGGATATATAGTAATGTTCATAAGCGTACCAACCAAGCATGTACATAGATCAGCACAGGAAGACCGACCTGGAACCATTTGATTCCCAAACTGTCCCAAACTGACCAAATGTTTTCTCTGCAAGGTCAAAGGAAAATGGAAAAGCCTCCCCATTGTCTTTTCCTTCACAAATCCTGTCTTAAGGGTATGTCTGTGTTTGAATAGGGTGTGAGCCTGTGACCTGGCCCAGGAACTAAGTATTTATCACTACAAAAGACTAGCCAGGCTCCCCAGGAAATCCAATCAAGTAACCTGCCAGACAGGAGATAAACAACATTCAAAATTTCTGTTTTAGACTGCCTTTTTATGATTTTGGTGTGATGTATCTGAGGGGTGGTCTTAGGTTACACCCCTTCTGTGATGTATGTTTGATGTTTCTGGGGGTGGTCGTGATCTACAGGGTGGCAATTTCAAAAGTCTTTATGAGGCTTTGCACGCCATTTTTCTGGGTTCCTCCTCTCTCCTGCGGGTGAGGAGAGCACCCTGTTGAAACAGATCAATAAAGATCAAGTTTACTAGCTACTTTGCTTCTCAATATTCTCTGGTTAAAGGTAAAGGTAAAGGGACCCCTGACCATTAGGTCCAGTCGTGACCGACTCTGGGGTTGCGGTGCTCATCTCGCTTTATTGGCCGAGGGAGCCGGCGTACAGCTTCCTGGTCATGTGGCCAGCATGACTAAGCCGCTTCTGGTTGGCCGCTTCTCTGGTTGGCCTCTGTTAATTCTCTCCTACCAATAGGGAACCTATGTAAGGACTCTACATGGGCTCTTGGATACCCCATAAGGGAAAAGGGCAATTTTTGTTTACAACAGCAGAAACGTTTAACCAGCTATGGCAAGGGCAGCCAACGGGGGGGGGGGGAATCCCATCATCCCTGACCCCTGGCATGCTGGTTGGGACTGGCAGAAGTTGGAAGTCCAGCAACACCTGGCGGGCACCAGGTCTGCTCCCCGAGTTATTGATTAAATGCCTTTGGATTATCCTCCCCCTAGAAGCACCGTATTAAAAGAACAAGAACATAGGATGTGTCTGTGAGAAGTCCGGAGGTTGGCAACACCAGAACGGGGCTTTTCTGCAGTGGAATGCTCCCCCCCCCCCAGGGAAGCTCGCTTGGCACTTTCGTTGCATCTCTTTAGGCACCAGGCAAAAACATTCCTCTTCTCCCAGGCCTTTGGTTAATTAAATAATCTATGCCTATGGCCTTTTAAAGTGGGCGTGGGGTACTGTTCTTGTCTGTTACTAGGTTATATATTTTTGTGCTTTTATATTGTCCACAGCCCTGTGATCCTAAGATGAAGGGCAGCATAGAAATTTAACAACAACGACCACCACCAGATGCCCATGGAGAGCTCAAAAGCAGGAATCTGAAAAGTGGGAGAGTCACCTCAGCTCCCTGGAAATGGGAAGCGAACAATAAGTGTTGATTCCATGGGGAGTTAAATGGGGATTAACATCCAAATGAAAAGGCCTCCCTTCCTATTTAATAACATTTAATAATAACAGTTGTAGTAAACTAAGTTAATTTTTATTTGCTTCATTTTCTCACAGGCTGGAAGGAACGTCTCTGAGATGAGGAATGTCACAGCACACATTCATCTTAACAGAAGCCTCTCTCTTTTCGCATGTTTCAGAAACACTATTCTTACTCATATGCAAGCATAATCAATCACAATAGGCTACGACTCAAATGATTAAATAGACTAAGGGCTTTTTAATGCAGCCTACAGCTTCATTTGCTAGTATGACCTTCAAGGGCCTAAAGCCCGGCTGGCTCACCTCGCCAGATGTTCTGCATTAGGTCTCTTCCACCCACCCACACCTCAAGGACAGCTGGGGCCCAGCAGCATCTCTCCCCGCCCCCCCCCCCAGGTTACCCGCTCCTGGTCTAAATCCACTACAGTCGTAGCTTGGAAGTCGAACGGAATCCATTCCTGAAGTCCGTTCGACTTCCAAAACGTTCAGAAACCAAAGCGCAGCTTCTGATTGGCTGCAAGAAGCTCCTGTAGTCAATCAGAAGCCGCGGAAGCTCCGTCGGATGTTTAGGGTTCCAAAGAACATTCGCGAACCAGAAGACTCACTTCCAGGTTTGCGGCATTCGGGAGTCCGAGTCCCAAGGGTCAAAGGTATGACTGTAAATTATCTCCTTAACAGACAACCCTTAGCAGTCTCAGCACAGCCTGGGTGCCAAAATTGCCAGATAAGGCTGAAGCCAAATGCCTGGAGGTAAAAATGAGGAGTCAAGTTTTTCGAAAAGCGAAAGTGGTCAAGTTTTTTAAAAAGCGAAACTAATAATCTAACGGGAGCCAGAAGCCGTATCTTCCAGAACACCCTAATTAATTGGCTCACCGTTACCCCTCGCTACTTCCAGAAAATGGAAAACAGGAAAACGCTGTTGTGACAAGTTTTCAATAACTGAGGAATGCTTCTTCTCTTAATTAAAACTGAAGGTGTGACTTCACTCTGCTACCTGAAAGAGTCCTAACGGCGTGAAGGAGTAACGATACCCCTCCTCCACGTGTCCCTGAGCAAATTACTGTTCCGAGCCTCTCTCCTGGGATCTCATCCAAAGATGCGATGTGCAGCAGCCACCAAGGACAATTCTATATTGAGATACAGTCAAATGATGCTATCACACCCCTGACACAAAGACGCAACAGAATTCGCGACCCCCAAAAGGGGAGAACGTAGCACGAAAGCCTCCTCTGCCCCACAGCTTTCTGTCTCCTGCCAAAGGTTCAGGAAAGGCTGAATATGCTCAATGAAGTCCCAAGCAGCCTGCTCAGGTGCTGCTGCCTTTTCTCCAACCCAGGCCCACCTAGACAAGCCCCGGGGGTTTGGGGAACAAATATCACAACTGGAGAGAGATCTGTTGGAATGTAAAAGCGCTGCCAAAAATGTGTAAGATATTATTGGATTGGGAGACAAAGGATGAGCAGGTAAAGTCTTCAATGATACGCTGGGCAATAGATATTGGTTATAATATAGTTATGGAAGTGTGGGAACGATTGTGGAATACGGATATAAAATTTACAGCATGCTATGGTTTAAGAGAAAACTATATGAAAATGTTATATACATGGTATCTAACACTGAGTAAACTGGCAAAAAATGTATAAATCAAAATCGAATAAGTGTTGGAAATGCGAAGAGAAAAAAGGTACTTTCTATCATATGTGGTCTCGCAGTATGTTTAAAGCTTACTGATACATAATGAATTGAGAAAGATGTTTAAAATAACATTTGTTTAAAAAATCAGCATTTTTAAACAAATTTTCTTTTGGGAATTACAGGGGCAGAATTACCTAAACAGTATAGAAATTTATTCATGTATGCTACTACAGCGGCAAGAATGTTATTTGCCCAAAAATAGAAAGAAAAAGTCCCGATGAAAGAAGAATGGATACAAAAACTTACGGACTACGCAGAAATGGCAAAACTTACTGCGGGGCGGGGGAAGAGAGAAATCAAGATAACATTAAAAAATGGAAATGGTTTATTGAATATTTACAAACAAATTGTAAACAAATTGGCAGGGTTATTGTAATAACCTGCAGTTTCATAAGAGTAAACAATTAAAGTAGATGAATGAAAAAATAAGTTAATTTAGAATATGCAAGAAATGGGGAAAAAATTAATGTAAGGAACCGCAGAAAGAGGAGGAGGTCAAGTTTTGATATGTTTAAGTTACTGTAAAACTCTTGAAATGTATATAACTGAAAACCTCAAATATTTTTTCAAAAAAGCCTTTTGCAACCAGAAGATGCTGAAGATGATGAAGGGAAAGTGATGCTGCTGCTGCAAGAGTTAAGGACCAGTGAAAGCAGGGGAAGAACTGAGCACCCGAACCATTTCTTCTTTATCAGCAACACACAGGACTGGGCAAGCGCCACTGGCTAGCACTCGGTTGTCCATGTGTCTAAGAATCTGACGACTGCATGTAGGAATTTGGATACCCCCCCCCGGTCCAAGAATGTTGAAGCATTGGATTTTATTAAGCCTCTTGTCTTTCTAAATGCTTCCTACAACTAAACCATTTCCTGGCAATTTCAGAATGAGAGAGAAATCTCTCTAATACGGTACAAAGGGGGGGAAATCTCCAGGTTATACAGTTGAGGACACCACCAACTGCCTCCAATCGATGCTGAATTAAAGTTTCGAAAGTCCTCTGCCTGATGCAGCAAGGCGATGTCTACAGCGGGGCAGGGAGGAGACCTCTTCTGGCCTTCCAATCCCTGATGGACTGCATTTATCAGCAAGACCCTGTCAATCACCTGACACCACTATGACACCAGGTGATGCTGTGCTTAGAAGCCCCGATTGTCGGGACTCCAAAGCACAGCACAGGGCTGTTTGAAAGCCCTTTTACAAGCAGCCTCACACTGTTCTTTGTGCACCCAGTTTTCAGTAGTTCAAGGAGCAGCACTGGGTGGGAGAAGCAGTTTCTCATTGTCCATCAGCAGAAGGGCAGTGGGAGCAAAAGGAATATTGGGAGCTCACTCTAATCTCCCGATTCTTCCTTTGAAGCCCTACCAATGTATGACATCAGGTGTAACAATGGAAGTGTCTGGCTTGCCCAAAATGGCCTTGCAGGCTAGATGGGGAGGGTTGGCGGGAGAAGTTTGGTCCGTGGACCAGCGGTTCCCCACCACTGTCTTACAACAAATATCTGGAGGGCACTGAGTTGGCAAACACACATTCCATAAGGGAAAGACTTTTTACAAGCTGGTAAACAGACACACCCCCTTCAGAAACAGATCTCCACAGCTGCATGTACTAAACTTCCACAACCATCTCCTTTATGAAAGCTATTTCTGCAGCTTAATAGACCACCTCTTCCTTCTTGCATGCCCTCATTCCAAAGATTTGGCTTGGGGAAACTGCAACAGCCAGAGGACCATAGGTTACCTATCCCTGCTGCAAAAGTGTTAAAATAGTTTTAAAACAAAAACAAAAACTGGAAGAGGTGGCTGTGAATAACACAGCACCCAAGTGTTCAAAGCACATCATACTAGTCATTTTGGTGCAACTCTTACCCTGCGCAAAGAGCTCTCAACTACCCAGCACTCCTCATGAAACAAACCCTCACGTCACATTCCAGGGAGGATTCCACATGTGCTTTTTCCTCCTGCAGCAAGATGGGATCTCAATACAGTATAAGAAAAGGCTCCAACAGTCTAAAAAGAGCCTGGCTGCTGAAGCAGAACCCAGAACATCTCATAAGGGGTCCCAATTCCCACTGTGGCCATTCACACGGCTCCAGTCAACCCACAGTATGAAAACATGCCGTGGTAAAAACCAAGCATGAAAAAGGCCAGCAGCCCTTCCTCCTTGTCCCACTGCATTCACCAGACTGCTGCCCCTGAACATGAAGGCCCCGTTCCGATATTGTGGCTCTGGGGAGCAATGTCATGCACGGAACAGCCCTAAGACTCAGAAGCTGTCTGCCATGACACTTACAATGCTCCCTGCATGCTGGGCATGGCAGTTAGAATCTTATCTGTACATCTCAAATGGGGGAAAAGCAATTGCTGAAATGTAGGGTAAAGAAGGGAGTTGGGCTGCTCAGCAACCACGCCTCTTTTAAAACTCAGTACACATTGCAACACGATTAAGCAACATCAAACACACAGTACCAAATCAATACAACAGCATGATCCTATGCATGTCTACTCAGGACAAGCACAATTGAGTTTACACTGAATTTAACCGGAAGTCAGGTGGGTTTAGGCCAGGGGTAGGCAACCTAAGGCCCGGGGGCCGGATGCAGCCCAATCGCCTTCTCAATCTGGCCTGCGGACAGTCAAGGAATCAGCGTGTTTTTACATGAGTAGAATGTGTCCTTTTATTTAAAATGCATCTCTGGCTTATTTGTGGGCATAGAAATTCGTTCTTTTCTCCCCCCAAATATAGTTCGGCCCACCGCATGGTCTCAGGGATGGTGGACCGGCCCACAGCTGAAAAATGTTGCTGACCCCTGGTTTAGGCCATGGGTAGGCAAACTGAGGCCCATGGCTGGATGCGGCCCAATCGCCTTCTAAATCCGGCCCACGGACGGTCCGGGAATCAGCGTGTTTTTACATGAGTCGAATGTGTGCTTTTATTTCAAATGCATTTCTGGTTTATTTGTGGGGGAATTCATTATTTTTCCCCTTCAAAATATAGTCCGGCCCCCCACAAGGTCTGAGGGACACTGGACCGGCCCCCTGCTGAAATGGTTTGCTGACCCCTGGCTTAGGCACACAACCCAACCACTCCTCTCAGATTTGTGCACTTTGGGGGGGGGGGGGAGTGTGACCCGGCACCACCACACATGCGCCTGGAAATAAACGTTCTGCCAAATCCAAACGTTCAAAGCTGGCAATAAGAGGCTCCCACACGCGACAGAGAGCAGGACATAAGGAGAGTCTGCTGGATGAGGCCAAGGACCCATCTAGTCCAGCATCCTGTTTTCACAGCGGCCAACCAGGTGCCCCCAAGCAGGAGCAGAGGGCGGCAGCAGCAGCAGCTCTCCCCTCCCTGGACCACGGAAGACCTCCACATCCCCAATGGCATCCCCACCCCCTCTCCCCCCAAAAGTTCAGGTGCCTTTGCTTTTCCTTTATTAAACATCGCAGGTGGGTGGACTTTGGAAAGCAGGGAGGGGACGCCATCCCAGCCGCGATAAGGAAACGAGACCTCCTTGGAGTGCGGAGAATGTGCAGAGGAGACTGGCGAGGCCGGGGGAGCAGATGGCCCTGGCCGAGGAGGATTAGGGGAGCAGGTGGAGGAGAAGGCAGCTGCTGCAAGAGGGGCAAGCGGGAGCCCGGGGGCGCGGGGGGAGGGAGCCCCAAGCGAGAGCTCAGCCGCCCCTCCGAGGCCGAGTCGCCCCGCCAAGCGGAGGAGCCAAACTTCCAGCTCGCCGAAGTTTGGGCTGGGGGGGAGGGAAGGGGGAGCCGCGTCCTCCTCTCTCCGGCGTGAAAGCGAAACGAAGCCCGCCGGGGAAGGAGGAGGAGGAGCAGCCGGAGGGGCTGCCTCGGGGACGCCCACACGGGCTGGCAGCAGCAGCAGCAGCAGCCGCCCTCGGCGTCCCGCGCAGGGGGCAGCAGGCCCGGCAGGTGCCGGGGGGGGGGCGGTTGCCAGGCAACCGAGGCAGGTGCGGGCGGGGCTGCCCCTGGGGGAGCGGGCGGGGAGACCCCGGAGGCCCCCCGGCCGGCCGGCCGGCCGCTCTCTCGCTCGTTCCCTCCCTCCCTCGCTCACCTCGCTCCGTCTCCCGCTCGTCCCTCCCGGCGGCGCTTCCTGCTTCCTCGCCGCGCTCGGCCTCCGCCTCCTCCGCCTCCGCCTCCTCCGCCTCTTCCTCGCGGCCGCCAACGGCGGGGGGCCGGCCTGTCAGGCCTCCTTCCGGCCTGCGCGAGGGCGCCACGTGACCGCGAGGGGCGGGCCGGGGGCGAAGAGACCATGGAGACGAGGGGAGGGCTCGGGGCAGAGCGGCTCGCTCCCGGCGCGGATCAGGGAGTTTCTCGAAAGGAAAAGGGCGGGGGGGGGGAGGAATCCCGCAACTGCCAACCGGCTGCCTTCGGCGTCACGTGACGGCCGGCTCTCCGGACGGGAGGGGGCGGAGAGGAGGGGCCGATGCCCGAGAGTGCGCATGCGCGTTTGCGAAAAGGGGAAAAAAGACGCGGATTCCGCGTGTTTGCTGGGGATCGCGAGAGATGCGCGGGTTTTATGGGGGAGGAAGGGGAGTCCTGCCTTTGGCCGGGGAAGGGTGTTGCTCACGGCGACTTCGGCTCTGTTTCCAGGCTCTTATTTATTATCTTTATTACTATTATTATTTTTACAATTATTATTAATCTTTATTGCATTTTTAAAATTTATAAAAAAATGAAAATAAATTAATCCTTACACCAGCATATACTGAAAAAGAAATACGGAACCTAAAAGAAAATATGAAAATAAAAATATATTTGTCAAATATGAAATAAGAAAAATATATTTGTCAAATGTGTTTCCAGGCTCTTAATCCGCCTCTAACGGTGGAAAGGCGGCAGGCAAGGAAAACGGTGGCGCTGCTCTTGCAACCGGCGTCGCTTCTCCTCCAGTTTTGGTTCTTATTGTTGCCGTTAATTACCTTTAGATACCGCCCTCCACCCGAGGATCGCGGGGCGGCCGCGGACGCACCCGACGGATTTCTGCCTGGCGCCATTGCCCTCTTCTGCCCCGGCCCGCAGAAAAGTGCTCCAAGTGGCCCGCACTTTCCCCGGACTGCCTCTTTCCACCGCATTGTGCGCGCATCCCTCCGCTGGGACCCGATCCTGCCCGCTGGACTGAAGCAGCCGCGCAACCCCCCCCACCCACCCGCAGGATCACACCAGCTCTCCTCCGGAGAAGCGGATCCCACGGAATCCAAGCAGAGCTGGCTGGCTTCCAAGTAAACGAGCATAGGATCAGCAGCCGGGGCGCGCCAGGATCGCGTGCAAGCGCCCGGACTGTCGTCTGCCTGTCTTACTTTCCCCCTACTAATAATTAGACGCGTGGCCACCAGGTGGGGCTATGAGATCAAACCAACCGTATTTGCTTTGCGTTGGATTTTGGGAGGCAGAGGCCGCGATCCTCTTTCACTGGAGAGCTGTGAAAAACACTCTACTGTAAATGCCCTGATGGTTTCAACTACAGGATTATTAGTAATAACAACAACTTGTTTATTTATACCCCGCCTTTGCTGCTGACACGGACTCAAGACAGCTTGGAGCTAAAACAAAAAACAGCTAAAAGAAACCATTAAAATTGGAATAACCTTTTTAAAAAGACCAGACGCATTTCTGTTAAGCATTGTTGGAAGGGTCATCCCGAAGGCCTTTAGGGAGGTGGTATCATATGCAACGGCTGCAGCCCGGACTTTGGTGGCAAAGGGGTGGAAGGAAGAAGAAGTCCTGGCAATATAAGCTACAAGAATTCACTGAGATGGCGCAGCTGACAAATAGCCTGAGAGGCAATTCAAATAAAAAAATTATGGAAAAATGGGATAGATATAAAACATATGTTCAAAAATACAGTAAAGGTTCGTTATCTATGCTAGCATTTGATTGATGTTGGAGAGAGACTGAGTTGAGAAATAAGAACAAGAGCACATATTGTTATAGGAATGTATTAGATAAAATGTAAAAGAAATATACAATAATATGAGTACATTCATTTGTTAAAAATGGAATATACAATGGGATAGACAGGAAGCTGAATGTGCTGGTACATATATGATTTGGGGGGGATTTCTTTTTGTTTTTTCTCTTTCTTTCTTTTTAGGTATATAAAGTGTGTATATAATCTTGGTATACATGTTGGAAAATATATTATAATAAGCTATGTAATGTAATATGATGATGTTTACCAATGTAATATAAGAATGCAAAAAAATATAAACCATTAAAAAACACAATTAAACATTAATTGAATTAAAACCAGCTACACAAGCACCAGTATGTGCAGCTTCCCTCACAGGGTTAGGGTTTTGTTAGTGCACATCCGTGTGGATGCGGAAGCACAGTGCCAGCACTTTCCGGCATCACCTTCAAAAGGCGACTGAGAGTCATCCTGTTTGTGGGTTGGGGCAACCTCAGCGCCTTTGCACAGCCCTGCAGGCAGGGAAGGAGGCAGCTGGAAATAAAATCCACCCTGTTGCTCCAAGATACAAAAGCCTGCTGCTGACTGTTCCTACTCCTTCCTGAGCAGCACAGGATGAAACCCCACCTCAAGGGGACTGTCAGAAAGAATCCCAGGCCCTTCCCACCTCTTGCAGCAGTGAATAGACTTCCCAGCCCAGAGAGAGAAAGCATAAGCATCTGTCACAATAGATCCAATTATTTGCAAGGTCCGGCCCTGGCAGCCAGCACAGAATCCGCCCACACAACCGTGTCCTGCTCAGGGATTCTTTGCCATTTGCATTCTTGCATCGACAAGGCAAGCAGCCTGTTCTCTCCCTCCGAACGAAGCAGCATCCTTTGCCCAGCTCACCTGTGGCCAAACATCCTGCCTGGAAAGCGACTTCTGGGAGATCTGCACAGGCAGGGCCACCGCTGGCAGCGCAAAACCTTCAAAGCAAAGAACCTGGATGCTTACGGCGTGATAAAGTTGATGTGGAGAACCAGCCCTGCACTCTGAAAGGGTGGCTGGCTGGATGTTTGCCCAGAAGGATTAAAGGCAGGAAGGCAGTCACTCACAAGGAGGTTGCTTTGAACCAAGCCACTCTTGTCTCCCTTCACCTGCCTGCTGGAACGTGGTAAGATTTGGACCTGGGAGCTCTGGAACTTTAACCTGCAGCCTTTCATTCCTGTCCTCTTGCAGCTGCCTCATTGGTGGGTTCCTTTCCTGCTCAGCAAAATTATGCACGGAATCTGATCGCACCAAACTGTTCTAAAGGCTGTCGAGTCGGCAGCAAAAGCAGAGCGGCGGCAGCTGGTTGGCAAATATATTAGAGCAGAGCCGCCACGCTCGAAGAGGGGGATTATTTGCACTGTGCATTGGGCAAGAATCTGGCATGCCATTTGGGTGGAACATGTTGACCCAGTGCAAGGGTCAGATATAATGGAACTGGGCCCATGTGCCAACCTGTCCTGCCTGCTTGAGAATGGCAGCGGTCCCTCCAACACCACTGGCAGCGCCAATGACGTCTTGGCCACCTCCTTCCTGGGATGCGCTCTGTCCGTCATGTGCGTCGTCGGGGTGGTTGGAAACATCTACACGTTGGTGGTTGTCAACCTCTCCGTACGGCTGTCTGCCTCCATGTACGTTTATGTGGTCAACCTGGCCTTGGCCGATCTCCTCTACCTGGCCACCATCCCCTTCGTTGTCTGCACCTACTTCGTGAAGGACTGGTACTTTGGGGACGTGGGCTGCAGGGTCCTCTTCAGCCTGGACCTGCTCACCATGCATGCCAGCATCTTCACTCTCACCATCATGAGCACAGAGAGGTACCTGGCGGTCGTCAAGCCCTTGGACTCGCTCCGGAGGCCTGGAGATTACCGGAGGACCATCACCTGCTCGGTCTGGCTCCTGTCCTTCCTCCTTGCCTTGCCCACCATGGTTCTCATCGACCTCCGGACGAGCAGCCAAGGAGGAGTGACCAAGCGCATGTGCCACCCTACTTGGCAGGTGGGGGCCTACAAAGTCTACCTCACTGTCCTCTTCATCACCAGCATCTTGGCCCCTGGCCTAGTCATCTGCTACTTGTATATCAAGTTGGCCAGGACCTACTGGAGGTCTCAGGCAGCCGTCTTCAGTGCCAAGGCGATGAAGAGGTGCTCTCGGCAGAAGGTCCTGTACATGATATTTAGCATCATCCTTGCCTACTGGGCTTGCTTCATTCCCTTTTGGCTCTGGCAGCTGCTCAGCGTCTATCGCCGCCAGCCAGGCAGCCTTGCAAACACCACAGTGGCCTGCATCAATTTTTTTGTGACCTGCCTAGCTTACAGCAACAGCTGCATCAACCCTTTCCTCTACACGCTGCTCTCCAAGAACTACAAGGAGTACTTAAGGGGTCAGCAGAGGAACGCCCTTGTCCTCATCAAGGTCAAGCCCAAGAGGGGTTCCTCGGGGGAATCAGTGTGGTCTGGAAGCCACACGTACACAGAGAGCTTGGCCGTGGCTCAGATGCAGGGAATCGGCAACAAGGAAGTCTTCTTGTGAAAAAGTGAGTAGGAGACAGGCCAGGCAGGGGGACAGGTGTTCAGCCACTCGACCAGCCTTGAGGGAAGAAGCCCCGTCCTGTGCCAAATTTCCCTACTTGATTGGCTGCTGGGAGCTACAGAAACCCACACAAAATACCCGTCCAGATCAGGCAACCCCCCGTTCTGGAACGTTTGGACAGTGATGTGTGGACAGTCGTTTGTGCAAAAGGCCTTCATACGCATAGAATTTGACAATGTGTGCCTAGGAAAATCTAAGGGGAGAATGGGATGTCTGTGTGCGTGTGACCGAATAATCATGGGTCAAAACCTCAGCCCCACCATGGTCTATTATGGGATTTACCTCCAAATAAGATAGCACAAGGCCACATCCTTTATAGGCAGAAGCAAATTGAGCGCCTGTGTGCAAGCCCAAATACATGCAAGTTTCCATGATCTGAAGTTGCTGAATTGTGTTTTCCTTGGTGCATCAGATTTTCATCCCATACTTCATCCAAGAAGCGGTGTTGTCATGGTCCTCCCCTTGCCCATTTAAGCTTTGCAACCACCCTGTGAGGTAGGCTCAGAAATAGGGACTGGCACCACACTGCAGCCAGTCCACATGCATTCCTCTATGACCCACACACTGCATGGGGCTACAGGAGCGCATTATAACTGAAGACAGGGATGGGGAGTCTGTGCTGCCCCTCCACCAGCTGCTGTCAGGCTACAAACTCCCATCAGCACCAGCCAATGATCAGGGCTGATGGGAGCTGTAGTCCAACAGCAGCTGGAGTGGGAGCCCAGCATCCCCTCATCTCCGAGGCTTCAGGCGGGCGATCAGTTTGGTCAGGGAAACGATGCACGTTCAGCAGCAATGTGCCCTGTTTGATCGAAAGGGATCCCAGACAAGTTTGGTGACAGGTGGCAGAATACGATCAGAAGCTGCTGCTCTTTCTCCTTTGTTGTCTGGTACTGTCTCCCTCCCAGCCCCTGAGATGCCACCATGCAGGTCCTTCAAAACCATGTAGTTCAGTGAAGTCTCTGGCTCAGTGCCCAAGTTCCCATGGCCTATTGTGCCTTGGCTATACAGGCAGAGTCTAAGCACGTGTAACTGAAACAATCGCACTGTGTTTACATGCCCTGGGAAAACTCCGCTTGCCTGAGAACGTGCAGTGCAAAGCCTTCGCCTATTCTTTCCTGCTTCCATTTCCCCGTGGCTGATTTCAGATGATTAAGGCTCCTCAGGACTCATGGCCTGACCCCTTGCACTCTGAAAATCACCATGTCCAACGACAGCTTCGTGTCAATACAAAAGCCAAGATGCACCTTGCCCCATATAAAAAGCAGTTGTTTTGCATACCCGCTATAAAGAAAGGTTGCTGCGTTTGGGATTTTCTCGCTTAGAGAAAAGGCAAGAAGCAGTAAAGACTCTTAATGTCAGGGTTGTGGATTCATGTCCCTTGCTGTGCAAAAAGATTCCTGCATTGCAGGGGGTTGGACTAGATGACCCCATGGTCCCTTCCAACTCTACAATTCTATGATCCTAAGTTCAAAAAAGTATACATGCCATGGAGAGAGTAGAGAGACAAGACAGGCCCAGGGTGGGGAAAAGAATCATATCTGCTGCCTTGAGCTCCTTGGGGGAAGGTGGGGGTACAAATGAAATGAAAGAAAATGGAATCCAGCTTATGTGTTTTGGGTTTGCATGGCCAGCATGCACTTTCCTCTTTCCTGGAAAGGATGACCGGTTCTTATTCTTTGCATGCACCAATTCCTTATCTGAGAAAAGCAGAATTTCCCTAGCACCCACAAGTGCTTTTCGTTGTACTGATGGATGGCTGCTGGGAAAGCAGAAGTTCTTGCTGATTGAAATTACATGCAATGTCATTTGCCTTTTTCTTTCTCTGCCAAGTCTTCACCTGCTGTGGTCTCCTGCAGAGTCAAATGTTTTTCTGAATCAGCTCAGCCAGGTGACGCAGATGCCCACTGCGCACATGGATTTAATAATTTTTTGTTTTGTTGTTCCTATTTATTTCTGTTCTTCTCTTTCTGCTGAAAACTTCAATAAAACTTCTAAAAATTAAATTATTATTATCATTGGGAGGTTTTTTAAAGAAAAAAAGGTGCAGGTACCTAGAATGAAGTGGTAACAGTAAGTGCCACACTTTTAACATGGGGGGGGGGGAAGGTTTTGATACTACGTACCCTTGAGTACCCCCAAAAAGAACTGATTATTAATAATATCCCACCTTTCCTCCAACACGTGGAAGCTAACACAGATAAAATACAGCAAGCTAAAAACGTAAGAGAAGACAATCATTAAAGTGTAATTAAAGCACTAATAGAATTAAAGCACAGCACCAGCCCTTTCCTCAAAAGCAGTCAGTTCCCAAAGGCCTGTTGGAATAGAAAAATCTTCACCGGCCGGCAGGAGGAAAGCAAGGAGATTGCTAGTGAAGCCCAACCTCCAGGCCTGGTGTCAGTAACCAGCAGGAATTAGCTGCTGGGGTCCCAGTAAGGCCCACCAACACTGATGCATGCAGTGACTTCCCTGGTGATGGGAGCAGCGTGTGGCCGTTCTACTGTCCTGAAATGGCCCCAATATCACATTGCAACAGGCCACTGTAAGAAATTTAAAACAGCCACACTCCACTACAGACCCACCAAGGGTCCCTGTTTTCCAGGGACAGTCCCAGATTTACAGAAGCCAATTTCTGATTTGATCTCGGAAAGTCCCACTTTTCCTTAGGGCATCCCTGTTTTCATCGTAGAGATGTTGGAGTGTATGACTAGTTAAACCTGTGGCTGGGCACCATCACAGCAGGAGGGGTCCCTGCTAAGGTCACTTGCTAAGCTCCCCACCTGCCTTGAGCCAGCCCTGCCAACGAGCTGAGCTGATGCCCTGAGCAAGCATCTTTGTAATCTTCCCAGGATCCTCTGCAATTCACACGGGTTATGGGACCAACACAAAGGCAAGTCAACATGAGGGAAATTGCCGGAGCTGGCAGGTTGGAGACTGTGCTCTTAGGAAAAGACACGTGCAACCCATCCAGCTCACGTGTCCAGTGTGCAAGCACAAACCTTCCAGGAGAGCACATGTGGAGTCGGGGAAGGGAAAGTAATGGTTACAGGCAAGCAGGCGGACAGGCGAGCTTTGTCCAAATCAATCCGTCAGCACGCCACTGTCATGCAAGTGCTTCTGCTCAGGACAAGCTTTGCCAGGGCCTGCAGTCTCAACCTGGGCACAATGACACTCTTGTTCTATCCAAGGAAGGAGAAGAACCAGCGAGAAGGCAGGCCAAGACCTTCTGTTCCTCCAAGCCCGAAAGAAAAAGAGAACATCCATCAGGAGTATTAATGACTCTGCCGCCCAGGAAGGAGCACCATCGTTACTCTGCATGTGCCCATAAGTCAGAGCACGTGGCTCTGGCGCATCTCAATTATAAGACCACATACCCCTTTGCTTCCAAGCAGGGAGGAAATGTTCAGGGCAGCCATCATGTGGCAGGATGCTTTTGGGAAGGAGAGCATGGGAGCCAGATTGCAAATCTATCCACAGTTTCTTTTTTAAAAAATGAAACAAAACTGGCTTTCCTGACCCCACACACTTCTTATTGTGGCTCAACACCATCATTTTACAAGGATGTTTCTGCCAGGGTAGAAGGCTGTTCCTTCTCACAGGTGAGCAGGCAAGATGCTATATAAAAAGGGGCCAGACTTAAATGACAAAGAAAAATGCTTTGCATGCTAGAGGTAGCGTATTCAGTGCCAGGCACCTCTAGTTAAAAGGATCTGCAGGGCAGGTGGTGGGAAAGAGTGGACAATACTATCCTAGATCAGGGAAAGCCATTATGGTATCTTCCAGGTGTTGTGGGGATCCAGTTCCCACCAGCCCCAGTCACCACACCCAATGACAAAGGACGATGCAGGTGAGCAACAGCTGGAGAGCTCTACGTGAGTTGCCCTGGTCAAAAGGAACAAATAATCTTACCTGGCCTAAGGTAGCTTCCTAGTCACAATGAAAGCTAAAATGATTAGTATTACATTTCTGGTGCATCTAACACACTAGTGGAAACATTTTAAAAGATTTTACACAAATTTAAAGTTGTGAGAGTTTATTGCATATGTAACAAAAATGAACATGACCTCCTGGGCCCAGCCTGCTATACAATCACGGTTTATTCCAGCTGGCTCCATAACCACGTTAAATAGAACTAGTATTTCTTTAAATACTTTGATTTAGACATAAAATGAAGAACATTAGTGTACAACTTTTTCACAAAATAAAATTCGCAATAAAAATGGTGAGAAGAGTAACAAGGAGTAGCAGCAATACTTAAAAACAAGACGTTACAAAATAATAAGTTAAAAAATACATTATAAAGTGGTTGAGGAACAAAAAAAAAGTTAACTGAGTAAGAACAAATATGTACTGCATTTCTGGAAAACTTTCTGTGCTCTACAGTGTAGTATACTGGGCAATGGACTAAGGAAGTGGGGGAAAGAGGCGTCTGAATGATAGCTGAGGTTTCATAAACCACACCCCATGCTGAACAAGCAGCCTCTTCAGAAACAAAAAGTTGCTCCAATATGTCAAGGTTAGACCTTGGGCTACTCACTCATACCTTTCCAATTCGTAACACAAAAGGAGTGGCAATTTCCTACATCCCTGAGTGCATAAACGAAGGATGATGCATTTCAGGGCAACTAAACAAAAGAGCAAACAAACAAACAAAAAACCAGATTTGCATCACTGACCTACACTGCTAGACATACTGGAGATTTTAGATTAAAGGAGACTTTGGATGTGATAAGCTGCTTGGGGGAAGGGGAAGCACATAGCCCTGCTCTTGTTCCTCTGTCTCAACTGAAATAGCCCTTTCACCACCTCCTGCATGGGGGAGAGGGGAAAGGTGTACTGCCGGCAAGTCAGTTATGTAAGAGCAGGAAACTTCCTGTTCCCTTCACCACCTCCATCTGCCTTAGGTAGACTTCCACGGACTTGCTGCAAGCCCGGAGGGCCTGAATCTACCAAGAGACCACTGCAGGGAAAATATAAAACCATCAAGTCTGTTGTGTGTCCTTTGGATGGTTTGACTGCTAAAAAGCTTTCAGCAAAGACTGTGCTGAAGCTCAGCAGATTGTAGCAGCAAGAATCCCACTTTCCCACTTATATTTTATACCCTCTCTTGTTCAGGGATGAGATGTGGAAGTTTCAGCCTGAGCAGAAGCAAGTGGTCTGTGCCGCTCTAGCCAGCACCCTGGGGAAAAAAACCTTTGGTCTACTTTTTTCCTTTGATCCCTGCTGCTGCTGCTGCCTCAAGTTAAGATGCAGCAAACAGTCTGTTTGGGCTCTTGGGTGTTGGAACAGTGACACAAAATGGGAAATGTAAAGAATATCCTGGAGATAGAAGTCCCCCAATCTTCTGCACAATTATCACAGAGGTGCCATGTGCTCAGGGCCTGAACACGGACTCGGGGCCAATGCTCATGCTGCCCTCGGAGCATGCCTGCCACATCTGTGGCCACCTGCTCGCTTACTTCTCCATCTCAAATGTTGTTGGCATGGTGTAGGCTCCAACCGCACAGAAGCTGAAACCACATGGCAAGAGTCACATTAAGATTCACCTCCAGGTGAACAGTCGCCATTGCTAACCGTTGCTAATCTCACATGGGCAACCTGTTCAGCCTCTGTGCTCAGGGAAGACCTTTCACTTCCACCACCTCAGATTTGCATGGAAATGACTTGTGAAAACCTTTTCGTGTGACGTTCCTATCTCTACGAAACCTTGTGCATTCAAATTCCACTGACAGGGCTAATGGGTCCAATAACAACATCTGATCTCCACAGACATTTGGCAAGATCATGAGATTTCTATTATCCAGAGTACTACAAAGATGCTTAACCAAATATGTGAATCCAAAATCCCTCAAACCTCCTTGATACACTTCCCTTCCTAAATAACTTAGCTGTAGCTAACTGGTCCCTTAAGTGCGCCTGGATTCAAAAGGCAATTTCAAGTTAAACCTTAGCTCACCTAAAAAATCCAACACTTAGCCACATGGTGCAAAAAACACAAAATAAAAAGAATTCCTTTCTCAAATATAATCCTCATGTGTCCATCACAAAAAAAAAAAAAAATACGGTTAACAACAGGAAAGAAAGATTTTAGGACTCTGACAGATATCTAACTTAAATCTGTCATATCACAGTTTAAAGCTATTATCAAATTCAATGTTTTAAAAATAAAAATAAAAATGAACAACAGAAATATCCTTGTAGGTAAAAGAACCATTTGACCCATGGCTGAACCCCAATGTCCTTACTTGTCCAAAGTAACAGTTAATATGCATCTTTGCTTAAAACAATTTTAATATATATATTGGGGGGGGGGGGAGTCTTATGAACTGAATCACAACTTTACTAGTTGACCTTTTTGCCAAGAAAATGTTATGTTGTTAAAAACACTGCCTTGTTTCTTGTTGTGGAAACTGAAAAACCTGTTTGATTTGGTTAACCCGACAGGGTTGATTCTCCTGCATCTGAGAAGCTGTGTGAAACCAATGACTTGACACCAACCTTGAACATTAGCTTCAGATATATGAAAGTCAGGGTGGAGAAGAGTTTGAAAGCAGTACTCTGGGTTACTCAGTATCTGTAGGCTTAAAACCCCTGTGTTAGATCTTTATTATATATTCATCTTTCAACAGAGCCATTTTCCACTCCCAGTGGCTCAACGACGGAACTTGGTTCCATTAGTTTTGCTTTTAGCTATTTCCTCTTAAAAGAATTTCTGCAGTTTCAAGTAAAAAAAAAAAAAGAATCTGAAAAAACAATGTCAGGAGAAAACTTTTTCAGGCTGCTGACAATGTGGCCCATTCCCCACTGCCACATTCTCTAACACAAGCCTTCAATCACACACAGAAGGGAAGCAAGTCCACAGAACAAATCTGTCTCATGTACAAAGCATCCAGAATGAAAACTTACCTCCCAATTCAAGATGGCTTGGACTCCTCTGGGTTCCTCTCTCTTAAGAGCCAAGCCACCACACTTGGACAAAAAGCTCCCTCTCAAGGAATAACCTTCAGCTGTCTGCACCTACGGAGCCGTTTCCTGCTAACTGTTCTTTAATGGGTATTCTGAAATGTGCAATTTGGAATCCCGGTGCCAGTCTCATTTCCATAGGATGCTTCTGGATGCTACAAGGGCTCAGGACTGCATTAAGACAAAACATCCAGATACACCTACCAGTTGAAAAGTCCTCAGCAAACCAATCTCAAGATACTCAACTACAGTTTGATACTCCTATAAAAAAAGACCACAGGTCATTGACCTTATCACAATATGTGTTACGAGTCTAGCAGAATATCTTGGGTAACCAAAACCAAATGCTGAACCTGGCTGCCTTTTGTTTCATGGGACATGGGGGAAAAATGGGGAGGGGGAATTTTTGTAACAAAGGGGAGAAAAGTATGGTTGGGAACCCCCAACAAAAGCCCCCCCCCAACACCACCACAGGAAGGAAGGAGAGGAAGCAGCCTCCACTCCCCCAGTTGTCAAGCGTCGCAATGCTTTGGACAAAAGAAGTTCACAGCAAGCTTCTTCTTACAGCTTTTTGATTTGGTGGTCCATGAGCTAGTAGTATCTGTTTCCTTTGGTTGCCCAGTCACTCCACTGCAAACCCACATGTCTCTTCCACAGCTGTCAGCAGCTTCTCATAAAGCTTCTCGTAGGACTCATAAGGCGGAATGTCAATTCGGTTAAAGCTGCAGAAGGCAAGAGATTGGCGTTAGGGCCCTGCTGACACCAGCTCAAAAGGCAACTCTTCAGGCTGGTGTTTTGGTTTGGCCATTTGTATCTGCTGTATTGCTACGAGGAACTGTAACAGAATTCTGGCTTTTTCTAATGTTTAGCAGTTAATAGTTTGCCAGGAAAGATGCCAACCTTCACTAATACATTATTTCAAAGCATTTCCGGGATCACAGAAATTGAAACAGCTGATGGCCCAATGAGAAGCCAGCCAGCAGTAAACAGGGCAGCATGTTTGCTTCCAATGGGAGCTTGCTGTTTTCTCTACAGCGTGGCTGCCTCCCCCAACCTGGTGCCAATGGGAAGTTTGGGACTACAAGTCCCACGGGTGCAAAGCAGTGGGGGTGGGAGGGAGAGGAGAGGTGGCTTTGGAGCAGAAAGGGGGAGAGTGAGGAGAAAGCGAGGCACCCTTTCTGGCTGCTTCTCCATTCTAAATTGGGCTTATTCAAAGCAGCCTCTTTTTATTAAAAAACAGAGGATTAGCTGCCACAAGCATTAACATGCATCATTTACTTTGGCCCTTACATCTGCAAACTGTTAGTCAAAACATGGGTGCAATTAGCTGAATGGGGTCTTTGCTCATACAGCTTCCAACATTAATTGATTCTTTTTCTACTGTGCCATATAAAACATGGAATTAAAAACATTTAGAATCCATAGACTGCTGCCTCCACCATTCATGAATGTTTTAACAGTACTTTGATGTATGTGAGTATGATTTAACTTTGACCAAAATAGCTCTAATCACTCTTTAACTTTCATTCCAACCACCTAATAATAAGGGAAGGTTTTTCCTTAAATTTCTAGATGTACACCAAACATCGCTACAACACAATTTACTTTTGGTAAAGCTTTGCTGTTTCATCTGGGCAGACTTGAGGGCACATTCGCACAGGCACACTTCACCACAGCTGGGTGGGCAGAAAAGCAGCCTTACCAAGTATGAGCTTTTGGAAGGTTGTCTGTATTTGCATCTATCAGGTGGATAGTGAAGAGCCTGGGTCCTGCGGCGCCTGTAGAACCTTGCAAACAGACATTCTAGTTAAGGCCCTTCAAAAACACAACTATGAGCACACTAGTCATTTCTGACACGTATAAACCCTGACAACAGCAAGGGAGAGATTGGGAAGTCACAGATCCTAAGCACAGAGGTGTGCATGTGGACACATACACACAGGCCACCGAGTCTAGAGAGAAAGGAAATGGGAGTGAGCACACACACCCTTTGCCCAAGACCCTGGAAGGTTGCTGCCTGTTATGAGCAGAATGTACCGGACTAGAGGTACCAACGGACTGGCTCCAATATAAGGCAATTCCATGTGGTACAGATGGAACAATTCATGGTATAGCTAACAAAGGGCAGAATCATCAAGGAGGAACTGGTGGCAGGTTAACGGGGCGCGCCATGGGCAGCCCTCTGCACAAGCGCGCTAACTCAGCACCCCTATCAGTCACCTTGCAAAGCCTTGAAACCCTGGAGGGGAACCCGCGTGGAGCCCGTCACAAACTGCAGCAGCCTGGCCCTTCTCTCCTCATCAAAGGCTTCCACCGCTTGCCAGAACCACTTGACAATATTGCTGTCTCCCATGCAGTGCTTCAGGCGTGTGTTGGACTTCCAGTCATTCAAGTCAATCTTATCCAAGCCACCTATGATGAGCTGATGGATCAGAAATACACAATGTAAGGGGCAGAACGTTTATAGATTTGAAATATGGGTGGGTGGGTGGGTGGGTGGGTGGGTGGGCGAGCTGTATGCTGTTTTACTGGCTACTGTGTTGCTCTTTTATTATTTCTGTTATTGTGAAATTGTCATGCGACTGTTGATTTTGTGATATACTGTTCTCTCTGTGTGTGGAAAGGCACCGTACAAATCAGGAGTCACACATTCACACCTTCTGCCGCAGAGTGCACAAGTATTTACAACTTGGACACAGGTGGTGCTGTGGGTTAAACCACAGAGCCTAGGACTTGCCGATCAGAAGGTCGGCGGTTCGAATCCCCGCGACAGAGTGAGCTCCCGTTGCTTGGTCCCAGCTCCTGCCAACCTAGCAGTTTAAAAGCATGTCAAAGTGCAAGTAGATAAATAGGTACCACTCCGGAGGGAGGGTAAATGCCGTTTCCGTGTGCTGCTCTGGTTTGCCAGAAGCGGCTGAGTCATGCTGGCCACATGACCCGGAAAAACTGTCTGCGGACAAATGCTGGCTCCTTGGCCTGTAGAGCGAGATGAGTGCCGCAACCCCAGAGTCGTTTGCGACTGGATCTAACGGTCAGAGGTACCTTTACCTTTACCTTTTACACACAAACAGAAATCTCTGTATCCACTATGCACACCATTTAATTCCACAGTTAAGTGTCTTTCCTAGGTTTTTGAATTTCATTTCCTCCTGGATATAGGACTGGCCAAACCTTTTATGTGCTGATCACTTGTTGTTGTATTGTTGTTGACATCCATTTATCTCAAGAGAGAATAGGGGGCGCTTTGGGGGGTGAAGTCAAACCACTGTATTAGCAGCACCTAAGCAACTTTCCCAGGGCACAAGCTTGGGCAGTGTGTCTGGGGATTCTGGGCTGGCCAAACAAGAAGACTCCGCTCTTGGCCTCACTGATGTGGTCCAAAGGAAAGCAGAGCAATACATTTGGCACCAGCTTGGCTGCAGGAGTTGCTGGAAGAAGGCGTACAAGGCACCATCCAACTATTACTAAAATACAAGTAATACCACCAATCTACAATAATAACTGAACATCAAACTGCTGTGAGAAATGAAAAATAGATACTGCCTTGAGATCAGAAACGTTTTGACCCAGTGGATCTTCCTAAGTGATCAATAATTTTTTAATAAAGAATAGGTCACAAAAAATAGCTGTTTGGTTAATCTGTATTGACAATGAGGCGAGTCGACCACTCAAAGCCATCAAATTGCTATGCACACCTGGAGATCATGAAGGTATGTCAGCCAATACAAAAAGGTTCCACTTTCCTAATGGTGCCCCAACATCTGGTTTTGGGGGCATTTTATTATCCTGGGGAGATAGTTTTGTCCTCACCCAGCTCAGTCTAGCTTTGGAGGTTGGAGTTTGCATATCCTTTTCCTGCATTTTGTTGATGTGCAAAAGAAGCCACTGAACTATCTTTTCTGATGGGTGTACGTAGAACATCAGTGTTCTTTAAGCAGTAGTGAGGAGCAAAGAGCAGGCTTAGCTTGCCTAGCAGCTTCAGGCAAAACTGTCCCATTCAATATGAAAAGGGGGATTCCCCCCCCCAGGGCACTTAACGGAACACACGAACCACACCGTAATTTGAATGGAGAAAAGGATGCAATACCTCAAGCTCCTTCTGGTCAAAAGGCTTCAGTAGGTGTTGAGGAATAAGTTCATTGAAGCCTTTCTGAAGAGCCAGGAACTGGGCCTCAATTCCTCTCATGAACCGCCAGTTAACGTACAACCTGGGGACAGGGAGCGAATCCAAAGTGAGAACTGAGGGCAGAAGCCTTCAAGTGAAATATAACTTGCAGCAAAATAGGTACACTCAAGAAGTTGCAATTTTTTTCCTAGGAACTCCCAAACGAGGAATACTTTGGGAGGAGCAAACAATATTTTTTGCAGGGATCTCATCCCTGTGCATGGTGGGCAGCATGCCTGCCCAATCTCCAGCACCACTGGGGTCCATGTGTCAGTGCAGCTTTCTTAAAACATGTAAATGGGCACTGATGCATGGCACTGCAGGCCCCAATTATGCTGCCAATTCCCACCGCCTAAAGGAGGCAGATCTGAGTAAAGTCATCATCCAATTTGGACACCCGTGACCAGTTACAAATTCTGTGTTGATTCTAGCAACAAGCTGCATACAACTATAGGGAGAAAGAGGCAGAGCAGATGAAAGGCACAGCCACAAAGAAGAACACCGAGTGGTACAAGATGAGAAATGTATTCTGCAAAATACACTGCAAGACCCATCAAGACCACCTCTGGCCTACAGCTTCAGCAGCAACTGTGTGGCATTAGTCAAGGCTATCGTAAGAATGAGATTCCGAAGCCAAATAGAAGACACTAGGTGGCAAAAATTGAGGTGTCTCCAGCAACTAGTAGCGCACAAGAACACATATTACAGAGATCACTGGATAACTTTGACCCACAGTTGCACTACAGAACTGAAATGTTCTGAACACACAAACTGGTGCAAGTCAAGGAGTGGGGAGAGAGACAGAGAAACTGAGACTGACCACTGCCACCTCTGCATTATGAGAAGATAACATTTAACCTCCTCTGGTGGTACCTCACATATTCTTTCTTGTTCTCCTCTGTAACAGAAACATTTCTTCCATTTGGTTTGAGCTCATGTTGCAGAATCCTGCCAAAAGCGTTGTGCTCCACGCAGAAAGTATGGTCCAGAACCGGAGTGATGTCATTCTCTCTGTCAACAAGGCAAAGACTGCAAGTCATTTCTGTACTCTCCAGGGCGCACAAAACATTCTTCTTAAGTAAACATTATGGCAGGAAGAATCCAAACTATTTATTAGGAGTTGATCTAGTGTCTTTTACAATCAAACTCTACCTTTGTTTTGCTGGACAACACTAGAGATTCTGATGGGTCTACACACTCAAGCGATGGTAAGAGAACCATGCAGACGAACAGTGACTTTGAGGGGCTGCAAAGTCCTACTATGTGGAGCTGCTTCCCCTCACCCTAGTCTTTTTAAAAAGCTTTCAACTGCGTATGCAATACTTACAGAATCCAAACTAAACTCTTGTGTAGTTCTGGGTCGACTGATTCCAGATCAGATAACTGGATGGGTTTGCCCAGCAGCTGTTTGTAGAAAGGAACGGTGAAACCTCCGTTGATGTAGTGTCCATGGAACACAGCCAGACCCATTATCCGACCAACAAAGTGGAAGTAAGACAGATGATCCTACGAGAAACATCGAAGAGACTCATTATCTGGAAGAGAAGCCCAATGCTGACATCTTGTGGCTAGACTTATGCCTTCAGCCATTTCCTAGTTCAATGAAAGTTTCGCTTAATGATCTCAAGCCCTCTGGATGAGAAATTAATCAATTTGCACAGAATTCAATGTTACATATACTTAACACAGCTGACTAAATGCATTCAGTCTCGAGACCACAGTCCTACCATACTGCACTACAGGCTTGTGACCATCAGATCATTAGCCACAAACATGGCGATTCATGTTAAAAGCCAATCTACTTGAGCCAATGCAGTTAAAAGCAGGCACTTAGGCCCAATCAACGTTTGCTTGGGAAGGCTATTGTACAATCTCTCTCCATGCAAAACAACAGAGACCTGAAACAAAATGTTGCAGCATAGCATATGCTTGTGCCATTCAAGGTTCAACAAAACCAACTAGGCCCTTTTCTAAGATATTCCATGTCACTCTCCTTCCCAAGCTTTCCATTCTCCCTACAACAGATATGGAGCCTTCTGCAGCCACTGAGATGACTCACTTCTCTGTATGGGCGTTCTCATCCCCCTTCAAAGGTTTTCTTAAAGTTTTTGTACATATGCTAATCTTGCTAACCCCAAGGCTTTCAATACACATGTGCTGCTTGGGCTAGAGGAAGACAGACAGTTTGTCATGAGTATATATGAGGTCATTTCTATCAGTGCCATTAACACATGATGCATTCATAATGCATAATGTTGTATTTTAAATTGTTGCAACCTACCCTGGGACCTTAGGGTGTACAAGGGAATATAATAATAATAATAATAATAATAATAATAATAATAATAATAATAAATTAATAATAATACTCAAGCTGCAACTACCCTCCTTTAGTTTGAAATCAAATATGGGTAAAACTGTTGTAATTTGCCAAATTCTTTCCAGGCAACCAACTGTTTACCTGGGCAACCAATCTGCACCAAATACCACCCTGAACTTTGTGAGGCTGAAAAATAATATGGGTTTTGGACAGAATGGAGATGTAATCAGTTCTGCAAGGTGTGTGTGGGTATGTGTGTTTGAAGTTGTTAACATGCAGTGGATCTTCTAAGGAGCAAAACTATGCAATGAGGGTTTAGTGTGGAACTGACAAGGTAATTAACAAACAAAGTTTTAATTATTCCTTTAATGGGTAAGTTGAGGTTCTACAAAATTAGTCCATTACAAGCCACCGGTGCTTCTCCTCGGTTATGATAGGCACACTTACCTTCACTTGTCTATTTGGTGTTAACTGAAAAAGTAACAGAGATAGGTAGACTCACATAATACCACAAGCAAGGGACTGTGCAAAGGTGGTTCAAACTGCATGTGCACTGGGAAATTAGAATCAAGCCAGCCCACCCTACTGTTTGCACATTCAACTTGATGCATAAAGGCTCCTATTTAAACAATGAGCAAAGTGCATTTTGTATATCACAAAACCAAGCGTGCGGCATGCAAAGGTTGGACCTATGTGCTCTAAACATGAAATCGAAAGTGCAAACAGCAGGTGAGGGTGTGAGGGATAGTGAGAGGCTGGATCCCTCTGTGAATATATAGTGAACATCTGCAAAGGGCTTACGGTTGAGATCCAAAGAGCTACTTGAATATACCCATGAGTCTGCATGCCGCAGCGGTGAACACTTTCATCTCCCTTCCTGAATGGGAGAGTCGACGCCACATCAAAATACTTCTGAAACTCCCACATTACAAAAGTGATTTGCCACATGGCACGGGAGTGGCTGTTTTAATCTAAAGCCACACTGGTCTCATGGAACCAGATTAGCTGCTGTTTGGACCCTATACCACTACCAGGGTTTCAGAGAATTAGCCTGTATTTAAGCCGCATACACACACCTGCTTTGCTTCTAGAATACTTACAGGATTGATAGAGGAGTCTGGATTTATTTGCAGCATATAAATGTTATCCGTGGAGTACTGGAAGAGTCCATAATAAGGGTTCAGCATTTCATGGCACAGAAGGTACAACCACTCCCTGCCAGACAAGAGACATATGTTAGGGAAGAGGCTGGATGGTGGAGTTAAAGCTTACCCCACCCAGTAACGTGTGGATCCATTACTCATTTGATACAGATTGTGACTTCTACAAAAAAGAGGGTCGGGGGTGGGAGAGAATCTAGACTTGGTGCAATGTAAGGAGGCAAATTTGCCTCCTTGAGTCTGACCAAACTGGTCATGAGTCTGACCAAACTGCGGGAGGCAGTGGCAGACAGGAGTGCCTGGAGTGCTCTGGTCCATGGGGTCACGAAGAGTCGGACACGACTAAACGACTAAACAAGGAGGCAAATTAGGACAAGCCTGTTCCTTTGATCAACTTCTACTGGGAAAGAAAAGAGTACAAGCACTCATTTGTTTCACAGAACTCTTTGGTTAACACTCAATGTGACTATAGTGGACAGAAAATTGGGTCACTTTCCATAACCAAGTATCCTTTTATTAATGCACCAATAGACACAACCAGGCATTCTTTTAAAGCTGGCTTCATTGGCTCTGTCAAGCTGTGTCGTTTGCTTAAACCATAATGACCGTGAGCTGCATGCTGGTGCAGACAGCTTGCGAGACCTTGCTGTGTACTTCTGCTAGTCTGTGGGGAAACAACCATGGACCAGCTAGCTCAGTGTTATGCTCAAAGTAGCACTCACGGTTTCTTTCCAAATGAGTCATGACCGGAAAGCCAAGAACAAACCTTGGCTCCAGATAATGATAGTGATTTGTTTTGGATTGAAACCACAAGTGCTGGTTTGGACGTAAGACGTAAGACTGTCAAGGATGCTTTAGTTGAGATTCCTGCATTGAGGGGGTTGGACTACATGACCCTCGAGATCCCTTCCAACTCTAAAATCTCACATAAGTTTATATAGGAAGTCAGGTAAGAGTTTGTTTTCTATTCTGTAAATTAACAGGTTTCTAAAATATTGTTTTGGCAGCAAAATGAGAGCAAGCTCCTAAAAATCAATAGAAGGATGGTTACCTAATATGATTAAGCAAAATAATCTTGATTAGAACTGAAGACAGCAATATAATGGTACTGCATATCTTTTTGTACTTTTGTGTGTCTGTCTCTAGATTTTTTAATTGTCTGTAGCCAGCGACTGCTACAAAGCAACTTGCAAACAACACCTCCAAGATAATCCAAATGTAAGTTCTGTTTAACATGTAATTTTCAGAAATGCAAGTTATCAAAACTTAACAATGTAAACATTACCAAATCATTGTATCTCTCTCTCTCTCTCCACACACAAAATAAAATCTTATTCCCCATAAGGCACATCTACAATTTTCTTCAATATGACTTTTATCCAGGGGTGCGTATTTGTTCTTGTAAACACAACTAAAAGGATACAAAAGGACACTCCAGATAGTTTTGATCATGTGACTGGTGAAGAGGAAGCTGCTAAACAAAGGGAACTCTACAGGAACTTAGTTTCTGGAAATACTTTGGTGACTGCCTGGTTTCTGTGATGATATGTTGAGAGTTTCTACCTGGGGTAACACTGTATGTGGGTTTATTGCACAACATGGGTCCCCCTGAAGCTAAATGGAGGCATTTGAATAGGCTGTGCTAGAGCATTCAGCAACTGTCTAGACAGATATAAAGCACAGACAAGATAAACTCTTGCAACACGCCAGTGATGACAAGGGAGAGGTCAAACGGGAAGCGCTCCAGACAACAAGAATTTTGTCTAGAGAATTTAAGATCAGAGAATGTATCACTGGAGTTAGACAAAAGAAAAGTCTTACTCAGGGCAATTTTAGTCACTGGCACACACAGCCCTTGGAAGAGCTTCCCAACTCAGTTGCAAGAGAGGAATCAGCATTACAATCAGATCCCTGGATTAGACACAGACCTATCACCAGGAGCAGCGCAATGCAAAAGATTGTGTCCAAGCTCTACTCACAGTAGCTCCATTGAAATTAATGGACCTACATTAATTATGTCCATTTCACTGGGTCTACTCTAAGTAAAACTAACATTGACTGCAACCCTCAGATGAGATGCCAGAGGGTTATATCCAAGTTAGATGATAAAGAGAATGCAAAACATCTTCAAAAACTATTATAGCAATTTAGAGAAGCAGATATATTATGTTGTCCTTTCTCAACTTGGGGTTCCCAGATGTTGTTGGGCTACCACTCCCCTCATCCTTAACTGCTGCCCCTGCTGGCTATGGATGATAGGAGTTGTAATTCAACATCTGGGGCCAGAGATTGAGAAAGTCTCCCTTAAAAGCTAACATTGTGGCATATACTTTTATAGGAACACATAGGACTCTTGATTTCTGGCATCTTTCCGAAAATTATTTTTAATTTAGAAGGAAGGAAATGATTGTTGTGTGTCTAGTTATTCAGGAGACAGTTTCATAAAGCACTGGATTCTAGAGCCACCGAGTATTTCATAAAAAACATACCATTAAAAAGCGCAACTTCCAAATGTGAGGGCAAAATCGAGAAGTACTAAATTTTACAACCTTTAATTCTGTGTTGATCTGAAGAGCAATGGCATTAAAATATGACATATAGAATCATAGAATCATAGAGTTGGAAGAGACCACAAGGGCCATCGAGTCCAACCCCCTGCCAAGCAGGAACACCATCAGAGCACTCCTGACATATGGTTGTCAAGCCTCTGCTTAAAGACCTCCAAAGAAGGAGACTCCACCACACTCCTTGGCAGCAAATTCCACTGTCAGGAAGTTCTTCCTAATGTTTAGGTGGAATCTTCTTTCTTGTAGTTTGGATCCATTGCTCCGTGTCCGCTTCTCTGGAGCAGCAGAAAACAACCTTTCTCCCTCCTCTATGTGACATCCTTTTATATATTTGAACATGGCTATCATATCACCCCTTAACCTCCTCTTCTCCAGGCTAAACATGCCCAGCTCTCTTAGCCGTTCCTCATAAGGCATCGTTTCCAGGCCTTTGACCATTTTGGTTGCCCTCCTCTGGACACGTTCCAGTTTGTCAATGTCCTTCTTGAACTGTGGTGCCCAGAACTGGACACAGTACTCCAGGTGAGGTCTGACCAGAGCAGAATACAGTGGCACTATTACTTCCCTTGATCTAGATGCTATACTCCTATTGATGCAGCCCAGAATTGCATTGGCTTTTTTAGCTGCCGCGTCACACTGTGAGGAGAGCAAGAACGTACAAGCTTTCAAACACCACAGAACCTGTCTTAAAGGCAGAAGCTGTCAATGTCCATAGCTTTTAATGTTTCTGAATCCCTGGAAATTCAAAAACTTGATTTGTTACTATTTCAATATTTTTAAAAACAATGCTTACATTTATTAACACCCCACCTTTCTGTCTCAGTAGGCTTCCTCTTCTGCCAGACTTTGCACATTAGCTATTAAGAGGCCATCTCTCCTGGGTGGAACGAGGCCACCATTATTTTAAGCAGGGCAGGGGGCAGAAGGGGTCACTTGCTGCTCCAGCCTGTTGAGGGGACAAGGTGCAGAGGCGCAGCCCCCTGCCCAGCTTGGGGAAAGGGGGCAAATAGGACCATGCTGCTGGATCCAGCCCAAGGCTTGCAAAGGCTGGCCCTTGTAATGCCAAACCTTGGTAAATTGTAGCATTACATGCTAAGGCTGCCATCATTCGTGGGTTTGATAAAATGTTCCTTTGATTTTTTATCTGCAATATTTGGAGGTCTCTGCAAAGGGCTTCCGTTGCCCAGTACATGTCATTTTAAGAACCTGTCTTTCACCTTGCCACTCCACCATAATCCAAGCCTTCTTCTCCTCGAAATTTCACCATCAGTCTCTTCTTTAGATCTTTTGGCCTCATCTTCATTATCTGCCGGTATGATTCCTGTAGTAAGAAACAGAAGTATACTCTCAGGAAATGAACACTTTTTCAACAGTAGCTACTCTTCACATATCTTGGGAATATCTAGAGGTGCCCTTCTTGCACCACTGCTTAAGTCATAGCCCTCAGGAAATTTTAGCTGTGTTTAGAATGGCAAACCTTCCTCATAGATGCTGAACAGTGATTTTTTATCTCAAATTTAACATCATTTGACATTAGGTTCACTTTGTGATTCATTCTAATGGCTTTCATTATATCTTTAGTCCTCACAGGGGCAGCATTTATGATAAGCTGCATCTGCAGAAATCCATAGCCATTACCTAGATGCACTGGAAAGGCTAAACCTCCCACTATCTTAGAGACAGATCGACGTACCTCAAATATTTCTTCCCTCGATACTTCGATGCGGCAGTGGCCAGCTTGGGGTTGCTGGAGGGAGAGCTCGTGCCTGAGGAGCTTGAGCTTCTGCACCAAGTCTCGCTCGTATCTCTGGGCAGGCAACTCCTCGCTGTCTTCCAATGATCCCTCACTCGGCACTGGCAAAGGCTGGTTGGGTTCTTTTAGTTGGCATTGGTGACTGGAGGGAAAGGTGAGAAGATTACTCTCAAAAGGGAATGAAGAAGGAAGGATTGCCACTACAGTGGGAAGCCACATAGTCTCTTAACATCAGTATCTAGAACGTTGGTGCGGGTTTTGATCTGTTTTTAGTTACTGCTGGCTTTAATTCTTTGAATTATTGTTTATTAACTTTTTTTACTGACTGTTTTATTCTTTTTGAAGAGAGGTCTTTGGGGGTTAGTATGACCACCAAAAATGTGAAACTGCTCAAGGACAACTGTGAAGGATGTTGGATTGAAGAGAAGGGGGATTTGGAAATATGGACAAATCAGAAGTTGTTACTGTTGGGCCGAGTTATTGTGGTGGGGATGAGGGCTGCTGTGTTGCTGGGGATGTTGCTTTTGTTTCAAACACTGCAAGCTCTGGATGGGATGACGGGTTTCAGGAGGTGGCAGAGGGATGCTCCTAGAGTTGTTTGGCAGGGCAGGAAGCCTCGAGTCAAACTTAAGATATTGATGGATGCTAAAGAAGGAGGTGGACCTGCCCTGCCAGACCTTTAAACTTCGTTGTGAACCATCTGCTTTTTGCTGGTTGAGAGAATGGTTGCTTCTTGAAAACACTGAAGTGTTGGACAATGGCAGATGAAGTTGATGGACTATAGGGAATTGGCGGAAATGACTGGCAAGATCCGAGACCAGGGTGAAGAGTTGGTGGAAGAAGATTGGAAAAAGTTTAAAGACTATTTATAGAAATATTGAAAAATTAAGGAATGTTAGAAAAAAGTTGGAATGAAATTACATGGCTTTGGTAGAAATGTCATAAGGAATTAAGTATAAATAGATTAATAGAAAATTAAAGGAAAAGTATGGTAAGAATGTGTTAAGATAATTATAGAACAGAAAACAGAGTAAGATGGAAAGGAATTGCTGAAACAAATAATAGAAGTGGAATACAAAAAGGGAGGTGTGAGGAAGTCGCTGGAAATAAGAGAATGAAATATAAGATATTGAATGAAATTTGATTTATTTTATTGTTGTTGCATTGTTTTGTTTTGTTAGTTTAATGTATTGTATTGTATGTGTTTTTTCTTTTCTTTTAGTGTTTAAATTTTTTGGAAAAGTAATAAATATTATTTTTTTTAAAATGAAGGGTTTTTTTGCAATAAGCAATGTATAAATTTTATGAAATAAAAGAAATCAGTATCAGGAAACAAGATTAGACAAACTTTTCATAGCTTATAAAGAACTAGATAAGGAAATTGATTACACAAAGGTATAGTCTGTTGCAGCAAATAAAACAGTGTCTCCTGTGGTAGCTTTAACTCATTTATGCTACCATATATTGGCTTTCAAGACAACAGCAACATGCATCAAATATTTTTATATTTCCATAATATTAGCATTCGTACTTCTTTACTTGTAGTAGTGGAACTGCTTCTCCAGGTCCATTTTTAGAGCTATAGTTCCACTACAAAAACCCTCATGTAACATGATGAACAACTGGAGCCAACAAACTCAACAAATCTTACTTCATTATGTGACATGCAGTTTTGTACTTATTTCAAAAGCACAAATACTCCTGTGTCCACTATGGAACACAGAAGCAGGCAGTTAAATGAAACTTCAGATCAGCTATTCAGAAATCAAAAACTAAAATGAAAATGAAGCAATGGTTTTCATCAGACCAATATATGTTTGAGACCATGGAAGCAAACGTTTGCATTAAACAAACTTTCCCTTCATCATAGGTGTTCATAATGTAGATCAAATGACCCACCCACCCACGCAGAGCACATTTTTATGTATATAGGAAGATACAGGTGTGTTTATGTGTGTGTAAGGCTGCTGTCATGTAGCAGTTCACGTGACCACCAACAGGCAGCCGCACCGATCCAATTTGAGGCACATTTGGCAGGCAGGTGAGCAAGCAATAAGCATGGGTGGAAGGCGGCTCAGGAGAACTGTTTAATAGAAGCGGGGGAACCTCACTGGCAAAGGGATATATAAGGTTTGAAGGGTTGTTGTTTTTTTACAATTGAGCAGTATATAAATTTTATGAAATAAAGGCCTGGGCGGGGTTGGCTAGCAAAGCCTGGCACCTTCAAATTAAACAGGATGGGAAAGAGACCCAAACAGCCACTGACAGTCAAGGGCAGGCAGCAGACGGCGACATTATTACATATCAGCACATATAAAAGCCCTCTCAGTTTCAAAAGTAAATTGGAATGTAGTGCAGTGGGGGAGGGGCACAGTGAAAACTCATTTGCATGTTGCGCTGTTCTTTGGATTCTTCTCTACATTTATCAAGCATTTGGCCTTGCTGGAAGGAATCAGCTTGCAACATCCCTCTCTGGGGAAAAACAAATTATTTTAGTACTGACATTTTCTTTGCCCATGCAGCCCCACTGCGCTTGCTCTGCTTGTGAGCCATAGAAGCACATGGCAACACACTGGTTTCTTACTTCATGATGTGATGCAGTCTTGGGTCTGTGAATTGTGTGGTTCTGTTATTATGATCTACAAAATATATTCTTCCCGACACTGTACTTCTAACTTCCCAACCTGGTGGTAGAGGTCCAAGTTCATCACAATTCACACTGTTAAGGTCTCTATGAAAAGCAAAAGAACAATTAAAACATACGTATTTAAGCTTAACACTAACATTTATCTTAGAAAAAACATGAGGAACTCTGAGGTGCTTGGGGAGGGGGAACGATAAAGGGCATCAATTTTTGGTTAACAAACCCTAACTAACATTTATAGAAAGAACATTTTCCCCCTAAGTATGAGGTTTTATAAGGAACTATCTGAAGTGTATTTTTCCCCCCAAACACAGGTACAGCTACCTGCCCAAACCCAGATGAACTCAAGACTGCCATACATACCTTGGTATCCTGGGGTCGTGCCATGTGCTAACACCAGTTTGTGTATGTAAAAAGTAAACTTGTCCCTGTACTGTTGTCCTTTGTTCTACAAAGATAGGGAAAAGATGCTACAGTGAGCAGTCCAAAGGAAAAATTGCGCATCAACAAAGTATCTGCGAAAGCTCAGCTAATGCTTAAAAGCAGCTGTATATAGCATTACTTAAAATGTACTATTTGCCCTAGTTATGAGTAAAAAGAAACGGCAATACCAAGAACTGCATCAGATACTTGATACAGCTTACATGTTCACAAAAAGAGCTTACCATTTTTGTCACCCACCCAATTCCAGTTCACCTCATCTATACCATCCCATATCGATCCAGAAAGACACTTATTTGTTCGCGATTATTTCCATAGGCTTTAAGATGAACAATTACTATGAACATGGGATGTTGTGGCTCCCTATGCACAGCTCCCTTTGTAGAAGGTTCTCAAGGAACCATCTCCATTCTGCAAGGCCATTTGCTTTTTCACACAGATTTACTGGGCAATGGGAAGGGGGTGAAGAGACATGAACCTTTGGAAGACAGCTAATAGTTACCAGTGAATGTGTATATGCCCTGTGTAAGCATCTGACACTCTGGGGAGCAACTGCTACATCAGCTTTGTACAACCTGGTGCCCTCCAAATGTTGCTGGACTACATCTCCCAGCAACCCCAGCCAGGGTGGCCAATGGAGCAACAACTGGGGGGCACCAGGCTGGGGAAAAACTGCACATCTACTAAAATTATTTCATTTGTCTTTGAACATGCAAAGCATCCACACTCCCTTTCTGCTTCCCACTAGTTACCCCAGGCCCCTGATCCAAATATATATATACTTGCCAGCAGGCAGTAAATGACAGAATATAACACCAACAGTGCTGTCATAATACCTGTTGACTACAGACCAGTATATAATGAAACCCACTCACTCACCCTGCCACCTCAAAAAGAAAAACCAAGGAAAACAAATCATACCTTCATGAAGAAATCAGAAAATGTGCTTAAAAGGGAAACTTACAACTAGCAAGACAGACCGGGGGAGTTCCAAGAAAAAAACTGAATATAGTTGACAGGGTGGTTTTAAACCTCGGGCAGGCATGGGGAGGCATGAGGCTGTGCCACTTCAGCAATACATACTCCCTGCACCCCTTGGTCTGGCTGGCTAAGCTGGGAAGCAGAAAGCAGCACTGCACAGGAGACAGGCAGGAGTTCAGGTTGCTATGCCCTTGGGACCTTCTGCACTTGTCCAGTGTAAAACTGCTTCGGCCTTTGCTACTTGGGCAACCACATGGCAGGTTGCCCACAGATGCTTGAAGCAGGCAAGATATATTGCTAATAATACAGCTGCCCAAGCTGGTCAATTAAAAGCTGTTTGCACTTTAGTAACCTAGAACAAGAGTTTTCTCTAGACATAATATTGTAATGTATTTAAGCTAAACCGTGTCACTTGGACAAGTGTCTCAGTTTCACACGGAATGAAAGAGGTACAAAAATAAAGAGTGATGGTTAAGAGTTCACCAGACCCTACTTTCTCTAACTTCCTTTACTGTGTGTATATGTACTTGTGTTTGAGGGTGGGGGTCAGTTACATTGCACAATCAAGGTAGAATTGTGCAAGAAATCTATGTTCTCTCAAATGACTTAATTTGGAATATAATGGCAGCAGATGAGATCCAAAGTGTTGCGCAGAAACTCCTTGCTGCAAATAAGTTATGCAGACTAAGGGCAAGAAGGGAAATTAGATAGGGGGGAAAGGACTGGGAGACAGAGCTCTACAGATACTGAACACCCCAACCCCACAACCACTTGAACTCTCCACTGCATACCAAAGATTTAAATGCAGTCAACAACATTTCAGAGCTACCCTCTCTGCAGACCAGATGAGTTTTCTGAAAACCCAATCTTAACTTTGCTTTCCTGCACTGGATGAAAATGTCTCCTCTGGCCTGAAGAGCATGCAAATGCACGAAAATAGAATTTCTTAGGACATGTATCAGAGATTGCTCCTCTTACCATAGCCTTCAGGCAGGTCAGGCGATGGGGACTGATGACCATGTGGCCTATTTTGGGGGGTTTGTACATGGCCTCTCACATCAGGAGTCCGTAAACGCTGCACCTGGAGTGTCTGGTCCTGACTGGGGGATTCCGCAAATCTACAATTCCCTCCTCCAGCAGCTCCAGTGCTGTCTGTGTATGGCGCTGGCTCCTCCATGTAACAGCTCAGTGGCCTTCCAGGTCCTGAGTCTTCGTAAACCGTTCTGAAATAAGGGAGGCTCATAAAGTTAGAAAATTTCACACAAGCCTAAGAGAATGTTAGGGGAATTTCATTCAGGGAAATAACTGGACTTCAAGCATAGATCATCACTGAAAAAGACAGTCTCAGACGGCTTATGTCAAAGTAAGAGTGTCTTGAAGGCACTAAGCAGATCTCCTCTAACAAGGGGCTGGAGAAAGTTCCTACACTTGTCTTCCAGCTTTCTGTGCCACAATACTCTTCTGTCAGGAGTCAGCCATGAAACCTCTGTTCTGGATTCAATATTGTGACAAGGGGAGACAGTCACTTGTGAGCAGAGCAGGATGAGTTATACCAGGATGAAGGCAAAGATGCAGCCCTTCCAGAGTGAACCTTCCCTGCTTTTTACAGTTGACCAAGGTTGACTAGGTTGGCACGATTGCTAGTCCCCATTTTGTGTTTCACTTGCAGACCTTAAGAATGAACTCCTAGCTAACAAAATCAATGAGATTTTGACTCCTTCCATTTAAAAAAAAAGTTTACTTAACAATTAACATGCTCCAGAACAAAAATACAGATCTTATTCATTCATTTAACTGAGTAAGATGACTATGAATCAGGAGATCCAGGGGATTCCACTAGGAAATGAAATACCTACCCTTCATTCTCCAGCAGCCCCCTGCAATCTACAACAGACCCTCCTGTGCCTATCCTGTCCCGTGTCTGTAAGCTGACTGGAATGAGAAAAAGAAATGAAAGCCATGATTAAAATCCATAGATGCAAAAACCTATTCAACCCCAGTTAAAATGCAAGGAACACAAATGGAGAGGCTTCATTCAATTTGGCAAGCATTCCTACACCTTTTAATAATCCACGTGCATATTCAAGATTTCACCCCTCCTTACAACAGTAAACACCCCAGATATTTTGATTGGTGTTTTTAGAGTTATTATGGATAATACACAGACTCAGAGCAGACCCACTGAAATCAGTAGACTTAAATTACGTCAGTTGACTTCAGTGAGTCCACCCAGGGTATGACTTAGTTGGCTATTGCCTTATACTTTTATATTGTGATGATACAATGTCATTCATAAATCATAATGTGATACTCCTTAAGAAAACAGCCATTTAAGGCTACAGTCCTTAAATGAGACTAAGTCTCACTGAATTCATTGTGGTTTACTCCTGAGTATACATACATAGGATTGCGCTCTAATTCTGCTATTCAAAATGTGCTAAATGTGCAAATAATTATTTCTACTTCTACAAATTAAAAATAACACATAACCTAGGCTTTGATATTTTTCTAATAAGAAATACTCTACTTTGGATAAAAATGTGAAGGATTCTGCATAAACAGATATTTGCCTCTCAAAACTGTTGGAAAGCAGAACATTTGCCACTAGGCGGCATTCTAAAATGGAGCATCTTTTTTTTGCCTGTTATGCATTTCTTCTTTCAGAAAAAGACAGTTTCTCACATCCATGGTTTTCCAAACATGCTTTCCAGACAGCAAGACAGAGCAACAGCCTACAGAATGCTGAGCATGCAATCCAAGTCAGAATGCAGCAACTTCACTTGCACGTTAAACACCATACTAACATTGGACAAAACAAATCCCACCCAGTGGCAAAGCCAGTTGCCAATCACTGCCCCCCAAAATTTACATGCTTCTCACTGAAAGAAATTTCCTGTCTCAGAGCAGCTGGAGTGAGAGATCTGACAAGCTACTCACCCTGGAATAATTGATAGTCTACTGCAGGCTTCCTCAACCTTGGCCCTCCAGATGTTTTTGGCCTACAACTCCCATGATCCCTAGCTAGCAGGACCAGTGGTCAGGGATGATGGGAATTATAGTCTCAAAATATCTGGAGGGCCGAGGTTGAAGAAGCCTGCAGTAGACTATCAATTATAAAGTCTACCGCTTTATAGCTGCCACTGAACATTCTCACAATACTACAACATTTCATATGTTGAAAAGCCCCAAGGTGACTTTAAAAGTTTTGTTTTCTAAAAACTGCAAGTGAATGGGCTATGAAAGTCTCCTATGGGAGTGAATTCATGAGCGAGGACACTCTCCGTATATTTGATTAGGTTTGAGTCTCCAACAAAGGAGACATTCCAACAAAAAGATCTTAAGATGGGAAGTTTCTGTGGGGAAGACACTTTTAAAGTCCCTAGCACTTGAGCTTAGAGTAACACCTACACCTTGAAGCTTGCTCAGAACCTAGAAACCAGCAACTCTTAGGTTTTGCACATGCCAAGGGGCTAACCCCAATCAGCACCAGGCAGACACAGTTAGAACTGGATGAAGCTGCCAATCCTGAAGAGAGCATCACATAAAGTACTTTTGAACTTGAGAACCTCTCTATATCCAAGGCTCTGAAGGAAAGAGATACTACTTTTGTTATCTATGCAGACAGGAATGTTTTCCTCTTACCCACTATCTGGCCTCGTACTGCATCGGTATCTGTGGGGTTTAGTTTGCATAGATCCAAACGCTGGTCTGCAAATGAACAATTGGAAAAAAAAACTTGACCCAAGAGTGTACTCAGCTGGCAATCGACATTCAGTACTCAGACACAAGTCACTGTCAATCACAGCAAACACTGAGTAAGTATTACATGCTTACATCCAGTATCTTTTAGCCTACTGATGGCATTGGAAAGGAGTCGAACACACCCCAGGAAGCCAGCTCCCTGCTTTTTGTGTATTTTCTTGTGGTTCCAGACACTGATGGTGATAGAATCCGATTTCCCAACATATCTAGGATAATCAGTTTGAGAAAGATACTTGGTTGAGGTTTATTCTTTGCTATGGCATAGCATTTATGTCCATGAAAACCGAGCTCATTTTAATAATTCATTGGTCACGTCGCAACTTTATCAAATATAGAAACGTAATTATTCATTAGATGGCTATAATTTTACACAGCGTGCTAAAGTGATAATGCAGCAGCTCTTGTTAATTACAGACAACCTTATTACAAACTGGGGAGCGCCGAGCTCATTAGGGTATGGAGACAGAATTCAAGGAGGGAGGCAGAGTGACTCCATCAATACACTGTGAGTTTAATCTTACTAGACAGGACAAGTGAAGCTATCAGTATATAGATAGGCTCCAAAGAGTCACTCACTCTTTGCACCCAAGAGCAATCGGGTTTCTAAAAATAAAAGGAAAAAACCCTTATGGCAAGCCGTTTCTGAAACAGAAGGGACTTTCAATAATATATTCCAAAATGACATATGGCTCTTTTCCTTCAAGAAGAGTAAAAACAAAAACAAAACAAAAATCCACCAGGCATGTGCAAGCCCTTAGGCACACGTAAAACAGTCCTTTGGGCCCTGGCTGGAGTATTTAGATTTCAATGCATGCCTGGGAGAGTGAAGACTTGCAAGTTATCAAGAGAGCCATGACTCCATAGCACTCATGCCTGGGGAGCAGACATGCAGTCTTCCCCTGCAACAGCTGCTAGGAAAAGCCAGGAGTCATATAGACTATATCCTGCCGGTTCCCTAGAGGAAGTGCTCCAGCACCAGGAACAAAATCTTATGTGGGAGGGGATACTTTCTCATGCAGTCACTGCAGAACCTTGTAAGAGCAGCAGTTGGAGCACCATACCTGTTTCAGTCACCACTGCCTTCTTACTTGCTATTTCAGAAACCTCTTGTTTATGGCAAGATGGCTAACGACAAAGAAAATTACCTTGAAGCCCAGCCATAAGGCAGAAAGGTGAGGTATAAAATTTCAAAATTAATAAACAGATGAACATAAGGCTGGACATAAGATAGTCTCTCTCTTTTTCAGACTGGACACCCATTCTGTGATTTACCCTTCACAGAACAGATAACTCACAGATCATAGTGTTGGTTCCACTTGGGATCTAGCGTGTTCTTCACAGTGTCAGTTGAGTGGCACTGACCAGAACCGTCCACCACCACCTTTGCAAATGGGTCAGGAAGCCCTGGAAAGAATCGAAAGAAAAAAATCACCATGAAGACCCATTCAGGAGGAACAATGATACCCAACAGCTAGGCTGCTTTCACTGGGCGCTGGGGGAATGAAACTACAGGCACTGGCAGCAGTGTTTAGAACATAAGCTTTCCCCCGCAAAAGATTTTGTCCACTTGGAAGTAGGGGGAAAGAATCCCCCCAAAGCATGATGTGTAAACAGTTCCATAGAATAGCACTTCATTAGTAAACTGAAATTTCGGGACAGGAGCACAGAGTCTGTGGACTACAACTCTCATCATTTCTGATCATTGACTATTTTGGCTGGGACTGATAGAAGATGGAGGGCTGTTAAGCTCCCCATCTCTGTTCTATGAAATGTGAGGGCTTGTTACAGATAAGACAACATTCCCAAGTCCTCATTGTATGAGTTTCCATCTGTCACACCAAGCTTCTTCAAGGAAAGAGGCTGTTTGACCATGTGCATTTGAAACAGCAAGCCAATTCTCATGTTAATTCACTGTGACTTGATACTGCCATGTCACAAGAGCAGATAGTTACCAGGCCTTACACTGCCATTCCTGAGTTAGAGGAATAAGAAGGGAAGAGTGGACGGAAATTAAATTATTTGTCCATGGTTATTGGGGTCAAGATCCAATTTTAGGAAACTAGCTCACCGGAGAAGCGGCAGCACATAGCACACTGCTACATAGTCTGTACAAAATAACTTTCAGACAGTTATGGCTCTGGCTCCTGAGAAACTACCATTAAATGACACCCAAAGAGGGAAAAAAGGGCCTACCATCAATATAATAGCTTAAGGTGCATACAAAAAAAAGGAAAATTGTATAAGAACTACTTACTGAAGAAATCTTTTTTTGCAAGGTTCTTGGCACAAAGCACTACAAAAAAAGAAGAGGAAAACTTATCAAATTCTACCCATATCTTACTACAAACCACTTAAGCAGGGAAAAAGTGTATACAATGGTACCCCTCAGGTTACAGATGCTTCAGGTTACAGACTCTGCTAATCCAGAAATAGTACCTTGAGTTAAAAACTTTGCTTCAGGATGAGAACAGAAATCGCGTGGCGGCAGTGGGAGGCCCAATTAGCTAAAGTGGTACCTCAGGTTAAGAACAGACCTCCAGAACGAATGAAGTTCTTAATCCGAGGTATCACTGTAGTGTACAACTGAGGAACATATACCATGTGATTAGCCACTAGCAGGATCAAACATGAAGATTATTTTTCACGGACTCTCACAATGCATAGTTGGGTTCCCATCCCCCCAAACCTTATCTAATTTATTACTATGAAGATACCAGGATAGCTTGTCTTTTGTGTTAGGGTTATTTTTCTTAGTTGGCCACTTCTGGGACATGAGGAATCTGTGCACCACCATCCAACTCTAGGAAATTGGGTTGATATCTTTTAAAGACAGCTTATCAGCGTTTTCATGATTTCTCATTATGGTGAGGTGTTTGTCAACAAAGGCAATAAATAATGTATACAGACACTTAAAAGGAAACTGATGAAAGGACCTTCCTTAAGATTTGGTGCCGACTATTTTCTTCCTGAGCACAGGTGCACTTTGGGAGGGATATTTCTTACAACTAAAAGAAGCACACACTAAAGATTTGGCTTTAAGCTGCACTAAGTCCAGCATACAGAAAGCTCAACATCTGCTGCTTTCACCAGAAACACAATGTGATTACTGCAAATTCATTAGCAGTAGCAGTACCACTACTATTTTACTATCACATTTATATCACACCTTTTCTCCGAAGAAAGCAAGGTGGTGTACCCACTTCTCCGTCTCTCCATTTTATCCCTCACAACTCTGTGAAGTAGGTTAGGCTGAGAGAGCACAACTGACCCAGTGTCACCCAGAGGGCTTCATGGCCGAGTGCTGATTTGAACCCGGGTCTCCCAGCTCCTAGTCCAGCACCGTCCACTATACAGGGAGGGGAAGCCAACGTGGGATTTGACATTTTTCCACAGGGCCTGCAAGACGGAGCTGTTCTGCCAGGCCTTTGGTCTGGGCCCAGTCTGACCCCCTTCTTTCTATGGGTCCCTGGTAGTAAGTGGTCTCCTTGGTTCTTTCTATTGGCCCATATGGGACCAGCACGAGTGGCTGGGCCTGGTGAACTTTTAATTCCTTACCCCTACGGTTATGATTTGTGGGTTCCCACTTAATTTTATTTTGTTTTTAAATGTGATTTGAATTGTATTTTAAACTAATTGTTTGATTTTGTGTTTTTAATGTATTATATATTTGGTGTTAGCCACCCTGAATCTGGTTTCAGCCGGGGAGGGCAGGGTATTAAGAAAATTAATTATTATTATTATTATTATTATTATTAAATGTAAGGTTCTACACTTAGGCAGGAAGAACCAGCTCCACAAATCTAAGATGAGGGACACTAGTCTTG